>NC_057737.1:48047425-48122602 GCF_004010195.1 Chiloscyllium plagiosum | reverse complement strand
AGGTCCTGGGGATTTATCCACCTTTACCCATTTCAAGACATCCAGCACTTCCTCCTCTGTAATATGGACATTTTGCAAGATGTCACCATCTATTTCCTTACAGTCTATATCTTCCATATCTTTTCCACAGTAAATACTGATGCAAAATATTCATTTAGTATCTCCCCCATTTCTGTGGCTCCACACAAAGGCCGCCTTGCTGATCTTTGAGAGGCCCTATTCTCTCCCTAGTAACCCTTTTGTCCTTAATATATTGGTAAAAACACTTTGGATTCTCCTTAATTCTATTTGCCAATGCTATCTCATGTCCCCTTTTTGCCCTGTGACGAGTGGAGTGTCTCAGGAGTTGGCACTGGGCCCATTGCTGTTTGTTATTTATATCAATGATTTGGACAAGGATGCACAAAGCATGATTTGTATGTCTGCAAATGACCCGAAAATAGGCGGTACTGTGGAAAGTGAGGAAGGTTATCAGAAATTGCAGCAGGACATTGAGAAGCTGGGGAAGTGTACTGAGAATGGCAAATGGAGTTTAATTTGGATAAGCATGAGGTCTTGCATTTTGGAAAGTCTAATCAAAGTAGGAGTTTCATGGTGAATGGTAGGGCCTTACAGAGTGTAGTGGAACACAGGGACTGTGGAGTTCAGGTGCATGAAACCAAGAATGGGAAATGAAGATTTCAGACTGGGAAATAAAGGCGGCTTTTGGCTCACTGGGCTTTATCAGTCAGGGCATTGAGTATAGAAGTTGGGAAGTTATGTTGCTGTCGTACAGGATGTTGGTGAGGTTGTACTTGGATTATTTTCTTCAGTTTTTGTCACCTTGCTGTAGGAAGGATATTATTAAAGAGTGCAGAAGAAATTTTCAAGCATGTTGTCAATGGTCTGAATTGTAGGGAAAGGTTGGGCAAGTTAGGACTTTTTTTTAGAGTGGAGGAGAATGAGGAGGGATCCTACAGAAGCACATAAGATCATGAGAGGCAATGATAGGGTGAATGCACTCAGTCTTTTTCCCAGGACTAAAGGGTATCAGTTTCAAGTTAGAGGGGAAAGAATAAAAGGGAAGCTGAGGGGCAAAATCTTTTACACAGATGGGAGGTAACATATGGAATGAGCTGCCAGTGGAAGTGGTTGAGACAGGTACATTAACAACATCTAAAAGGCATTTGGACAAATACATGGATAGAAAAGGTTTAGAAGGATCTGGGCCATATGTAGGGAAATAAGGTTAGCAGTGACGGACATTTTGGTCAGCATGGACCAGTTTGGGCCAAAGGCCCTGTCTCCCTGACTCTATGAGAACCTCCTCCCTTGACCTATCAATGTCATTAGTACTAGGATGGATGATAACCGGATCCTTCTTTTCCCACCTCTTCTCCAGTCTTGAGATGTTCTTAAGTCTGGCACCGAGCAGGCAACACAGCATTCGGGACTCATGAGTAATTTTCCCTCAAGGCTGAGTGTCATGCTCTGAGAGTTCGCATACTCCAATCAGTGTGCCAAAGCCAGTTCCAGCACTGACTTCTGATTTTAGAAGTCACTGACACACAAAGACTTCTGCAGTCTGCACAGAAAAGTAAGGAATTGGAAGAACAAAGCTCATGGCTGCAGAGAACTGTATCTGTCCCAGATGTTCCATCGTCATATATTTACTCTCTTATTTCAGTCGTCCTTTCACAGTTGAATCATGGATCAGAAGCAGCTTAAAGGACAATATCCTGCATCAAATACTTCTGGATGTGGTACAAAATCAAAATCTCAACTTCTAAGTTACTTTTGCTCTTTTTTTCATTATTGATTTTTAATTAGCCCTGCTAGTCCTCTGCCAGACTCTCCTGCAAGCGGCCTGGAAACTTTATTTTCTAAATCAGTTGGTTCACTTGCAGAATAGTGGCCATGAGCCTACAACCTTAACCTGGTACTGACATTGTATGCTTGTTTACTTGTTGTAAAGGAGGAATGAGCAAACACTTGCTGAGGACATGCCTGACACAAAAGTACATCTATACAATATAAAAACTAATCTGACATGTGAGAAAAATAACGATCCTGTGATTGTTCCCAAATATCCTGATTTGGCTATCATGACAACAATGACAACTCAAAAGTACTTCATTGGCTAAAAGTGTTCAGTGTTCAGAAGAAAAGCCCAACATAAATACAACAAAATCAGAAAGTACTTGAAATGCTCAGTGGGTATGATGATGATGGGTCATCATCCACCTAAAACATTCAGTCTGTTTCTCTTCAAAGATCTAACCTGATTTGTTGAGTATTTCATGAATTTTCTGTTTTATTTCAGATTTCCAGCAACTGCAATATTTTGCTTTTCTAAATAAATGCAAACTTTCCTTCTTTTTAAAAAAAGGCATTAATGACAACAATTAATTGTACTACACATTCTACAAATTCATGCAGCCTATTGCCTTGCCTTTTTTTAAATAACAAATGCAAATTTAAAAATATCTTTCCCCAAATATTTTCTAACAGATTGACAGTGTCCAAGTGGATCAAGCTTGATCCTGATTGAGGCACATGTGTTGGCACTACAACAGCGTTCCAGTAGCTCAGTGGTTAGCACTGATGCCTCACAACACCAGGAACCAGAGTTCAATTCCAGCCTCGGGCGACTGGGTGTAGTTTGCATGTTCACCTCCCCCTCCACCCCCTAACCCTACCATGTCTGCATGGGTTTCCTCCAGGTGCTCTGGTTTCCTCCGACAGTCAGGTGGGTGGTTGTGTCACTTTGCCCATTGTGTCCAGGGATGTGCAGGCTCGGTGAATTACGCATGGGAAAAGCAGCATTACAGGGATAGGGTAGTGGGATGGGTCTGGGTGGGGTGCTCTTCAGAAGGTCGGTGTGGACTCAAAATGCCACATGGCCTGTTTCCGTCTGCAGGGATTCCGTGAGCTGATCCAATGGGAGAGGAATGACCAGTGAGAAAATCATCTGCAAACTTGCCACAGTATCTGAACCCAAAAGTCACGACAATCTGTATTCAATCTGAGAGGAAGACAGTATGGGAACTAGGGGTCAAGATGCCTTTGAAATTACTTGTGAAAATCCAGAAGCTATTTTTACAGAGGAGAATTACTGTACAAGATAACTTTTTGTGTATAACAGACAGGCTAATTAGGCTGTCACTTTTAATAAGAGGTATGTGTAAAAAAATTGAGATTATTGTTTTAAGGAGTAAAATTGGGAATTGATAATGATCTGTAAATGTGACAGATGAGGATTGATGCTTTTTTTAAGATACTAAATGGAAGACAAATGAGGTTAAAATAATGCACGTTAGTTTATTTTCAGATCAACAATTATACAACAATCAGTCCCTGCATTATAAGCATTCGTTTTTGAAGGGAATGTATTTACTTTGTTACGTACAGCCCAGAAAGGAAAGACATCCATTTTACAGTGCCTTTCATGACTACCAGTCTTCTCAAACCACATTACAGCCATTGTTTGGCTTTTTAAGTGCAGTCACTGTTATGATGGAGGAATCCATGCAACAGTAAGCTCTCACAAACAGGAATATGATAATAATCAGATCATCTTCTTTTGTAATGATTTTGAGGAAAACATGTTGATCAAAACACCTGGGATAATTTCTCACTCTTCTTCAAAATAGTACCACGGGATCTTTTATAGCCACTTGGGAAGGCAGAGGTACCTCGTCATAACCCAACACCCAAAGGACAGCAATTCTAATAGTGTGGTATTCCCTCAGAATGACACTGGAATGTCAGCTTTGAATTTGGTGCTCAGCTCCTGATGTGGGACGAACTCTGTGACTCAGAGGAAACAGTGCCACCAACTGAGACAAAGCTGACATATAAACTTGAGTAAAGGAACATCAGCATTTGTCATCCAAGGCAATGAATGCAGTGGCCTATACAATTGAAAGATCCCCAACCAAAGCGTAAAGGCTAATAAATCAGGTTGGTTCCTTTTGAGCTACCTGCACCATTGGGAAACTATCAAAAAACCATTTTGCCATTTTTATAAAAAAACAGAAATTCAGCAGTTATGTCATCATCTATGAAGAGAAACAGAGTAAATGACTGGAGTCTTGTCTGATTTCTTCAGAACGGAAGGCCACATTAATTGTGTTGCAATTACAGAAATTGCAATGAATACTAAAAGATTATTTCTGATTCAGAAACAAAGGCTGAGCAAGCTTGGAATTAAAGAGTTGTGTATTTCTCATGTTTCAATCTATGTTATAATTTTAATGATAATCGTGCAGTTACTATTTACATGTGGCTGCATGTTAGATAAAAGGCAAGTATAAATCAAGAGGCATAACTTTCCTGACTACTGTTGCAGACAAATACCCACCGCTGTCATTTATGCCGAAAGGGTTCTTTATTTTTATACGGGTGACTCAGTGGTTAGCACTGCTGCCTCACAGCGCCAGGGACCCAGGCTTTGCCGACAGTCTGTATGGAGTTTGCACATTCTCCCCATGTCTGCATGGGTTTCTTCCGGGTGCTCGGTTTTCTCCCACGATCCAAAGATGGGCAGGTTAGGTGAATTAACCACACTAAATTGTCCACAGTGTTCAGCGATACATAGATTGGCTACATTAGTCAGGGATTAAATGTAGGGGAACGGGTCTGCGTGAGTTACTCTTCGGAAGGTCAATGTGGACTTGTTTCCACATTGTTACCATCCTGTAGGGGTTCTATGATTCTATGAAATACATGATACTAAAAAAAATCACAATGTGTAAGCAATTCTGCAGATATGCCTCACTAACGTGTTCAGGAGAAGTGTTTGCATACAAACGACATTTGGATGCATCACAGTTGCACTCAAACTGTCAGATTTAAACTTTGGTGAATATTAGGAAAGTAGAACCTGGGGAAAACATGAAGACAGTTGATATTTGCATACAGCAGGGTTGCATGCTATTTCAGCTGAATTTCAGCTGAATATAATTTTACAAACATTGTATTCTTTATAGTTGACACATTTTCAGTAATTCATGAAACTAAATTTTACTAAAAGTGCCTATTACCCATCTCATCTTTATTGTTACAGTATCTGGGGATAATTTAACAGAAGAAACAGAATTATTTTCATGGAAATGCAAGTTAACTACATTTTCTCATCAGCAATGAAACACGTGAATTCTAAACATTTTTCAAAATGAACAAATTTTAGTATTTCCCAAGAACAATTATTATTATTTTTAAATATAAAGGCTCAATTTTTCAATTATAACATTTCTATGATGCTGCTTGCATTCAGAGTTGCATTCCAAGTTTAATCCATAGTTTATGCTGATATCAGTCCTTGATGTCAATGGACTGAATTTTCCCCACCTCTAAACAACATGGGCAATGCTAGATTGTAAAAGTGAGATTCTCATGTTGAAACCAAAAGGTTGATTTTCCACTCTAGATTTGAATGATGAGACAACAATCTCACTAGTGAGTGGCGAGAAGCTTGTTTCCATGTATTTACATCTCATTGCTACCTCTTCTCAGTGCACTGACAAGCAATCACCTATTCTTTCATGGGGCACAGAGAAACTAGATAGCAGCCATTCCTGGGATGGAAGTCAGAGCAGGTCACTACATGCTCCTCTAGTCCTCTATCTTGGACAGTAGTCCCTAGCATCTCAGGGCATGCTCCATGGATAGCACCTACTCAGATGCTCACAACATCTTTGCCTTGCCTTTTTGTGCTTTGCCATCTCGTTCAGAACTTACACACTCAGTACTTATTTTTGGCATTGACACAAAGCCAGGCAGCCTTCATGCTTATCAGCAGTGATCAGTTGAGGAGGTGGAGATGTTGCAGTGTGCTGTATTAATGTCATGCCTACAGTATGTTAACAGCAGCTTATGCAGCAAACACACTTTACATGCTTCAAGCAAATGGCCATGTCTCAAAGTCCTTGGGCAAGTCAAGAAGGGAGTGTCACCACAGTCAGTCAAGGGCGGCATCTCATCGCACTCCGGGTGCTTGGATAAGGTCAATCACCTGGGTGGGGTGGTCAGGATGAGATCTGTTTCACTGCAGTACTGGGATTGAACTATTATCAGTCCCGTAGATCCACTGCAACCAGCACAAAGATTAGCAGTCATCAATCGATAGTCCAGTCACCCTTCAGTCAATTGCAGGGATTGGACGCAATGTGCTGGAATGCAAACTGGATAATAATCGTGAACAGAGACAACTCAACATATAAAGTGGGAGGTGTTAGTGCACTGGAAGAACATAAATTACTATGGGAAAGAGAGAATCATTGACAGTTACCATTATGCTGGCTTTGACAGGGAGACAATGCAGTACGAGATGGTCATAAATTAAAGCAAATGGGAACATGTGAAAGCTCAGATCTGATGAGGTCAACAGTGAATGCAAAGAAGAAAGGAATATGAATGTTCAGAGGTGCCCTAGGTTGAGCCTGCGACTTACTCAGCAAAGAGTGATCTGTGTACCTTTCTATCCTTGTGCGAATCACAAACGTGTGATGGAAATGGAAAATAGCTGGAATCTCAGCCTGAGTTTTTGGAGTAAGTGTTTTCTTTCTGCCTGAATATGCAGGCTCTATTCATGAGCAATGTGACGCTCTTCAAAGAGTAATTTCATTAACCAGCTACTTAAATGATACAAGTTGATACAAGTTGAAGATAAACAAAAGCAGAAATTGCTGGAGAAACTTAGATGATCTGGCAGCATCTGTGGAGAGAAAGCAGTGTCACTGTTTTCAAGTCCAGTGGCCCATTTTCTGAGAAATGTCATGAACTCAAAATACTAACTCCATTTTCTCTCTACAGATGCTGCCAGACATCTGAGTTTCGCCAACAATTTCTGTTTTTGTTTGTTTCAGATTTCCAGCATCTGCAATTCCTTGTTTTATTTACACAAGTTGAAGTAATCACAGTACACTGCACGAGTAATGCTTACAGTGTTCAACAATGCCCTGGCCATAAGTAATCTTTACCACATCTTTGGTAATTTCAAATTGACCACGGTAATCTTTGTGAAACCATATTAAAAGTTTCACCTGCAGGACATAATTCACAAAGATCATCCAAGGTCTCACAGGTTATACAAGGGATTAGAGCTGATTTCCTTTCACAATGAGCTGTAAGCATTTGTCAACATGTGCTTATATGCATTTTGCCTTTCTGGGTAATGGGGTTCAGTAGTCTTGCCACACTTACAATCTCATACTTTGTTTATACTGCATGGCTTGTGCTGTACACATCAGAATAAGGTCCACTATGTCAAAGGTCCATGGAGAGGAATTCCATAGCTGTCCTTTTCAAAGTCCTTCATGTCCCTGTATGGAGGACTATGCTAAACTGTCACTTGGATGTGACGGTAACTGAGCAGTCAGAATTCACACACAGGTTACTGGAACTATGACCAATGGATCCAGCCACAGCAGGAATCTGTACTGTAGCCACAATGTGACGAAGGCAAAGAGAAATTGAGAAGGAATGAAGTTGTAGCTAAAGGTCCCTTCAGGACGCACAGAAGATATGGGAGGCACCAAGACCATTGTCCTACTTGCAAGTTCCTTTAGGTAAGCCAAGTGTGTTGCCATCACAGACCAAGAATGCCTTGGGCACCATCAAAGAACTTTGCTAGCTGCTAGCGCCAGACCTATAGGGATGGCAGCCATTCTAACCCTTGGTCAATAAAGTGACAAGAGGGCTATATGTTAATGTAATTGGCTGCTTCCAAGGATCCATTAGGGGCTTATATGGGATCAGTCAAACTTCAACCAACAAATGCATCAATGCTGTTAGCAATGCAATTTGTGCCAGATCTCTCAGTTTCATAACATTTCCCCATAAAGAGGTCAGTGCTACAGCCTGGGCAGTAGGCTTTGTCAATATATTTGGCGTCCCCTAGGTGCAGGGAAAATACCATATCACAATGCAGCTGTCTGCACAGGCGGGAAGGGTTGCACCTAAATGAAGCCCAGATCAGCTTTCTTGGAGCGGTTTGTCAGTGCTATTGAGAAGATTCAACTGACTTGGTAGGGCTATGGAAACCAGGAGTCAATACTATATAGTCATATCAAAGTACACATAATATTGGTAGGGGCAGAAAGCATGAATTGTAGGCTTTATAAGGTTTTAGATTGATTCAACATAGGAGGGAAAGAGTCTAAGTTGGGATTACTATGCATTTATGGAAGTGTGCAGTGATTAACACTGCTAAGTCATAATGCAAATAGCCGCACGGAAAAATGATGCTGCACTAACAATGGAGGCCTGTCTCAAAGTATATTGAATGTTCCTAGATACTAGGTGTTCTGCAGAAAAACAGAAGAAAGGAAAGCAATTTATTTCTTCTTAATTCTCACATAAAGATGAGCGTCACTGCTAAGACCAGCATTTGGTGCCCACCCTTAATTGCTTTTAAGAAGTGGTGAATGCTTTCTTAAACCACTGCAGTCCATCGGGAGTCCTTTAGGAAAATATTAGAATGCAGAAGACAGGATGTCCCAGAGGAGGACAGAGTCTAGTTGGAACTAAAATGATGCAGTATACAGGCCATCAACATATTGAGAAACAGATTTATTCGGAATTTACAGCAAATTACAGAATTATATCATAACTCTAATGGAGTATATTAATCATATAGACTGGGATAGTAGTCATATAAAGGAATGAGTCAAGAGTGTGGTGCTAGAAAAGCACAGCCGGTCAGGCAGCATCCAAGGAGCAAGAGAATCGATGTTTCAGGCTTAAGCCCTTCATCAGGAATCTCCAGCATCTCCAGTCCTCACTTTCTCCCATATAAAAGAAAGAGACAAGCAAGGGATCTAAGTGTGTGTACAAGGGAATTTTATTTACAGAATAATAGGCATCTGAGACAGAAGATATAACACAACTTCATTCTGAGATGCGCCAAGTTGATCAAATGTTAGTAGGGGAATAGTTAGAGGACAATGATAATTGTATCCCAATGTTTAAGTTGGCTATGTAAAAGGAGAAGGAATACCCCAAAATAAGAGCAATTAACGGACGGGAAACCAAACTCAAAGGGGTGAGAGTGGACCAAGCCCAAATAAACCAAAGTCAAAGACTGGCAGAGAAAACGGCAACTGAAAAATTAGGTGCCTTTGAACAAAAAATAATGTGGCTATGGCCAAAGCACAATAGCATGAAGGAGAAAGGGAGGAAATACAATTCAGATCTCTCTAGAAGAATGAAAGAGATAAAAATGAAGTATTAAAAAGTACACTTATGATAAATTACAGAAGCAAAGAGTGAGTGTCAGCCAACAAAAAAGGGAATCCAAAAATTTTCTATTGACCCATAAATAGTTAAAGGATATCAAAAAGAGAAGTGCAGCAGATTAAGGATCAAAAGGTGGATTTATGCATAGAGACATGCCACACCTGAATTTACTAAATAAGATGCTGACCTTAGACCAGATGAAAAAGTAGAAGAGGTGACGGCTCACACTGGAAGGGTTTAAATTTTGATAAGGAGGAAATATTCGATAGGCAGTCTGTACTAAAGGTTAATAAACCACCAGGACCAGATGAATTAAAAGAAATACACAGAAGGAAGCAAGAAGGCAAAGCAGAATTCAGGTCCTATTTGCCTAACCTCCTTTAAAATCAATAATGGCCTCAAAAGACCAGGCCTCTGGGGATGAAGGAGACAGGCACCAGGCAGTAAAAGAGATAAGAATGAGAGGGGAATAGACAACACTGGGCATGGTACAGGATACAGAGAACCAGATAGCACTGTGCATGGTGCAGGCAATCAGACAGCACTGGACATGGCGTAGAGTGCAGTGAACGAGTAAGTATTAGGCTTGGTGCCATAAGCAGTTAAACAGAGAACATGGGGTATGGTGAAAAGTGCAGTGAACCAAAAAAACAATGAGGATGATGTACAGTGTGCTGGGCAGGGTGCGGTGAACCAGACAGCGCGCTGGGCAGGGTGCGGTGAACCAGACAGCGCGCTGGGCAGGGTGCGGTGAACCAGACAGCGAGCTGGGCAGGGTGCGGTGAACAAGACAGCGCGGCTGGGCAGAGTGCGGTGAACAAGACAGCGCGCTGGGCAGGGTGCGGTGAACCACAGAGCGTGCTGGGCAGGGTGTGCTGAATCAGACAGCACGCCGGACAGGGTGTGCTGAATCAGACAGCACGCCGAGCAGGATGCGGTGAATCAGACAGCACGCCGGGCAGGGTGCGCTGAATCTGACAGCACGCCGGACAGGGTGCGCTGAATCAGACAGCACGCCGGACAGGGTGCGCTGAATCAGATAGCACGCCGAGCAGGGTGAAGTGAAGCAGAGAGCCTGCTGGGCAGGGTACAGTGAAGCAGAGAGCGTACTTGGCAGGGTACAGTGAACCAGAGAGTGCCCTGGGCAGGGTACAGTGAACCAGAGAGTGCCCTGGGCAGGGTAGGGTACAGTGAAGCAGAGAGCCTGCTGGGCAGGGTACAGTGAAGCAGAGAGCCTGTTGGGCAGGGTACAGTGAAGCCGAGAACGTGCTAGGCAGGGTACAGTGAAGCAGAGAGCGCCCTGGGTAGGATATAGTGAAGCAGAGGGCGTGCTGGGCAGGGTACAATGAAGCAGAGAGCACTGGACATGGTACAGGGTGCAGATTGCATTGGGCATGGTGGACATGAGAACCAGAGAGACCTGGGCAGGGTGCGGGGCATAAAGATCATTGGGCATGGTTCAGGCTGCACAGAGCCAGAGACTATTCAGCATGGTGCAAGCTGCAGAAAACAAGAAAGTATTGGGTATGGAGCAATGAACCAGAGAATGCGATCTCATGGAGAGGGATAGGAGCACACTGTATCGGAAACTATTTAATTAGGGGAGAGGGAATTGCAATGTTATTAGGGAGGAACTGTGGAGCAAATTGAACAAATATTCTCAGAGAAATGCACAAACAAAATATGGAGGTTGCTTAGCAAGCACTTGCGAGTGCTGCGGCAAGGTAGGGATGGTAGGGTGAAGGAACCTTGGATGTCTAGTTAACAGAAAGAAGGAAGCATACTTAAGGTTCAAGAACCAAGGATCAGACAAGGCCCTAGAAGGTTACAAGGTAGCCAGGAAGGAACTGAAGAATGGACTTAAGGAGAGCTAAAAGAAGCATGAAAAAACCTTGGTGGGTAGGATTAAGGAAAACCCCAAGGCGTTCTACAGTTATGTGAAGAACAAAAGGATGCTCAGAGTGAGGGTTGGGCTGATAAGGGATAGCGGACAGAACTTGTGCCTAGAGTCAGAGGAGGTAGGAGAGGTCCTTAATAAATACGTTGCTTCATAAATTAAATAGTGAGCAGGACTCTACTGGGACATTGTCCTTTGTGAGGTCAGTGTGAAATAGGCTGATATGCTCAAACATGTTGATGTTGAGGAGGAGGATGTGCTGGAAATTTTGAAAAACATGAGGATAGGTAAGTCTCTTGCAGGCAGACAGGATATACCCATAGTTACGGTAGGAAGCGAGGGGAAAATGGCGATGATCTTTGTGTCCCCATTGTCCACTGTAGATGATGGGAGGGTGGCAAATGTTATTCCCTTGTTTAAGAAAGGGAGTATGGATAACTCTGGGAATTACTGACCAGTCGGTCTTACATCGGTGGTGGGAAAATTATTGGAGAGGATTCTGAGAGACAGGATTTATGATTACTTGGAAAACCATAGCTTGATTAGAGATAGTCAGCACGACTTTCAGGGGGGCAGGTCATGCTTCACAAACCTCATTGAATTCTTTGAGGATGTGACAAAACACATTGATTAAGGTAGAGCAGTGAATGTGGTGCATATGAATTTTAGCAAGATGTTTGAGAAGGTTCCCCATGATAGGCTCATTGAGAAAGTAAGGAGGCATGGGATACAGGGAAACCTGGCTGACTGGATACAGAATTGGCTGGCCCATAGAAGACAGAGGATGGCAGTAGGTGGAAAGTATTCAGTCAGGATCTCGGTGACCAGTGGTGTTCTGCAGGGATTGGTTCTGGGACCTCTGCTCTTTGTGATTTTCATAAATGACTTAGATGAGAAAAGGTGGGTTGGTAAGTTGGCCGAGCTCAAAAGGTTGGTGGAGTTGTGGATAATATGGAGGGCTGTTGTAGGTTGCAACGGGACATTGACAGGATGCAGAGCTGGGCTGAGAAGTGGCAGCTGGAGTTCAACCTGGAAAAGTGTGAAGTGATTCATTATGGAAGGTCAAATTTGAATGCAGTTTACAGGGTTAAAGGCAGGATTCTTGGCAATGTGGAGGAAAAGATGCATCGTGGAGTCGACATCCATTGATACCTCAAAGTTGCCACCCAATTTGATAAGGGGTTGTTAAGAAAGTGTGTTGGCTTTCATTAGCAGGGGAATGAGTTCAAAAGCCGCAAGGTTGTCCTGCAGCTCTGTAAAGCCTTGGCTCAACCACACTTGGAATATTGTGTTCAGTTCTGGTTGCCTCGTTAAAGGAAGGATATGGAAGAGAGGGTGCAGAGGTGATTTATCAGGATGCTGCCTAGACTGGAGGGCAGGAATTATGAAGAAAGGTTGAGTGAGCTAGGGTTTTTCTCTTTGGAATGAAGAAGGATGAGAGATGACTCGATAGAGGTGTACAAGATGATGAGAGGCATAGATAGAGTGGAGAGCCAGAGACTTTTTTCAGAGGGCAGAAATGGCTATCACGAGGGGGCATAATCTTAAGGCGACTGGAGGAAAGTTTAGGGGAGATGTCAGAGGGAGGTTCTTTACACAGAGGGTAGTGCATTCATGAAATACACTGTCAGTGGTGGTAGTAGAATCAGATACATTAGGGACATCTAAGCGGCTCTTGGATAGGCCATGGATGATAGTACAATGAAGGATACGTAGTTAGATTGATCTTCAGATAACAGATCGGCACAACATTGAGGTCTGAAGGACCTATACTGTGCAATACTGTTCTATGTTTCTAACACTGGGCATAATGCAGTGAACCAGAGAACACTGGGCATTGTACAAGTTGCAGAAAAGCAGACATGGCACAGGGTGCAGATCATATCTGACATGGTGCAGGCTGCAAGAATCAAGAGAGCACTGGGCATGGTGCAGTGAACCAAACACCATGAGGCATGGTGCAGACTGCAGAATACCACAGAGCTTTGGGCATGGTGCAGGGTGCAAAAACCCAGACCACGTTGGGCATGCTGAAGGTTGCAGAGAACCACAGAGTATTAGCATGGTGCAGAGCACCAGAGAGCACAGTGCAGGCTGCAGTGATCCTGAGAGAAGGGGACAATGTTCCAGCATGCTCTGGCACATTCAGGATGGATTGAGTGAGACTTGATGCACCAATCTAAGTGCCAAATCTGAGAATAGAAGTATTGAAGCTCTTTCAATCTTGATGAAGCACTTGGGTGGAATGTTGGGTGATGTTAACAGTGTCTGAATTACACACTGTTCTTCAGGACTTTTTCTTTACCTGATCTATATAAAATACAGCAAGAGCAAATATTTTATGTAATACGTTGAAAGAGCGGAACTAAAGTGATTGTCAAATCACATGTGCCAGCTACAAGTAAATCTAAACACTAACTACTGAAAATATCTGATTACTACTTTCACTGCTTTGCAACTATTGGCACACTGATAAGAAAGTCTAAAGGAAAGCAAATAAAGTGAAATGTAACTAAATAAACAGAGGAAAATTTATAAGAGAATGAGGAAAAGTGGGAAAAATGGGAACATGTGGAAATATACTGAAGAGAAACCAAGAGAGGAAATGGGGGACACAAAACAAAAAGTCAGAAAGAGGAAAGAAATAGAAAAGTAAGAGCATAATGAATAAAAAATACAAAAGTAGAACATTGGTTCTCTTTTCTTTTGCAGTGGACAAAGGTAGAAGGCAAAGGTGGTGCAATCTAAAGGAATCGGCAGCAAAACTAGGTTCAATTCCAGCTTCGGGCAACTGTCTGTGTGGATTTGCACATTCTCCCCGTGTCTGCGTGGGTTTCCTTCGGGTGCTCCAGTTTCCTCCCACAATTCAAAGATGCGCAGGTCAGGTGAATTGACCATGCAAAATTGCCTGTAGTGTTAGGTGCATTAGTCAGAGGGAAAATTCTTCGGAGGGTCAGTGTGGACTGGATGGGCCAAAGGGTCTGTTTCCACGCTGAAGGAATCTAATCTAATCGAACTGAAAGAGTCCCAGAGTCATTCAGCATCTAAACAGATCCTTCCGTCCAACTAGTTCACTCTGTGTTCCAAAACTAAACTATTTCCACCTACCTGTATTTGGCCCATATCTCTCCAAATCTTTCCTATTCATGTACTTATCAAAATGTCTTTTAAACATTGTAACTTGTACCTGCATCCATCACTTCCTCTGTCAGTTCATTCCATTCACTAACCACTGTGTGTAAAAAAAATGTTGCTCATGTCCTTTTTGAATCTTTCTCCTCCCATCTTACAAATATGTCCCTTAGCTTTGAACTCCCCCACCTGAGGGAAAAGACCTTTGTTATTCACCTAATCTATGCCCCTCATGATTTTATAAACCTCTATAAGGTCACGCCTCAACCTCCTACACTCCAATGAAAACAAGTCCCAGCCTCTCCTTATAACTCAAACCCTCCATTCCTGCCAACGTCCTGGAAAATCTTCGTTGAACTTTCTCCAGTTCAACAATATCCTTTCTTTATCAGGGCGATCAGAACTGAACACAGTACACCACAAGAGGCCTCACGATATCTTGCAGAACCTCAACATGTCGGCCCAACTCTGATACTCAAAAGGTCTGAGCATTGAAGGTAAGCACGCCAAACAAGTTCTGAGAAATAAAGAAACTACAAAGAGAGAGAGGTGAACAGAAATGGTGACGTATTGAACATTGTAAAGGGAAAAAAATGAGAATATGAGCAAACAAAGGGAAAGGAAGAGAAATGGTACCAACAGCATGGAGAAAGTCGCATTAAGATAACAAAATTTACCATCCTTAAAAAGGCAAACATCTTACATGTTTCTTGGAGCCTATTGTTCGCTGAGCATCGACCATTTGGAATGGAATATACATTTGATTCTTACTCTGCATAATGTCTACTTCCCAGACACATTTGAATAAAGGCAAGTTATCCAATAAAGCAAAGTTACAATATCATATTCTATATTGTTATAAATTTACAGGCATTATACAATTTGTCTGTAGCATTACTTTTTGTTCTCTAAAAATAGTTTACATTGGTAAAAATTAAGTGAGACGAATAACCAATAATATTTGGTGTTGAAATTGCCAGCAGATTGTATTCTCAAAAGCCAATACAGTTGCAGATTGCACATAAACATCTGGAAGATCTCTACTGCTATCTGAAGAAACGGTAATATGGATAACTGCATCACTAGCTCCCAAAGATGACGAATAGATCCTTGTCGTGTACATCCGTACACAGCTTATCCAATGATGTCACAGCTTCAGATGTGTTCCTGACTTGGAGAGTTGGGATCTTAAGAGCTAATGTAATTAGACAATCACTAAATTAACTCAGCTGCTGCATTAAGAGGAATCAGCTGGAATTTATTCATACAGCAATTAATATCGCAATAAGGGAGTCTATTACCCAGCCAACATGGCTGTGTTTTCTAAAATAAGTAGCTGATCAGAACCATGAGAAATATATTCTTTATTCTGCATTTCTTTTAAACTTTAAAATGAGAAATAAGCTTTTATGGAGTCACACACAGCTGCACTCTAGGTCAGTCACAGTCAATACAGGCTGCTAAAACAATATTTTACTCTAAAAACCTTAGAACTAATACGGTTGTGCTCGTATTTCAAACATATTACAAGCTTGCAATGTGAGTTATCATGATGAGAACTCCTAACCACAGCAGCTATGATTTACTGAGTGGTTCGCCTGCTGACCTACTGAGACTGGCTGGGAAGAGCACAGAGGAAAACAAGGAACAGAGAAATTTGGATCAGAACTCTATATAAACACAGTGCATAATATAACATCACAGACATTAAGCCCCATGTTCTTGCCAATACAGTTAGGGGGAAAAAAAACATTGAAGATTATACAATACAGAAACTTTTAAAAAAATTTGAATAAGGTGGAGTGTAAATGGTGCTGACAATGTTGTAACTAAAATAATAAACAAAACACATACAAATGCATAGACATCAAAACCTGCTGTTTCTGCATGAATAGTATGGGAAATTCACATGGTTGTTTAACAGATGCCATCTGCAAATTTTCTTAAGGGCTCTGAAAATTATAAAATCTTGCTAGCGCTTTACCTAAACTGCAGGAAACAATTTACATCAATATTTAAACTGAAATCATGGTAAAGGAACATCTCTTTCACCATGCCATTAGATATTTCTGGAACGATAGTGGAACTTAATGGACACAATAAAAATCAAGCAGATGCCTTTCCCTTTACAATATCAGCTCAGCTTCAACATTATGTGCCTCAAACTGCCATGTCTTTTTAAACCGCAGTTGGTCATAGTGAATCTTTTTTTTTTACTTATACCAGCTGTCCATTGTAAATGATTTCAGATCAACAAGATTTATGCCTGAGCTAATTTAGAAATCAAATTCCAGGGAGAGCAAAAGACAAAAACAAAACATTCCCAAAACTAGAGAAGTGACAGGAAATAGGCTGGCCCATGTCAGAAACTAAATTCTGGAAACATACCTGGAACATCAATTAATCTTTTGTAAACATTTAAAAAGGCTGCCTCTGCTTCTTTGCTTCTTTTACTTAGGGCGTCGATCTGAAACAAACAATAAAAATATTCATTAAAAAAAACCATTACTCTTTCCTTAAAACCACAGACATTGACTATATTTTAATTTAATTTTAAATTAATGTTTTAACTATTTGTAAATTTAACTTTGTAATCTCCTCCAAATCTACAACCTTTTGAGTTATTTGCACTCCCCTAATTCTGATGAATTCCCAGGCATAACCATCATCAGTGGTAGTGCGTTCAGTTGCTCAGTCCCAAACTCTGGAATTCATTTTGTGTACCTCTTCGTCTCACTTTCCTCCTTTAAGATGCTTCTTCAAACATATCCCCTGACTAGAATTTTGGGCATCTGATCCAATATCTCTTTTCCTCAATGTTTTATAACGCTTCAGTGAAGCACCGTAGGACATTTCACTATATTAAAGGCACTATACAAGTTGTTGTAGTACAAAACCTTTGCACTCCCAAGTTTCAGAGGAAAAAAAACTGTGTGCATTCAAATCAGATAATGTTATTGAACATTTACAAATATTCCTATGACGACAACGGCAAATGATAATTTGCACGTAAGCATGAACAAATCCAATGGACATCCATAGCCCAACACTCAGAAACAAGAAGGGAAGAAAAGATATTCAAGTTCTGATCTTCAGAGCCACAAAGGATATTTAATCTTTATTTTCCCCTTTGTACTACTACAGACCTCCCCCTCTCAGTATATACCTTCTCTTCTTTGTCATCGTTCTGAACTTGCTTAAAAACTGTTCAGCATTATTATCTCCCCAGTTCTGAAGAAAAATCTTCAAGCAGAATCAAATACACTATTTACTTTCTCCTCCCTGCTAGCTTGCTCAGTGTTTCCACCATTTTCTACTTCTTTGACAATATTATTGCTAAAGGACATTAGGGACAAACGTTGGCAAGCAGGCTCACAAACCAATTATATTATTGTTGCTTTATACCTCAATTCCATTTACCCATTGTTGCTTCCTATCCCAAAAATCTATCAATCTAAGTCAGGGAGTCTTTTTTTGCCATGTTAGTGTCTCAATTCTCCCAGGTTGGCCAGATATTATCAAAACTAAAAATAAAATTCCATCACCTAGTTGAAAATGATGCTGGTCATAATGGATTTCAGTAACATTAAGAAGCAAGAACATCAGCTAGTTCTTTTCCAAAAACAATTACTCAGCAGCAAATCAGCTGAACAGCTGTTGAAATCCCTAAGTAACCCAGCCACACAAAAACATTTCTTAAAAAAATTCATTAGCCGTTCTCTCGCTCTTCCTCCAATATGGCTTTACTGGTTTTCCAACCTGACCAAAAATCGTCCAACCAAAAATAACTGAAGCTGATCATCTCCTAGATCTGCAATTCACGCTGCCCCACACTAAGACTTCAATACTCAGACAGATAAGATTGACGTTTAGTACATTCAACAACGTAATAGGTTATTAAGAGAAACTCATACCAGTCAAATAAATGCCTTACCTAGTAAATGTTCTTTCACTGTCGGTTTAATCTTTTGCCAATTATAAGGCATTTTTGAAATGAGTAACTCATAAGCCTGACTAAAGGGATGCATAATGTAAATGCAAGACACCCAGTTCTTGCTTTCTGCCAGGAATCATGAAGAATTTACCAAACAACTTTCTAACAAACAGAAACAATAGAATAATGACTATGTTACTGGACCAGTAATCCAGAAAAGTGAACTAATAGTATGGAAACATGAGCTCATAAACCACATCATTTGATGAATATATAGCTATCAAATTGTTACATCTGGTTCACTAATTCCAGTCAGGAGACAAAATCTGCTGTCGTTACCCAGCCTAGCCTGAGTGTGAAATCAGAGTCACAGCAATCACTCTGAAAAGGCCTTGCAAGCTACTCAGTTGCACCAAAACACAGAGTACCGTCCAGAAGGATGCCTACCAATACTTTAAGGCCAATAAAGTCCACATTACATGAAAGAAAATGAAAACCTCCTCTTTGCTGATTCTCAAATATTTTTTCAGGAGCCCATTTGCTTAGCATCGCAACCAAAAAAATTTCCATGATTTGGTGTTACCATATTTTTAGCCAACAGACAGTTCAGTGGTGCAGGGAATGTAGGAACATTTCATGGTGCTTTATGGTGGCATCAGTAATTACATTTTAATTAGATATAACCTTTTATCTAACAAACAACTTCATTTGTGTGTTAACCCTGAGAAAAATAAACTGTGAAAACAAAACAGCTGCATGCCTAAGCGGCATGAAAGTGACTATCAGGAGAATGTATAGCTTGTAAAATGATGCCACATCTCTGATGGCTTAGTAGCCAAATATAGCACTACACTGAGGAGAAAGTGAGGACTGCAGATGCTGGAGATCAGAGCTGAAAATGTGTTGCTGGAAAAGCACAGCAGGTCAGGCAGCATCCATGGAGCAGGAGAATCGACGTTTCGGGCATGAGCCCTTCTTCAGGAATTCTTCAGGAATTTTATAACTTTAATCATTGAACCAGAATTTGAAGATTCCCTAAAAAATGATCATTACTTTTTATTGATACTTTTTATTGGGTAAAGCTTCATCAAGAATCTTTCAGACCTGAGACTGTAAAAACCTTAAGTACTTGCACTGAGAAGTTTCAAAGCAACCAGAAAACTGACACTAATTGAAACTGCTCCCACTCAATTCTTTAATGGAGTGAATAAAATATTCTAAACTGCTCTGCGTGGGCCAGAATAAATGAACAAAAGACTCTGTTTGACGTAATCACAGGACTGAATAACTCCCTGGTCTCAGAAGAAATATATCTCATCTCATACACAATGGAACAGTCTCAAAGTAATTCCAAGTATATTCTTTCTAGTTTAGTAAACATTTTATCATTAAGCAATAAAAGACAACATTTAATTCAAAAATTAATTGTAGCATTCTGCCTTAAGACAGAAAACATTCAATCACACTGCAATAAAGTGTTAATCTCAAAATTCAAACATTTGAGGGGGAGGAAAGTCCAAACCCTGTCATAGTATTCCATATAACTGAACCACAAACATCTTGAATAAAGATCTGATCGCTCTTCCCTTATAAGTAACACGACTGTAAAGATTTCTTCCTATAAACATTTTCTAGTCAGAACAGGCATTGAGATTGCAGGCACTTGCAAGACTTGTCAAACATTCATCCCCTAGTATTAATAACATTATTTTTTCACCATAATGCAGTCAAACGCATACTCTGTATTTCAGCATTTCGGGGTTGAAATTTATATTAAGATTCCATGATGCACAGCTAAAATGTACTTTTTAAAATAAAAAGCAGCTGAGGGACTGATAGACCTTTATACCTGATTGGTTAAGCCAGTTAAATCACTGGGACCAGTTTTCAGGTGTCTGTTTTTTGATGAATGTTAAAGAAACAGTGCGAGACAGATAGACTAACAGCATATCAGTAATGAGAGACTTTAGTTGACAACTGAGTGACCAGGAAAACAGAAATTGAGAACAGAACAAGAGCAGGGGATGGAAGAAAAGAACTAGGTAAATACTAGATCATGCATTCAAAAGAGTACTGTGGAGGAAGCTAAGTAGCAGAGAAGAATGGATGTAGATAATTGGATAGGGTCAGTACTTTGAGAAAGTGAGGACTGCAGATGCTGGAGTACCAGAGTTGAAAAATGTGGTGCTGGAAAAACACAGCAGGCTAGGCAGCATCTGAGGAGCAGGAGAATCGACGTTTCGGGCATAAGCCCTTCTTCAGGTCTTTGAAAAATACACTTACAATGCATACTCAACTGAGTGTTCATGTAGATTAGTGCTGTTTATTTTTATTTGTTCATCGAACATAGGCATCGATGAACAAGCCAGTATTTATTATCCATCCCTAATTGCCACTGGGTGCAGGAGTACAATCATAGAGATGTTAGGAAGGGAGCTCCAGTATATCAACTCAGTGATAGTGAAAGAACTAAGATATATTTTCAAGTCAGGATGGTATGTGGATTGGAGGGTATCTTGCATGGAGTGGTGATCGCATTCATCTGCTGCCTTAGTCCTCCTAGGTGGTAGGAATTTTAACTTTGGAAGCTGTTGTTGAAGGAGAATTGGTGAGTTATTGCAGTCCATCTGGTGAACAATATACATTACCATCACTGTACTGGTGGTTAAGTAAGTGAATTCTAAATGAAGTGGATGGGGTGCCATTAAAGTTGACTCCTTATCCTAGATGGTGTCAAGCTTCTTGAGTGTTGTTGGAGCTGCACTCATTTAGGCAAATGGCTCGAATTCCTGACTTGTGCCTTGTAGATGATGGACAGGTAGTGGGAGACAGGTGGTGAGTTACTCAGAGCTGCATTTCCAGCCTCTGCCCTGCACTTTATTTACATGGCTGCACCAATTCAGTTTCTTCTCTAATATTAAATTCCTGGTGTTGACCGTAGGAGATTCAGGCATGATAATGCCACTGAAAGTCAAGGGGCTATACTTAATGGTTATCAGTCGAGGATAGCAGTAAAAGGAAAATCAGCAGAAAGTTTCCTTCCCATTTTTGATCTGTTTGTCAAAATTCACTGAAAATCAAGCCCTGTTATTCCCAAAGTTGTTATGAAGTTAAAGATGTTAAATTAAGTACAAAATTACCATTTTACTCAATTTTCAGTCACAGGTTGGTATACAGCAGGGTTCAGGGACCAGAAAAAACCAAATATGTCCAAATAAATGGTGCTGCCACAAAATCCCCTCTAGACTCAGCTCTTGCTAACACCATTGTTGGGTTCCATGAGAAACAAACCTGACGGAATGACACTTAACCTCCTATCCATTACATTTTTCTAACATTTGCAATATTTGAATCCACTGGTGCATAGACAAGTCTCTTACACACCTTAATAGGTTACACCCTGTATCTAAATTCACCTTTGAAATGGAACACTCAGATCTGCTCACTTCCATTGATATGCTAGTTGAGAGATCTGCCAGAGGTCTCACGAATGGCATACTCCAAAGCTACCTTCATTCGTCTTCGTGATTCCTACACTTTCATACACTATAAGACTGCCCTTATTGGCAAGGTCATAATTAGAGTCTAAGCTACTTGCTCACCATGCAAGCAGATACTAAAGTTAGGATAATCAAAGCAATCCTGCAAGCCAGTAGCTACCCTGATCAGAACTTTTCATTTATTCATGGAATTTGGGCATTGCTTGCTGAGCCTGCATTTGTTATCCTTGAAAGCTGTCATGAGCTGCCTTCTTGAATTATTGCAGTCCATTTGTACAGCCACATAACCTTTCCCCACAGGATCAAGGGCTGACTTTATTGTTGTCATTTCTGGCGCTTGGTTCCCTTGTTTGGGACTTTTTAGCACTCGATATAACCGAAGGGCATTTCAGGCCATTTCAGAGGGCCGTTTTGAGTGAACTACATTGTTGTGGAGTCACCTCGGCCAGACCAGGTTAGGATATCAATTTACCTTCTCTAGCTCAAAAGGAGATTAATAAACCAGGTGGGTTTTTAATACAATCATCAATGGTTTCACAGTCATCACTAAACTTTTAATTTCAGACATTTCATTGAATTCAAATTCCACCATCTGCCATGGTGATATTCAAAGCCAGTTTCCAAAACATTACCTGGCTTTCTAGATTACCAGTCCAGCAACAACAACATTACACCATCACCTCCCCCTTTCTCAATATGTAACAGGCAAAAGCATGAACGAGCCCAAGGCCTTTAGACCTGAGATATGTCAGAAATGCCAGATTACCATGGTAGAGCAAGGTATTTCAAACAATTTGAGCAACAGGTGAAGCTAGCTATTCCACATGCTTCTTTACAGCAGCAACATGACTGATGCTTGCCACTAACAGGAACCTGTCATTTAACTAAAAGATATTCTGCCCTCCAAGCGAATAAATAACATGTATACGAATTTGAGTGCCAGCATGATAGTATGCATTTAAAGTGTATGTTTCAAAGACGTGTGGGCTGTATATAAAAAAAAGTTGCTTCAGCTGATCACAACAGGCAAAGTACTGACCCTACCCAATCAACCCATGCTTGCAAAACTCAAAACTGTACGTCCAATATCAGATACAATTTTTAAGTTAGGCAACATTTGCTAAATAATCATGATGAGAGAAAAATATTCCAAAAAACAATTGAATAAGTTGGGCTCTCTTGTATATATTGGCTACTACATATATTGATATACAGAGCCCTATCTATTGCACTTAGAAAGAAAATGTAGGAGAAAGTGAGGACTGCAGATGCTGGAGATCAGAGCTGAAAAATGTGTTGCTGGAAAAGCGCAGCAGGTCAGGCAGCATCCAAGGAGCAGGAGAATCAACATTTCGGGCATGAGCCCTTCTTCAGGAATCAGGAAGGTGTGCCAAGCAGGCTAAGATAAAAGGTAGGAAGGAGGGACTTGGGGGAGGGGCGTTAGGAATGCGATAAGTGGAAGGAGGTTAAGGTGAGGGTGATATGCCGGAGAGGGAGTGGGGGCAGAGAGGTCGGGAAGAAGATTGCAGGTCAAGAAGGCGGTGCTGAGTCTGAGGGTTGGTACTGAGATAAGGTGGGGGGAGGGGAAATGAGGAAGCTGGAGAAATCTGCATTCATCCCTTGTGGTTGGAGGGTTCCTAGGCGGAAGATGAGACGCTCTTCCTCCAAGCGTCGTGTTGCCATGGTCTGGCAATGGAGGAGGCCAAGGACCTGCATGTCCTTGACGGAGTGGGAGGGGGAGTTACAATATTCAGCCACGGGGCGGTTGGATTGGTTGGTGCGGGTGTCCCAGAGGTGTTCTCTGAAACGTTGTGCACAGTTATCTATGTCGACCGAACAAAATTACACAAGGCATTTTCTCATTCATGTCTCAAGGCAATGCCTTAATCATACAGAGTCAACCTGCCCAGTTTAAATTTAAGCAAAGCGTAGCAGTTAACTGTCAACCATCGTCGAGCTAGTGCATTCTCCATGGCAATGTCTTTACTAACCACAGTCTATATGCCAACTAAGCAAACTAGACAGCTCTGGCAAAAGTATCAGCCCAGGTTTTCTGGGAGAGATTGCAGACTGCAGAAGAAAAATATTAATGGAAGTAATAAAAGTCTCAAAAGACAAGTCAACTGATAAACAAAACCCATGTTATGAGCTACAATTTTGTAAATACTTTGTTTGGGAAAAAAAATTCAGTTGTTAAGAAAAAAAGTCTCATGAAAATTATTTCACTGACTAAAATCTAACAAAATAAATATTGATATGTACAAATCCCCTCCAGCATACTCACTGAAAGAGTGTAAGGTATGAGGTATACTTAACAAAGTCCTACTACAGATAGCCAGAACATTGTTGCATAGGATGTTAACAGTTTCAGAAAGAAGTTTCTCATACCTGTTATGGACTAGGCCAGACCGCTCAAAACATTCTTAAGCAGGCAGCCCCAGACCATAACTTTGCAATTTGTTTTGATAAGTGTACAGTGAAAATAGCTAGGCTGATGACAAGATTTTCAAACAGACAAAAATTTGTTCACAAAGTACACAATCAAACACAAAACCAGAATAAAGAAGCCTAAAGAACTCAGCCTATCCAACTACACTTAATTATGCTGTTCTGAATATACACAACAGTCCCAATAAGCAAACTCTCTTTAAAACCCAGTGTAAATGGAACACATGCTTACAGGTTGAAGTTGAAGGGCAGAAAAGAGAGAAAGTTTCCACACACCTCCCTGTTGAACTTCCCAGTTCAAGAATGAACTAAACTGCTCAGCCAGCTAATGAGCTGACCACTCCCCTTTCATTATACAGGTCACTTCTAAAACATGACCACTTTGACCTGAAGTCTCATCTGTTTACATATAAACAAAAGGCCTCTCAAAATCCTTTTCAACTCTGTATAAATATGCAAACATGCACAAACACATGCAAATTCAGGCCACGGTACACCCACCACCGAACACCTCCGTATCTCATTCGAGTCTCGATAACACATCGGCAATCACATCTTCGCTACCTGCCACATGCACAACTGTCAAATTGCCACTCAATCTCCATTTAAACAGTCTGGCACTTTTGTCCTTAAATTTTTCCACAAATGTCAACCAGTTGTTATCAGTGTATATGATTGTCTCAGTTGCATTGCTGTAATATAAACATTTGGTTTTAATGCCAATACCAAGCTTAAAGTCGCTTTCTCCACCGTTGAATATTTCTGTTGATGAACGTTCAACTTCCTGGAAAAATACCAGATGGGTTTTTCTATCCCTTCGTTATCCTTCTGCAGTAGCACCACACTGACACCCACATCACTGGCATCGATAGCCATCTTGAAAGGCTTCATGTAATCAGGTGTGGCTAATACTGGGGCAGTGGTTTTTAACACGGTTTTTAGGCTGTCAAATGCCTTTTGACAGTCTGCTGTCCACTGAAACTTCTTGCCCTTTTTTAAAAATCCGGTGAGAGCTAAAGTTCGGCACAAACTTGCAATAAAATCCACACAACCCAGGAACCGTAGTACTGCTTTTTTCATCAACCATATGGGAAATTCCCCAATTACTTTCACTCTTGCATCGTGTGGGGCCATTTGTCCATGTCCAATAAATGGCTCAGGAAGGTGACTTAGTCCTCAAGTTCACTTTCCTGCCCTTTTCCTGTAACCCTGTAAGGGATAGTGGGCGGCACAGTGGCACAGTGGTTAGCACTGCTGCCTCATAGCGCCAGAGACCCGGGTTCAAACAGTACAAAGATGTGCAGGTCAGGTGAATTGGCCATGCTAAATTGCCGTAGTGTTAGGTGAAGGGTTAAATGTAGGTGAATGGGTCTGGGTGGGTTGCGCTTCGGCGGGGCGGTGTGGACTTGTTGGGCCAAAGGGCCTGTTTCCCCACTGTAAGTAATCTAATCTAATCTAATCTAAACCCGTAACTCCTTTACTGATTAAAGATCAGCCTAATGTAGACTTTAACAAATTCACTTTTAGCTCGGTTTACTACCAAGCTTGCCTTCCGGAAGTCGATCGAACAAGTCCAATAAGTGCTGTAAATGCTCCTTCTATGAGTGACTAAAAATCAACAGGTCATCAATCTACACCACAAAGTTGGGTAATCTGGCAATGACTTTATTAGTCAGTCTCTGAAATGTGGCTGGTGCGTTTTTCACACCAAATGGCATGACTTTGAACATTTGACATTACGAAAGCCGAAATCGACTTTGCTCTCTGTGATAGAGGTACTTGCCTGTGGCCTCTGAGCAAGTCCAACTTAGAAATGTAAATTGCTTGTCCCACTTTTTCGACACAGTCCTCTGAAGTGGAATTGGATATGCATCAGTCTCTGTAACGACATTGACTTTGCGATAGTCCACACATAACCGTTGGGTACCATCTGGCTTTGGCACCATGTCTGTGGGTGAGCTTCAGTCACTGTAACTCTGTTCGATTATGCCATCTTGGAACATGCGCTCTATTTCTTTCTGAACCTGTGCCAACTTTAAAGGGTTATGCCTATAAGGATGTTGCTTAATTGGAACAGCATCTCCTGTCTCTACATCATGCATAATTAGGTTTGTATTTCCCATTTCATTTCCGCATATCTCCCCATGTCAGAGTAATATCTCTTTCAGTTCATTTTGAGTTTCTTGTGGAAGGTAACTCAATTATTTATCCCAATTTTTGACAACTTCCTCATTGTCCAATTTGATTTGAGGATTGCCCAATTCAGAATCCTCTGAACTTGGTTCTTCCTTCTGTGCTGTAAATCATTAATACGTTCTCCTCTTGCTTTCCTTCCCTATCAAAATACCTTTTGAGCATATTCACTTGACACACACTGAGATTTCTTCCTGTCTGGAGTCCTTATCAAGTAGTTCACCTCACTCAGTTTCCTCTCGATTTGATAAAGTCCACTAAACCTTGCTTTTAAAGGCTCACCTGTTACTGGAAGTAACACCAACACCTTATCCCCAATTATAAAATAGCGAATTTGTGATTTCTTATCCGCTTCCTGTTTCAGTGTATGCTGTGATACATTTAAATGCTGTTTGGTCAACTCTTCAGCCCTATTTAATCTTCCTGTAAAATTTGACACACAGTCCAAATGGGTGGTCTCTGAATTCTGACTTATTAATTTCTCCTTCGTCAATTTTAACAGTCCTCTTACTTCATGCCCAAACATTAATTCCAATGGACTGAATTTAGTCGATTCATTTGGTGCATCTCTGATCACAAAAAGTACAAACAGAATTCCCTTATTCCAATCATCTGGATAATCCTGACCATAAGCCCTACACATGGTCTTTCATGTTTGATGCCATCTCTCTAGTGCTCCCTGCAATTCTAGATGATATGCAGTAGATTTGAATTGTTTTATTCCCAAGTTATCCATAAACTCCTTGAAGAATTTGGATGTGAAGTTTGATCCTTGATCTGACTGGATCTCTACTGGCAGTCCATATCTAGTAAAAATGTTAAGTAATTCTTCTACAACCCTTTTAGTTGTGATGTTCCGTAATGGGAGTGCCTCTGGAAATCAAGTCGACACATCCATTATTGTTAATAAATACTTATTCCCACTTTTTGTTTGAGGTAGGGGACCTACGCAATCTATCAAGTCTCTTGGGAAAGGTTTCTCACATTAAAGGTGCCGGTTTTATTACTGCCTGTGGTTTTCCGATTAGCTGACATATATGACACATCTGGCAAACTTCAACTACATCTCTGTGTAGTCCAGGCCAATAAAAATGCCTTTGAATTTTAGCCTGTATTTTCCTCACCCCTAAATGACCTCCAAGTGGTAGCTCATGCGCCACTCGCAGCACCCTCTACCCTATTGGCAAAATAATTTGATGAATCTCTGTCCATTTCTTATCTGCTTGAATGTATGATGGTCATCATTTCCTCATTAAGACATCATTTGTTAAATAATAACACACAAGAATGCATTCACTTTCTTTCTTTGTAAATGCCTTTTGATGTAACTGTTTTAACTCTTCATCTTTCTGCTGTAATTCAATCATCTTCATAGAGTTAAAGGTACTATTTGCTCCTTCTCTGTGCCACTTATCTGATCAAAGGAGGTCTTGGATAACACTATGTCAGTTTCCATATTTGTGCCTTCTGATCTCTCCTGCTTCAGCTTGTGTCTCTGTGATCTTGTGACCACACAATCTGGGAAAATTCCTGGATAAACATTCTCCATGTCTTCAGTTGCCTGTGTCTCCACTGGCTCTTCAACTAATGTAGGCAGCACACCTACCAGTGAATCAGCTGTATCATTTACAAATACAAATTGTATTCCTGGAGCTGAGAGTTTGTCCAGTAGTCCTATCACAAATGCTCTACTATTTTCTGGACTCTCTAGCCTCACTTTACATAATAGTCCCTCAGGAGGACATAGTTCCTCATCCTTCAGCATTACAGACTGAGAGGATCCTCTGTCCCTTAATATTATAACCTCCTTACCTACTGCTCCTGGCCTATGTGAATAAACTTTACCCTTGTATGTATTTTTTGTAAGCAGATCTGGCACTTCCTCCTTAATCAACCTCTGATCATCTTGTACACTCTGAGGCAGTTGTCTAACTTTTCGTGCTTTTTTGTTACTAGTCCAACAAAACATCCAGGATTGTCTGGTTTTCCTACATCTGGCTTTCTCCTAGCCCACCAACACTGATTTTGTGTGGCCCACTTTATTACAATGAAAACATTGTTAATTTATTTGACCCCCTCAAGGGTTTCATTTTTATCCTGTGCTAAGTTATACTTATTCCCTGAGATCTACCTTTCCCTTTCCATGTTAGGATTTCTCATGCCTCAGTTTCTGTCCTTCATGGACTGAAATTGATTCTGGAAGCCAACCCATGTTTTATGGGCCAGCGCATAATCATCAGCTGCTAACCTTGCTGTTTTAACTCTCTGCTCTTCCACATGGTTAAGAAAAAGAAGAAAGCGTATGTCAGGTATAGACAGGATAGATCGAGTGAATCCTTAGAGGAGTATAAAGGTAGTAGGAGTATACTGAGGAGCGAAATCAGGAGAGCAAAAACGGGACATAAGACACCTTTGGCAAACACAGTTAAGGAGAATCCAAAGGGATTTTACAAATACATTAAGGACAAAGGGTAACTAGGGAGAGAATAGGGCCCCTCAAAGATCAGCAAGGTGACCTTTGTGTGGAGCCACAAAAAATGGGGGATACTAAACGAGTATTTTGCATCAGTGTTTACTGAGGAAAAGGACATGGAAGATACAGAATGTAGGGACATCTTGAAAAATATCCATATTACAGAGGAGAAAGAGCTGGATGTCTTGAAATGCATAAAAGTGGATAAATCCCCAGGAATTGATCAGGTGTACTCTAGAACTCTGTGGGAAGCTAGAGAAGTGATTGCTGGGTCTCTTACTGAAATATTTTGTATCATCGATAGTCACAGGTAAGATGCCGGAAGACTGGAGGTTGGCTAACGTGGTGCCACTGTTTAAGAAGGGTGGTAAGGACAAGTCAGGGAACTATAGACCAGTGAGCCTGACCTCGGTGGTGGGCAAGTTGTTGGGAGGGAATCCTGAGGGACAGGATGTACATATATTTGGAAAGGCAAGGACTGATTAAGAAGGGCTTATCCCCGAAACGTCGATTCTCCTGTTCCTTGGATGCTGCCTGACCTGCTGCGCTTTTCCAGCAACACATTTTCAGCTCTGATTAGGGATAGTCAACATGGCTTTGTGCATGGGAAATCATCTCTCATAAACTTGATGGGAGTTTTTTGAAAAAGAAACAAAGAGGATTGATGAGGGTAGAGTGGTGGACATGATCTATATGGACTTCAGTAAGGCATTCGACAAGTTTCCCCACGGGAGGCTGGTTAGCAAGGTTAGATCTTACGGAATAAAGGGAGAACTAGCCATTTCGATACAGAACTGGCTCAGAGGTAGAGGACAGAGGGTGGCGGTGGAGGGTTGTATTTCAGACTGGAGGCCTGTGACCAGTGGAGTGCCACAAGGATCGGTGCTGGGTCTACTACTTCTCATCATTTATATAAATGATTTGGATGTGAGCATAGGAGGGATAATTAGTAAGTTTGCAGATGACACCAAAATTAAGGTGTAGTGGACAGCAATGAAGGTTACCTCAGATTTCAACAGGATCTTGATCAGATGGGCCAGTGGACTGAGAAGTGGGAAACGGAGTTTAATTCAGATAAATGCGACGTGCTGCATTTTGGAAAAGCAAAACTTAGCTGGACTTACACACTTAATGGTAAGGTTCTAGGGAGTGTTGCTGAACAAAGAGACCTCGGAGTGCAGATTCAAACTCCTTGAAAGTGGAGTCACAGGTAGACAGGATAGTGAAGAAGGCACATGGTATGCTTTCTTTATTGTTCAGAGTATTGAGTATAGGAGTCATGTTGCAGCTGTACAAGACATTGGTTAGGCTACTGTTGGAATATCGCGTGCAATTCTGGTCTCCTTCCTATTGGAAAGATGTTGTGAAACTTGAAAGGGTTCAGAAAAGATTTACAAGGATGTTACCAGGGTTGGAGGATTTGAGCTATAGGCTGAGGCTGTTTTCCCTGGAGTGTCGGAGGCTGAGGGGTGACCTTATAGAGGTTTACAAAATCATGAGAGGCATAGAACATAGAACATAGAACAATACAGCACAGAACAGGCCCTTCGGCCCACGATGTTGTGCCGAACATTTGTCCTAGCTTAAGCACCCATCCATGCATGGATCGGATAAATAGACAAAGTCTTTTCCCTGGGGTGGGGGAGTCCAGAACTGGAGGGCATAGGTTTAGGGTGAGAGAGGAAGATATAAAAGGGGCCTAAGGGTGGTACGTGTATGGAATAAGCTTCCAGAGGAAGTGGTGGAGGCTAGTACAATTGCAACATTTAAAAGGCTGGGTATATGAATAGGAAAAGTTTGGAGGGATATAGACCGGGTGCTGGCAGGTGGGACTAGATTGGATTGGGATATCTGGTCGGCATGGATGGGTTGAACTGAAGGGTCTGTTTCTGTGTTTTACAGCTCTATGACTTTATGAGTTTGCAATACTTCAGGCAGTGAATTTTTGAATTCCTCCAAAATAACTACCTCTATTAGGGCATCAGAGGCTTGCCTGACATTTAAAGCTCTTATCCCTCTATCGAAATTATTCTGTTTCATCCTTTCAAACTCAATATAGGTTTGACCTGGGTCCCTCCTTAGATTCCTGAAAGGTTGTCTATAGGCTTCTGGTACAAGCTCATATGCACATACAATGGCTTTTTTCACCTCCTCATACTCCCCAGGTACCTCGTCTGATAGGGATGCAAATACGTCACTAACTCTACCTACAAGTTTCGTTTGGATCAACAAAACCCACATTGCATTTGTTTAGCCACCTTTTCAAATGAGATGAAAAAGGCTTCCATATCCTTCTCATCAAATTTAGGCAATGTTTGAACATACTTTAACAGCTTCTCACTAGGCATCTGACTACCGGGGGCTTGATCCTCCTCACTAAGCCTACCCTCAGCCTTTATCTCCAGCCTTTAAAGTGGACTTTCCTTTTTTAAGTGTCAGTTTTTGAAGTTCAAAAGCTCTCTCATTTTCACTCTCTTCTGCTGCTCTTTTTCCCTCTCTTTTAATCGTAACTCAAACGGTTTCATTTCTGCTGCCCTTTCCTCATCTCTCGCCTCAAACTCAAGCTGCTTTATTTGCAATTGAATTCTTGCCATCTCTGTAGATTCTGATGGTTTCTCCAGCAAGTTTAAATGCTGAGCTACTGCTGTAATTATCTCTACTTTCCTCACAGAAGCAGGCAGGTCCAAACCCAGCTGGTCTGCTAAGTCCTGCAGCTTGGTCTTATTCACTTTTTGCAAAATTTCCAAAGTGACCACATCTACATCCAGAAAACGTTTGGCGACTAAAAGAGCCATTACTATCCCAAGCTTTGTCTACCCACTCAAACCAACACCCGAAATAAAGACACTAGCACCTACCACTCGCTGTTTAAAATCCTGCAAAGAGCCCCCAGTCTGTTACGAACGAGGCCAGACCACTCAAAACATTCTTAAGCAGGCAGCCCCAAACCATAACTTTGTAACTTGTTTCGGTAAGTGTACATTCAAAATTACCCGGAGTAAGATAGCTAGGTTGACAACAAGATTTTCAAACAGACAAAAATTTGTTCACAAAAATACACAATGAAATACAAAGAACAGAATAAAGAAGCCCAAAGAACTCAACCTATCCAACTACACTTACTAATGCTGTTCCGAATATACACAACAGTCCCAAATAATCAAACTCTATTTGAAACCCAGTATAAATGGAACACATGCTTACAGGTTGAAGCTGAAGAGCAGAAAAGAGAGACAGTTTCCACACAACTCCCTGCTGAACTTCCCAATTCAAGACTGAACTAAAACTGCTCAGCCCAACTAATGAGCTGACCACTCCCCTTTCATTATACAGGTCACTTCTAAAACATGAGCACTTTGACCTGAAGTTTCATCTGTTTACATATACACAAAAGGCCTCTCAAAATCCTTTTCATCTCTGTACAAACCAGACTGATCGGAGACTGGTCTGATTTATTGCCCCTCTGAAAAAACCATCAAGGACAGAGTCTCCTTGAGCCAAGGTACAGCTTTTAGGAAATAAAAGGGACTAGTTTTGTGACATATCTTACAGAGTCAATATAGTCCAACAGCATAGAGACAGGGCCTTTGGCCAAAACAGGACCATGTCAACCAAAATGTCCATCCATGCTCACCCGATTTCCCTGCACTCGGCCCACAGTCTTCTAAACTTTTCCTATCCATGTATTTATCCAAATGCTTTTTAAATGTTGTTAATATACCCGCCTCAACCACTTCTGCTTGCAGCTAATTCCATATGCGTAAAACCTAAAGTGTAAGAAAAGTTGCCCCTCATGTTCCCTTTTATTATTTCCCCTCAAACCTTAAACTGATGCCCTCCAGTCCTTGATTCCCCAACCCTGGGAAAAAGACTGAGTGCACTCAACCTATCCATGCCTCTTATGACCTTATACACTTCTAGAAGATCCACCCTCAGTCTCCTACGTGCTAAAGAAAAATATTCCTAGCTTGTCCAACCCCTCTCTCTGTCTCAGACCCTTGAATCCTGACAATCTCCTTGGAAATTTCTTCTACAGTCGTTCCAGTTTAATAACATCCTTCCTCAAGGAAGGTGACCAAAACTGAACACAATACTCCAAGTGCGGCCTCACCAGTGTCCTGTACAACTGCAACATAATATCCCAACTGCTATAGTCAATGCACTGACTGATGAAGGCCAGTGTGCCAAAAGCCTTCTTCACTGACCTGTCTACCTGTGACTCCACTTTTAGAGAACCGTGCACCTGAACTTTGTTCCACGACACTCCTTAAGGCCCTTCCATTCACCATGAAATTCCTATCTTGATTTGACTTTCCAAAATGCAAGACCTTTAGATTAGATTAGATTAGATTACATTATATTACAGTGTGGAAACAGGCCCTTCGGCCCAACAACCTCATATTTAACTATATTAAACTCCATTTGCCATTTCTTGGCCCACTTTCCTAGCTGATCAAGGTCCTGCTGCAATTTCTGATGACCTTCTTCACTGTTTACAATACTGCTTATTTTAGTCTCACCTGCAAGCTTATTATTTATGCCTTGTGTGATGATGCTGCTCGGAGAAAATGAGGACTGCAGATGCTGGAGATCAGAGCTGTACACATTTCCAGCTCTGATGATGATACTCCTTTAACAAAGTTATTCTGTCCTTGGTTTTTCTCAAAGGTGTTTGTAAACAGCAGAGGTTCCAATATGTCTGGATATATCTACTTGAAAAGGCTTAACGTTTTTTGGAAAACACTTCTACAATGAAAGGGGAGTGGGCCAGTTCTCCCAGTTCATGGCTTGGTTTGGTTTTCGCAAGCAGTCTGTTTGAAGCTGCTGGTCAAGTTTTTAGCTGGGAACCCAGCGAAGCTACTGGACCCAAAGAAATAGCTCCATGCTGATCTCTCTCTGACAGCCCTTCTGTCAGAAGCTGTTTGATTTTACCTTTTCTTTGTGAAAGGAACAGCACCATTAAGTAGCAATAGAATGTAGGTTTGCTCGCTGAGCTGTAGGTTTGATATTCAGACGTTTCATTACCTGGCTAGGTAACATCATCGGTGGCGACCTCCAAGTGGAGCGAAGCTGTTGTCTCCTGCTTTCTGTTTATGTGTTTGTCCTGGATGGGGTTCCTGATGTCATTTCCTGTTCGTTTTCTGAGGGGTTGAGAGATGGTGTCGAGATCTATGTGTTTGTTTATGGCGTTGTGGTTGGAGTGCCAGACCTCTAGGAATTCTCTGGCAGGTCTTTGCTTAGCCTGTCCCAGGATAGATGCATTATCCCAGTCGAAATAGTGTTTTTTTTCCTCCATGTGTAGGGCTACGAGGGAGAGAGGGTCGTGTCTTTTTGTGGCGAGCTGGTGTTCGTGTATCCTGGTGGATAACTTTCTTCCTGTTTATCCTACGTAGTGTTTCTGGCCGTCCTTGCATGGAATTTTGTAGACGACGTTGGCTTTGTCCATGGGATGTACTGGGTCTTTTAAGTTTGTTAGTTTTTGTTCGAGAGTGTTGGTGGGTTTGTGTGCTACTAGGATTCCAAGGGGTCTTAGTAATCTGGCTGTCATTTGTGAAACTTCTTTGATATATGGTAAGGTGGTTAGGGTTTTTGGCTGTGTTTGGTCTGCTTGTCGTGGTTTGTTGAGATGGTTGCTGGTGTAGTTAAATATTTGGTCAGTGTCTGTCAGTTTTCTGCATACGCAGGTTTGTAGTTCTCCGTTGTAGTTTCTTTCAACTGTGACGTCCAGGAATGCAAGTTTGTTTGTCCATCAACATCAACCTGGCAAAGGAAACACTTACCACACTTTTAGAAGAGACCATCACACACACCGAACCACCATCAATCACATTACCAACGAAAACATCATGAAGCTAGTGGGCCTGTGCCTAACCACCCACTTCACCTTCAACAACATAATGTACAAACAAACCAACGGCACACCCATGGGATCTCCGCTATCAGAATTCATAGCAGAAGCGGTAATGCAAAGACTAGAACAAACAGCCCTATCAACCATCAAACCAAAAATCTGGGTCCGCTACATAGATGACACCTTTGTCATCACAAACCGAAACAAGATAGAAGAGACATTTAACATCATCAACAACACCCTCACAGGCATAAAGTTCACCAAGGAGGAAGAAACAGACAACAAACTCGCATTCCTGGACGTCACAGTTGAAAGAACAGAGAACTACAACCATCCCAACACACACAAATGAAGCTGTATCAGAACACTATTCCAACGAGCCACGTCACACTGCAGCACAGACAAACTTCGGAAAACAGAGGAGAACCACCTTATACAACGTATTCAAGAAGAACGGATACTCAAAAAATACAGTCCGCAGATTCCTCAAGAACAAACCACGACAAGCAGATCAATACAGCCAGAAATCCTAACCACCTTACCATATATTAAAGAAGTTTCAGAAATGACAGCCAGACTACTAAGACCCCTTGGAATCCTAGCAGCACACAAAAACCCACCAACACTCTCAAACAAAAACTAACAAACTTAAAAGACCCAGTACATCCCATGGACAAAACCAACGTCGTCTACAAAAATTCCATGCAAGGACGGCCAGAAACACTACGTAGGACAAACAGGAAGAAAGTTAGCCACCAGGATACACGAACACCAGCTCAACACAAAAAGACACGACCCTCTCCCCCTCGTAGCCCTGCACATGGAGGAAAGAAACCACCATTTTAACTGGGACAATGCATCTATCCTGGGACAGGCTAAGCAAAGACATGCCAGAGAATTCCTAGAGGCCTGGCACTCCAACCACAACGCCATAAACAGTCACATAGATCTAGATACCGTCTATCAACCCCTCAGAAAATGAACAGGAAATGACATCACCACAAACCCCAGGAACCCCATCCAGGACAAACATATAAATAGAAAGCAGGAGACAACAGCTTCGCTTCACTTGGAGGTCGCCACTGATGATGTTACCTAGCCAGGTAATGAAACGTCTGGATATCAAACCTACAGCTCAGCGAGCAAACCTACACCCTAAACCTCAACCTGAGCTACAAACCTTCACAAACCTTGCAGTGGCAACAGAGTCGAGTGGGTTTTCAGAAAGGTTAAATTATTCTAATTTTGGTTCTCTTTTGTACATGCCTTATTCAGTAGTCTGTAAATAAATTCTGTTTTGTTTAAAACTAAACGGTTGAGCCAGCTGCATCACTCCTGGAATATTCACTTTACACCTGCCTAAAATACTAGAAAAATTAAGGTCTGGGCTATCTATTTGAAATGTTTTGAGGGGATTTGGCCTTATCCATAACACTTATACATTCTCATCCACATCATTTTGTTATATTTAACAAACAGTAACAGACTCAGCACTAATCCCTGATGTACACCACTAGTCACAGGCCTCCTTCCACTATTAACCTCTGCTTCCTACCATCAAGCCAAATATGTATCCAATTTGTCAGGTCCCCCTCGATTCCATGTGATCTAACCTTCCTTAGTAGCCTACCATGTGGAACCTTATCAAAGGCCTTACCGAAATCTGTATAGACCACGTCTACTGCCCTGCCCTCATCAAGCTTCATGGTCACAACATCAAAGGACTCTAACAAATTTGCGAGGCATGATCTTCCACACACAAAGCCATGCTGACTACTCCTAATCAAACCCCGTCTTTCCAAATGCATGTATACCTTATCTCTCATACACTTCACAAGTAACTTACCCACTACAGATGTTAGAACATAGAACAGTACAGGGTCTTCGGCCCTCAATGTTCTGCTGACCTATTCTATGTTCAAACTAGCCTACATACTCTACTCCAGCCTTTCTTGAATAATGGCACAACATTCGCTACCCGCCTATCTTCCAGGCCCTCCCTTGTGGCTAACAATGATGCAAAAATATCAGCCTGGACCCCAGCAATTTCTTCTCTAACCTTTTGCAATGCTCTTGAATATAACTGGTCAGGACCAGGAAATTTATCCATCTTCATACATTCTAATACATCCAACACTCCGCTGCTGTGATATGGACCACTCCGAAATATCACCACTAAGTCCCCCAAGTTCCCAAGTCTTCATGTCTTTCTCCATGGTAAACACACCTGAGAAATATTCATTGAGGACCTCACCCATCTCCTGCTGTTCTACGCATATATATCCATTTTGGTCCTTGAGGGGTCCTATTCTCTCTCTAGTTACCCTTTTTCCTTTAATATACTGTAAGAGCCTCTACAGATTCACCCTAATCTCCTCAGCCAAGGCTATCTCGTACCCCCCTTTTTGCCCTCCTGATTTCTTTCTTCAGTAAACTCCTCTATGTACCTCTAGGGATTCCCTTGATTCCAGCTGTCGGTACCTGAGCCATGCCTCCTTTTTTCTGTCGAGGCCTCAATATCTTGTCACCCAGGGTTCCCTATTCCTGCCAACCTTGCCCTTCACCCTCACAAGAACATATAGACTTTTGAACTCTAGATACCTCACTTTGAAAGGCCTCCCATTTGCCAGAGGTCCCTTTGCCTGCAAACAAATTATTCAAATTAACCCCTGTCGATCAAGCTCCTGCCTAATTCCTTCAAAGTTCGCCGTGTCCCTATTTAGAAGTTGAATCTGTATCCCAGTTTTGTCCCTCTCCATAACTTGTACAGGAATGTAGAATGAAACGCACACCATGCATATCAATACCTTAGACATCTCTCTCCTGAAGTCTGCCTCAAAGTCATACTAGCTCGAAATTTCATAGGCAGATTGAGAAACTCAGTTCTCCTGGAGGATGGAAAAAAAGGTCAAAAATCCAGCTCAAGCTTCTTTAATACAACATGATTTGGTAGAAGTCAATCCAGAGAGGCAATATGAAAGCAAAAGATTTGGACTGATTGCTGGTATTTGAAAATTAATTATGTCAAAGATAAAGTTTTGAAGACATTATCTGCTGGGCGTAACAGTCTAAAACAAAAGTCACATTTTGATGAAGCTTGAGGTAATAATTGTAAGGTAACATTTGACAAAGATAATAATTTCTACTTATTGACTAAATTAACACACCAGACTTTATTCTAGTTAAATTACAGTTTCCCCCTTCCACAGGTCTAAGGAGGAGACACAAAACCTTGCATATAACTGGGGTAAAATTATATTACAGTTATATGACTACCAGGAATACTGCATTCCACAAGAAAATCCACTTTACTGCATTTCATTGTTGATTGTTACCATATATAAATATCATTGACACTGTCTGAGAATGATAATATTACACCCATTGTCTTCCTGCAGAACTAACATGTCTTACTTTCAGTACATTCTAGATCTTGAAATTCTATGCTTTGTTGAAAGCGGTTTTCCTTCACAAAATAATCTACATTCCCTAAAATCATGGCTTATAACCATTATAGACACCACTGATAGGATTTGCTGAATTCACCAGTTTTAGCGTGCAGGAAGATTTTACCAGTTCTACAAAAAAGGCTTAGGATTTCAAAGAACTTAGAACAGTACAGTATAGGCCCTTTGGCCCTCGATGTTGTGCCAACCTTTTACCCTACTCTAAGATCAATCTAACCTACACACCCTTCATTTTCATATCATCTATCTGACTATCCAAGAGTTGCTTAAATGTCCCTAATGTACTTGACATTACTCCCACTGCTGGCAGTGCATTCCATGCAGCCACCACCCTCTGTGTAAAGAACCTGCCTCTGACATCTCCCTTCCTCCAAACACCGTAAAATTATGCGCCCTTCTGATAGCCATTTCTGCCCTGGGGTAAAGTCTCTGACTATTCACTCTATCTATGCCTCTCATCATCTTGTTAACACTCTATCAAGTCACCAGTTGCTCCAGTGAGAAAAGCCCTAGCTCCCACAACCTTTCTTCATAAGACATGCCCTGCTGTCCAGGCTGCATCTTGGTAAAATTCCTCTGCATCCTCTCTGCAGCTTTCACATCCTTCCTATAATGAGGCAACCAGAACTGAACACAATATTCCAAATGGGGTCTAACCAGGACTCTTTAGAGCTGCAGCATAACCCTGCTAACGAAAGTCAACACCCCAAATGCCTTCTTAACAACCCTATTAACTTGGGTGGCAATTTTGAGGGATCTGTGGACATGGATCCCAAGATCCCTCTGTTCTGCCAAGAATCCTGCCTTTAACCCTGGATTCTGCATTTAAATTCCAAAATGAATCACTTCTGAGCCCAGCTTGCCTCCTGTCAATGTCCCGTTGCAGCCTACAATAGATTTCCACACTGTCCACCACTCCACCAACCTTAATGTCTTCGGCAAACTTACTAACCCAGCCTTCCACTTCCTCATCCAAGTGAAAATCACAAATAGCAGGGGTCCCAGAACAGTTCCCTGTGGAACACCACTGGTCACCAAGCTCCAGGCTGAATACTTTCCAGCTACCACCACCCTCTGTCCTCTATAGGCCAGCCAATTTTGTATCCAGACAGCCAGATTTCCCTGTATCCCATGCCTCCTTACTTTCTGAATGAGGCTACCATGGGGAACGTTATCAAACACCTTGCTAAAATCCATATACACACCATTCACTGCTCTCCCTTCATCAACATTTTTTTTTCACATCCTCAAAGAATTCAATAAGACTTGTGAGACATGACCTGCCCTTCACAAAGCCATGCTGACTATCTTTAATCAACCTATGATTTTCCAAGTAATCGCAAATCCTGTCTCTCAAAATCCTCTCCAATAATTTGCCCACTACAGACATAAGACTGGTCTATAATTCCCAGGATTATCCCCATTCCCTTTCTTGAACAAAGGAATAACATTTGCCACATGCCAATCATCTGGCACTACTCCAGTGGACAGTGAGGACACAAAGATCCTTGCTAAAGGCACAGTAATCTCTTCCCTCACTTCCTGTAGTAACCTTGGGTATATCCCATCTGACCCATCCTATCTATCCTTATGTTGTCCAAAGTTTTCAGCACATCCTCCTTCTTAACATCAACCTGTTTGATGTTGTCCTCACAAATGTCAAGGTCCGTTTCAACAGTGAATACTGAAGCAAAGTATTCATTAAGGACCTCCCCTACCTACTATGACTCCAGGCACAGGTTCCCTCCATTATCCCTGATCGGCCCTACCCTCACTCTGGCCAGCCTCTTGTTCCTCACTTAAGCGTAGAATGCCTTAGGATTTTCCTTAATCCTACCTGCTAAAACTTTTTCATGTCCTTTTCTAGCTCTCGTAAGTCCATTCTTCAGTTCCTTCCTGGCCACCTTGTAATCCTCTACAGTCCTGTCTGATCATTGCCTCCTCAACCTAAGTAAGCTTCCTTCTTCCTCTTGACTAGATGTTCCACATCCCTGCACAAACTACATGAGCTTTCAAACACTTCATTCCTCTGCCAAATCACCCACTCTTCCAAGATCATCCTGGAAACACTTGTCACCAGTACCTCATTTCCATTACACCGATAACTCACTGATCACAGATTTCATGATTATTAAAACTGAGATGACCAATACATTTGCCTCAATGCCTTCACTCCAACCCCCTTCCTTTTGCTAAACAAAGCAATCTCTCCAGCTCCCTCCTGAACTGATTTCAAATGCATCTTCTTCTCTATTTTTCCTCATATCTACCATATATATATATGCTGCACAACTCTTGTGTCACTATTAGATGTACAGATCCCTCTGAGGATCAGCCATAAACTCCTGAGTTGATGGATAGCAAATGGCTCTCTTTGCATTTTGTAATTAAAAGCTGGTTCTTGGGGCTGTTGTGGCACAATGGTAATGTACCTACCTCTGAACCAGAAGACTAAGGTTCAAAATCCCACTTGCTCCAGAAGTGTGTCATAACATCTCCGATGGGTTCCTGTGACACATTGGGTAATATGCTATATAACAGTAATAAACTCTGACTCAGGAAGCCTGCACTCAAATCTCACCTTTCCAGAGCAGTGTAATAATATCTATGAACAGGTCTATGATCAGAAAATATCCACAGCACACCTGAACAGGCTGATGAGAAAATGTAAAAAAAAAGCTGGTTGTGATGCAGTGGCAGTGTCCCTACCCCTAGGTCAAAAGGCCTGGGTTAAGGTCCCACCTGCCTCAGTCATAACAGGTTGATTTTAAGATAACATTAAAGAACTGGGTTCACATGATTGGGTGTTTTATTTCATTGGTGATTTTCAAAGAAACAAAAAAGTCCAATGTTTTCCCCCAGTGGAGAGTTGGCTTCTGCATAGCGAAACAGTCCAGAAGAGAAAGAAATAAAACCCTGCAAAGTCTTCCTCTGCCTAATTCAGCATGTGGCTCACTGTTAAACATCCTGTTATTTTGGGCTCATTCACACTTAATTGTTGACCATTTAATATCACCAGCTGACCCTATATTAGGTGTCCTTTGCAATTTTCTGTCTTCAGGTACTATCTCCTCCTCCTCTTTCTCAAATTATCCCTGAAAATAAATCTATCCTCAACCTCTCTGCTCATGAATATTTTGTACAGCTGGTTATCTCCTAAATTGAAGTCCAACCTTCCCACAGTCAGGTTTGAACCTTTCCTATCAGATTACTGCCTCTAAGGTACTAAAAAGTGAGTTTAACTAAAACGTATAAATGACAGCAACTGTGACTTGGACCATTGTACATTTTTTCCCTACATCCTTGCGGTAATCTTACAATTTACCATACCAACAATTTTCAACAAGTCAGCCTTCCTGCTCAATATATCTGCTCCTCCCCTTGGCTTCACCCTTAATTATGAAATCAGAAACAGAGCATCTCCAATTATATTATCTTTTCCTGATGTCACATCACTGGCTCTGGATTAACATAAAAATCTATCCTTGGTTCCCTCGTTTTCCTCATCTGCTCCCAACCCACTTGGCAACATCACTCATACTCAGAAGGTCAGTTTCTACATGTACAGCTTTGACCTGTCTCACCACATTGTCTGACATAAGTCCTGGATGAGTGACACTTTTTTCTAATTAATATTTGAGTAGACTGGAACGATTAGCTATGAGGCTTTGACACCAATTTCATTTTAGTCGCAAGATTTGTAATCAAACTGCTTACTACCACAACTCTATATTTCACCCAGAAGCCAGCTTAACAAGCTTGTGTCCTCCCATCATAAAAACCATCTACTTCATCATCACAATCATTTCCAAATGTTACATTCCCAATTTCTCCATCTCACCTGTTCACCTTGCACAATGGTGATTCCGACAAGTCATCTTTTTCTTTAACAAAGAAAACACTGTAGCTGTACAAAATATAAAAGTAACAGGCTAGTGACAGCAGAGGACTTTCAACTTCCTCAACTGGCATAATCATACAGTGGAAGGTTGAAGGGAAACCATATTCTTTATAATGTATCATGAAAGCTTTTTAAGCCAGTACAAAGAAGGTCCTATAAGAGGGAGGGCAGTCCTGGACTTAATTATAGGTAATGAAGCTGGATAAGAGGTTGAAGTATCAGTGAGGAAGCATTTGCAGATAGCAATCAGAACTTCATTAGATTCAAGATTGTTCCGGAAAAGGTCATGGATGGGCCTAAAATCCAAGTTCTCAGTTGGGGTAAAGCCAGTAAAGGTGCCTTGCCCTCCAACTTTTCCACTTTCCCTTTTGTTCCACTTCCCACTTCTCGAGTTCTGAAGAAGTCAGACTGGATTTGAAGAATCAAATCTGTTCATCTCGACAATGGCAGCCAGATCTGCTCAGTTTCTCCAGCATTCTGCTTTTGTACCACATTATTAACACACATCTCAGCCTATTTCTGCTTGCCTCAGTCAATCCACAACCCTGAATCTATAATACCTCAAAATTCAAATTCTTTTCGATGTCGTCATTCTCATGTCGTTTCTGTAATCCTTTCCAACCTTCCAAAAGGCAATCGAAGAGCTTCTTCCTACACAAGTCTGAACTCTCCAAATCCCATTCTCTGGTCTTTTAAGCACCAGTGCATCCTCCCTGTCATATCATTAGCAGTCACACCTCATGCCTTCGACCACCTCAACTCCACAATCAAATTCTCTGCTTGATGCTGTTCATTTCCTCATTTTAAGGCTCTCCTTAAAATCTATTAATTTGACCAATTTTTTGATCAGTAATATTTGGTCCCTAATATCTCATTATTTGAGTACTGCTGTAAAGAGACATTTTGTCAATATTTTTCATCTTGACAATTTGCAAAAATAGCTGAAAAATGTGTTGCTAGAAAAGCGCAGCAGGTCAGGCAGCATCCAAGGAGCAGGAGAATTGACGTTTCGGGCATAAGTCCTTCTTCAGGAATTTGCAAAAATAGTAATTTTAAGGGAAAACAACATTTATACTGCCAGAGAGCAGATTGTTGATTTGTTGAATGCTTTTTAGCAGAGCTTAAGAAATTGGTAAGCACATTAACTGGTGCTTTCTCCATGACAATTATGATTAACAGTTAACTGCCAGACTTTGTTTGAATCTTAAACCAGGCAAGGTTGCCTGATTGGTTGAGGTACTCCCATGAGAAATGAACCAGAGAATGTCTGTCATCTATTTTGCTGAGTTTAAACAGGTGCAACACATGTACATAGGATCCTGTTCATTGCAAGCAGTCTATGTGGCTCACAGTACATGTAGGTTTGCCATGCCAAGTGCCCGATGAACAATCTTAATTGGTTGTAAGTCCAAATATTTGCACACTCAGGATTATACAGCAAAATGTTGTCCACCTGTAGAATCACATCTAATGTTGGATACTGTATCGTGGGTTTTGAAAACATGGGCTGGTTGGTTAGTTAGCACCTCGTTTCTAACTGACAGTCAAAGTGGTATGTTGTTTGATATCAACTACTGGTTTTCTGGACATATGGCCTATGCACCTGGCGTCACACTGGCACTAATGCTAATATACAATTTGTTTGTTTAATGGGCAGAATATATTCTTGGTTTGAAGACAGAATCGCCTTAATGACGAATACTACTCATGTTGCTTCTCCATAGCTGCAGCGTGGAGCAGGCTCAACTTTTGGTCAAATTATTGAGAAACCTAATGATCGCTAATTGGTGTATTCTCCTCAGCAATGTCTCCACTGGATACGCCTCGCCAACCAAACAAAACTCTCCAACAGTATAAATGTTGGTTTTCCTCTTAAAATTAATATTCTTGTGAATTGCCCTATTGAGTATAAGATGAAAAGCTTCAACAAAATTTATCTTTTTTTCCAATTACAACCAAATGATCATCTCAATGTGGTTTGGCTTCCATTTATTGGTGCTTACATGCCTATGAAATGCCTTGGGACTATTTTCTATGTTAATGCCTTTATAAAATGTTATACATTGCTCTTAAGTATATTATAGTATGATAATATTCCAACTTAATACTTTAGTATTTCCAGTATAATGAAAACAATTTCTTCATGATCTCTTTTCTGTGAAAAGATGAAAATGTCAGCGATGTCATTGTGTACTGACAGCATTCCTAAATTGGAAAGGTTAACTGAGAGATTTGGCATAATGCGACTTTGAGCACATTTCAGTTCCATGAGGAGCCTAAAGCATCTTTGGTCAATACTGTATCAAGTGTGAGACACAAACATCATCAGTTAGCAAGGATTTGAGGATGCTGTGCACAAGAACAGGAGCTGGATAATGGACATGGACTGGTACCACCAGAAGAATGGATAATGTGTAATCTGCCTCTCAGAGAAAATTGTATATTCCATCAATGTTACTCTGGTCAAAATATGAATTATAGTCATCTATGTACATCAGATGGGCTTGATGCCTGATACACAAATCGGGCCATCATTGCTCATGCTCATGATCTCAGTTCATATTAAACTACTCTGAGTAGTGGTCTCACAAGACGTCAGAAGAAGTGGAAGGGAAATGAAGGCTCACACCACTGTGTTATTCGGTAACACCTTCAGCAACTTTCCCCCAGTTGTGTAAGAACTAGTAGGAAGACCATCCAAAAAAGAAGTGAAGTTGAATAGGAATTGCTGCACATGTATAGCTTTTCCCATTTGAAAGCGAATGAAGGCACAAAACCCATGCACAGATAAGCAAGCAGAATCTGCTGGGAGATCACTGGCAGCTGCGCAGGATTTCATTCATGAAATTACATGCTCATCTTCTCAAAGTTGGTCTATGTTTCAGCTCTCGCCTCTTTAAGAACAAATATGGGACTGGTCATATTTACAAACAAATTCAGTATTTCTTTGGTAAACAAAAATGGATAAAAGCTTCCTTACTCACAAAGAACTGGCAGAATCTCAACTTTTCAATTAAGTCTAAATTGCTTACCAGCATTGAACCCAGTCCCAAATCTAAACTTCTTGCGATTTCTTTTCTCCATTATAAACACATTTATCAGTAATAAACTAACTAAAAACAGCCATTTCTAATTTAAAGATTCTGACTGTCTGGTTTGGGAATTGCGCCGTCTCGGATCTTAAGACCCTGCAACGGATAGTGAGGACAGCCGAGAAGATCATCGGGGTCTCTCTTCCCTTCATTAGAGCCACACACAGCATCCGAAAGGTTAACAGCATTGCAGAGACCCCACACACCCCCTCATCAAACTCTTCTCCCTCCTGCCATCTGGCAGAAGATACCGGAGCATACAGTCTCTTATGGCCAGATTGTGCAAACAGTTTCTCCCCCGAAGCCATCAGGCTCCTTAACACAGTATAATCAGACTCTTTCCCATCTGAATTTCTTTCACTGCGAGAAAAACGTCCATTATTTTATCATTCTTCTATTACATTGTAACTTGCGTGTTTTGCACTTTTATACATTTTTTGCCGTGTACAAGTGTATAGTTTGTGCTGTCCATGTAGCACCCTTAGTCCTGGAGGAACACTGTCTTGTTTTTACTGTATCAGTTGTATATGGTAGAAATGACAAATAAAAACTCCTCTACTCTAATTTTGGTTGGTCTGGCTACATTAAGTACACTAGTAATAGATGTATAATAAATAATACAAAGCTGAATCATGCGTCTCCTCCTTTATAGAGCAACTCTGCAATTCCCTTCTGCCCATGAACTTATCCCTTAGATATCTGGTCAAAATTGAATTTGGCTTCCTCTTCAAACATTAATTTCCGATTGTAAGTATGGTTATATCTTTTCCTGCATTTCAAATCTAACCATCTGTGGGAAAGATATGTTTTTAATTACTGTGTTGATTTTATCCATGCACTTGTGATATTCAGTTTCTAGTCCACTTCATGAAGCATAATTTGGAACTTTAAGTTAGCATTAAGTTCAGTAATAAAGATGAAGTACAACTTTTGTTTACTAGGAGAAAGTGAGAATTGCAGATGCTGGACAGTCAGAGTCGAAAAGTGTGGCGCTGGAAATCAACAGCAGGTCAGGCAGCATCCGAGGAAGAAGAATCGACATTTTGGGCATTAGTCCTGTATCAGGAATGTGAAAGGGGAAGGTGAATGAGAGGTAAACAGGAGGGTGGGAAGGAAGCTGAAAAGGATGCAGGTGGGCGGGGGTGGTTTAATTGTGATAGTTCAATGGGGAGGGTGGAGCGGATACGTGGGAAGGAAGATGGATAGGTAGGACAAGCCAAGAGAGCGGTGACAAGTTGGAGGGTAGGATCTGGGATGAGGTGGGGGGAGAGGAGATTTGGAAATGAGTGGTCGACATTGAAACCGTGTGGTTGCAGGGTTCCATGGCGGAAGATGAGGTGTTCTTCCCCAGTTGTCAGGTGGCTTAGATTTGGTGGTGGACGTGGCCCAGGACTTGCATGTCTTTGGGGGAGTGGGAGGGGGAGTTGAAGTAGTCGGCCACAAGGCGGTGGGGATGTTTGGATTATGTGCTCCAGAGATGTTCCCTGAAATGGTCCGTGAGCTGGCGTCCTGTCTTGCCGATGTAGAGGAGACCACATTGAGAGCAATAGACATAGTAGATGAGATGGGTAGATGTGCAGGAAAATCTCTGCCAAATGTGAAAAGATCCTTTGGGGTCTTGGACTGAGGTGAGGGTGCAGGTTTTATACCTCTTGCGGTGGCAAGGGAAGGTACCGGGTGTGAAGGGTGGATTGGTGGGGGGTCGTGGACCTAACAAGGGAGTCATGGAGGGAATAGTCTCTACAGAACGCATATAGGGGTGGGGAGGGAAATATATTTCTGGTAGTAGGGGTTTGAATGTAGGTGGCAGAAATGGCAAAGGATAGTACCTATATCCAGAGATTAGTGGGGTTAACGCGTTTAGAGAAGATTTTCAGCTCAGGTTCAGGTTCTGGATGTAGGTTTGCTCGCTGAGTTGGAATGTTCGTTTTCAGGCATTTCATCACCAAACTAGGTAACATCTTTAGTGAGCCTCCAGATGAAGCACTGGTGATGTAGCCCGCTTTCTATTTATATGTTTGGGTTTCCTTGGGTTGGTGATGTCATTTCATGTGGTGATGTCATTTCATGTTCTTTTTTTTTCTCAGTGGTGGTAAAATAGCATAAAAGTCAACGTGCTTGTTGATAAGAGTTCCGGTTGGAATGCCATGCGTGTCTCTGTTTGGCTGGTCCGAGGATGGATGTGTTGTCCCAGTCAAAGTGGTGTCCTTCCTCATCCATATATAAGGATATTCGTGAGAGAGGGTCATGTGTTTTTGTGGCTAGTTGATATTCATGTATCCAGGTGGCTAGTTTACTGCCTTTTTGTCCAATGGAGTGTTCTTTTACAGTTCTTGTGAGGTATTTTATTTATAGGGACTTTCAAGTTCATTAGCTGTTGTTTTAGTGTGTTGGTGGGTTTATGGGCTACCATATTGCCAAGGGGTCTGAGTAGTCTGGCAGTCATTTCAGAGATGTCTTTGATGTAGGGAAGTGTGCCTAAAGTTTCTGGACGTGGTTTGTCTGCTTGTTTGGGTTTGTTGCTAAGAAATCGGCAGACTGTGTTGATTGGATACGTGTTCTTTTTGAATACACTGGAGAGATGATTTTCCTCTGCTCTGCAGCTTCGTTTGTGGATATTGGGATGATTGCTTCTGTAGTTCAATATTTGGTCCATATGTGTTGTTTTCCTTAGATGCTGGTTTGAAGTTCTCCATTGGCTGTTTGCTCTACTGCGACATCTAGGAATGGCAGTGTGTTGTTGTTTTCCTTAATGGGGTGGAAGGTAAGGACCAGGAGTGTTCTATCTTTGTTGCGGTTGGAGGGGTGGGGTTCAAGGGTGGAGCTGCGGGAAGTGGAAGAGATGTGCTGAAGATTATTGTAGGAGGGGAAATTGCAGTCCTTGAAATAGGAAACCATCTGACATTTCCTTGACTGCAATTTTTGTTTGCTGCTGAGAAATGGCGGTGCAGCCAATACTTGGGTAACTTTTAAAAATTTAAACCCAGCAGTTCACTCTTGAATAGACAGCAATCTAACCGTACATCGAAACAATAACATGCATACGTGATCATGCTTTTCAATGAATGATGAACGCAGTTCACCTTCAACGAGGAATGAATAAACCACTTCCTACATTAAAATAGTGGTTCCAAGTCAAAGTTCTATCATTGATTGCAAAGTACCTTAAACCATCTTCAAAAAAGCAACACAGACTGGCTGTTAATCATGACAGAATTCCACCCTAATCCAATGGTCATCCAGCATCATTATGAAAGCCACTAGGAGTGGAAATTTTAATTGAGCGATTTATTCCTGTCTCTATCCCATTTGTGCTACAGCTGATACCAGGTAAGTTAGCACAGACTGAACAGTAGAATAGGAATATTCTTGGTTTGTAACCATATTAGAAGCTGGCAACAGACATCTTTGAAATTGTTTCATCAATAATTAATCATCATCTAGGCTAACTTTACCATCACAATTCTTCCTTTTGGATTTGCATCTCCACAGGGAATTTACTGGAATTAAGATTTATACATTGCTTGGGTAATGCATTGAAAATCAAGTGCCACTGTTCCTGGAGTCATCACAAAAGTTAAAGACCTTAAACAGTATGTAAAATTCTCTAGTTTACCTAACTGTTACATCTAGGTTAACAAAGCACAGACCAAGTTTGGTATTTAACACAAAATTTCTCATTATTACAATAAATTAGTCTCCAGCTACAGGTAAACATCTATGAACCATCAGCATCCTGGTGGTGGGAATTTGAATAAAGATTTGCACACCTTGTGTCCTTCACTGTGTCTCACACCTGCACACACACAACATGGGTGCTGGGGGAAAAATAAACACTACCCGCAGTTAGAAGGTCGTGTAGGGGTAAAAAGGGAAAAAAATGAAAAGAAAGAAACAAAAATGTGAGGTGCTGCAAAAAAAAAGAACCACCAGCATATAATTCTTTCATGAAGACTCCAATCGCTCATCAACTCCTGCTTACATTCTCTCACACATGGCAAAAAATACGGGTTACAGATGCAGAAAATCAACTGAGAAAGCCAGGTCTGCAGTTCCTGTTCACAAGGGCGACATGGTGGCTCAATCATTAGCACTATTGCCTCACAGCACCAGGGTCCCAGGTTCGATTCCAACCTCTGATGACTGTCTGTGTGGAATAGAGTGATCCTGAAGTTGATGTCAATATCCCTATAGGTATCAAGACAGGTAAATAACATCGTTCAGTAGGTACATTGGATACTTTCCTTTGTGGGTGGCACGGTGGCACAGTGGTTAGCACTGCTGCCTCACAGCGCCAGAGACCCGGGTTCAATTCTCGCCTCAGGCGACTGACTGTGTGGAGTTTGCACATTCTCCCTGTGTCTGCATGGGTTTCCTCCGGGTGCTCCGGTTTCCTCCCACAGTCCAAAAATGTGCAGGTTAGGTGAATTGGCCATGCTAAATTGCCCGTAGTGCTAGGTGCAGGGGAATGGGTCTGGGTGGGTGCGCTTCGGCGGGTCGGTGTGGACTTGTTGGGCCGAAGGGCCTGTTTCCACGCTGTAAGTAATCTAAAACAAAAAGGGTGCAGAGATGAATCTGATGATTCTGGAGTTGGTCAGAATGCTGTTTCTCAGTTGTCCTTCTCTTGATGGTTTGTATGAGGTACAGGGTGACTGGTTCGCTCATAAAAGATCTCCAACTTATCAATTAAAAGTACAACTTCTGAAGGTTGATCTTCTGAAAGATAAACTGATTTTCTTTGCAGTAAAAGGGCCTTCTAAGAGGGTGGTGATCTGAAAGCTTCTCTATATCTTGTTCACAGCCCCAACATGTTCAGGTGCCTGAGAGCCAGCCAATTACAGTGTTATTGACAAACAGAAGGATTTGTCAACTGGTTATTAATCCACAGATTAATCATTTACTTGTATCAACCAAAGATTCATCTATACACAAACCCCTCGGTTCCAGTTTGTCTGCAACTACATTGTAACAACTGCTCAAACCAGCAATTGTATAAATGCTTAAAATGAAAATTACTTACTTTCAAAACATGCGGCAATACTACAGCATACCCTGTTTTTAATACAGTTCTGTACTGACTTCAGTTCAAAAGTAGAAACACAGGAAAAATACAAATACATATTTTTTTAATAGTCATCGAGATGTACAGCTCAGAAACACTGATGCAAAATACTCATTTAGTATCTTCCCCCATCTCCTACCGCTCCACACAAAAGGTCGCTTGCTGATCTTTGAGGGGGCCGTATTCTCTCCCTAGTTACCCCTTTGTCCTTAATGTATCTGTAAAAACCCTTTGGATTCTCCATAGCCCCATTTGCCAAAGCTATCTCATGGCCCCTTTTTGCCCTCCTGATTTTTCTCTTAAGTATACTCCTACTGCTTTTATACTCTTCTAAGGATTCACTCGATGTATCCTGTCTATACCTGAAATATGCTTCCTTCTTTTTCTTAACCAAACCTTACAATCATGATCTAAGACAAGTGAAGCTCAAGCGCATTTTTAAGCAAAACTTAGGAATGATCTCTAAAATATATAACCCAAACACCAGATAAAAGATTTAGTGGCCAGCTTAACCCCAAGGTTGGCTTTCATCCACAAATTTAGGAAGACAAAATATGATGGGCCCCTGATGGCAGGATGATGCCAGAACAACCCAATGAATGTCACTAAGCAAGAAAGTAGATGCCATTTCAAGTGTGTCTCAAAATGCCAGACACTTAGAGGCTTATCCATCAAAAGTGGAAGAACTTGGAATGACTGCCAAATAAACCACTAACATGTTCACGCGTGTAGAATGTGGGAACTGTTGTTTTGAAAAAAATCATAGTCGAAAGAGACCACATCAACATTCACCTTCTACTACCCTGGTTGTTGCCTACTTCTTCAAGAATGGCTTGTTGAAAATTCATAGCAATAAAACACTATCAATTAAACTACAACAAATGTGAGGAAAACCTGTTAGAAATCTTGGGATACATAGGTCAATAGACACCTATTCTTCCCCAAGCAGGTTCTACTCACCATATCATGCCTGAAATTACTTACACATTCTAGCTCAAAATATGTTTCTTCTCATGCCATGAGCCTCCCTTCCTCTGAGCTAGGAGATCTGGGTTCAAGTCCCATCTACCTCACCCACTCCAACTGGGGAGGGAGGGAGGGAGCAGTGGTAGTTTGGTGCACTGACCTCAACACTGCTGAAGCCAGGCATCAACTTGAAGACACCTCCTCCTACTGCCCCTTTGAAATTGACCTCACCAAACCATCATCTCCCAGACCGTACACAATCTCATCTCCTCAGGGGATCTCCCACCCACAGCTTCTAACCACAGCTTCTAACCTCATAGTTCGGGAACCCCGCACTACCCTGTTCTACCTCCTACCCAAGATTCACAAGCCTGACTACCCTGGAAGACCCATCATCTCAGCCTGCTCCTGCCCCACCGAACTCATCTCCACATACCTTGATACTGTCCTCTTCCTCTCCTCTCCTCCCCCACCCCCCTCCACCGCCGCCGAGTCCAGGAACTCCCCACATATATTTGGGACACCACCTATGCCCTCCACCTCCTCCAAGACTTTTGTTTCCCTGGCTCTCAATGCCTCATTATCACTACTGACATCCAGTCCCTATACATCTCGATCCACCATGACGAGGGCCTCCAAACCCTCCATTTGTTCCTCTCCCAGTGTTCCCACCAGAACCTTTCCACTGACCCTCTCATTTAGTTTGCTGAACTGGTCCTCACCCTCAACAATTTCTCCTTTGAATCCTCCCACTTCCTCCAGACTAAAGGGATAGCCATGGGCACCCGCATGGGCCCCAGCTATGCCTGCCTCTTCATCGGGTATGTGGAACAGCTACACTTGCACCATTCCCCATCTTTCCCTCCATTACATTAATGACTGTATCGGCGTCACCTCATGCTCCCACAAGGAGGTTGAACAGTTCATCAACTTTACCAACACATTCCATCCCGACCTTAAGTTCACCTGGAATATCTCGGACATCTCCCTCCCCTTCCTGGACCTCTCCATCTCTATCAACAGCGACCAACTCAACACGGACATCTTCTACAAACCCACCAACTCCCACAGCTACCTGGACTACAGTTCCTCCCATCCTGCCTCCTGTAAAAACACTCTCTCTTATTCCAAAAACCTCCGCTTCTGCCACATCTGCATCCAGGAGGACCAGTTCCACCACAGAAGATACCAGAAGGCCTCCTCCTTCAAAGACTGCAACTTCCCCTCCAACATGGTCGATGATGCCCTCCAGTGCATCTCATCCACTTCCCGCACCTCTGCCCTCCGACCCCACCCCTCCAACCACAAGGATAGAACTGCCCTGGTCCTCACCTTCCATCCCACCAACCTCCGTATACATCACATCATCCTCTGCCATTTCCGCCACCTACAAATGGATCCCACCACCAGAAATATATTTCCCTCCCCACCCCATCCACTTTCCGTAAAGACCATTCCCTCTGCGACTCTCTTGTCAGGTCCACGCCCCCAATAACCCACCCTCCCCTCCCGGCACCTTCCCCTGCCAGCGCGGAAGTTGCAAAATCTGTGCCCACACCTCCCCCCTCTCCTCTGCAAGGCCCCAAAGGAGCCTTCCACATCCATGTGGAAGTGCAGTTTTACCTGATGCGGTCTCCTCTACATTGGGAAGGCAAGACACCTACTTGCAGATCACTTCAGAGAACATTTCCAGGACACCCGCACCAACCAACCCCACCGCCCCATGGCCAAATACTTCAACTCCCCCTCCCACTCCGACAAGGACATGCTGTCCTGGGCATCCTCCATCGCCAAACCCTAACCACCCGATGCCTGGAAGAAGAACACCTCAGCTTCCATCTTGGGACCCTCCAACGACACGGAATCAAAGTGGATTTCACCAGTTTTCCTCATTTCCCCTCTCCACCTTATCCCAGATCCAACCTTCCAACTTGGCACCACCCTCATGACCCATCCTACCTGTCCATCTTCCTTCCTACCTATCTGCTCCACCTTCCTCTCCAACATGTCAGCATTGCCCCCTTCTTCATTTACCTATCACACTCTCAGCTACCTTCTCCCCAGCCACACCACCCTCCTATTTATCTCTCCACCCCCTTGACTCACAAGCTTCATTCCTGATTAAGGGCTTTTGCCCAAAACGTTGATTCTCCTGTTCCGCGGATGCTGCCTGACTTGCTGTGCTTTTTCAGCACCATATTTTCGACTGCCTCAGAGTTGTGTCATGACATGTCTGAACAGGTTGAATAAAATATCTACATTGTATTAGGGCTGTTGTGACACAATGGTAATGACCCTAACACTTTACATTCCTGTACACATACAAACTTATAAGGAGACAAGATAAGGGAAAAAAACAAGAAAAGTCAGTGAAACACAATTCTGGCACCAGTCCAGATTACAAACAGCAATGATATGTTGTTCCTCAATTCCCTTTGAGTCCTTGATTTGGTTCTGGATATACAAATTCTCAACCTTACATTCAGTGGTTGAGGATGCAGCCCTTCATTGACTCTGAAGATGGATTATCCATTTTTCCTTCCAAGAAGGGAATTTACAGAGAAAACAGAGGGAAGCAGCTGCTCAGAATTTTCTTTTGACTCTCCACACGCTGAGAGGACAGTGAGAGAAAAAATTCCTCTTTCATAGACTGGATGCTTCAGTTGTATTGTCCAAACACAAAGTTGTAGTCACTTGCCCAGGAATGAATCAAGAAGCCGTTTCAACACTTAATCCTCCTGACTACACACAACTGGTTTTGGTTGACAAAACAATCGACCATCAGTCACTGGGCAAAGTCGCTCCTTGAACCATACTTGTGCCGAGGTGTGCAGCATCTTCCCCACAGTTCAAAGAAGGCAACTTTGCAGATAGAACATACAATGTGTGCAGGTAACGTTTTAAAAAAAAAGCAACATATTCTTCCACAATTTTTCATTTAAAACAGTATCTTCCCATATTTCAGTCCACAATCCAAAAAAAAGAGGTTTTTACAATACATCCATTCTCAACCTGTCTGTTCCTGCACCTCTTTTAAAATCGTAACATCTAGCTTATAATGCTTCACTTCATTAATACTGCCAAATTTATCACTTTACGGTTCTGTCCATTAAACTTCATTGTTGAAGTGTCTCCCACAACAGCTGTCTGTGTCCTGCTGAAATCTATTACCTTACTAACTGTTCATTACATTCACATGTTAAACCATCTGCATGCTCTACAATACGCATCATAAAGAACAGTGGGTCCTCATAGTGACTTCCTTCCTATCTGAAAAATAATCCCCATCATTACCGCTATTTTCTCTCTCTTAGCCAATTGAATACCCATGCTGCCACTATATCTCTTTAATCCCACATGCTTTAATTTCTCTAAGAAATCTAAAGTATAATAATGATAGAGAGTATGTTGTCAATATCTTCTCAGATTCCAAGCACTGCATCAATATCAAATTGCAAACAGGTGAAGCCTTCTTATTAAGCATCAGTAATACAAAAAGAGCACTTTCTTAAGGATAAACACTGAAAAATTACACAATAAATCTCAAAAGGAAACATGTCAAATTGAAGCTCCAAGGACAGTCATCTGCCATCTGCAGCCCCACCTAGGATAATAGTTACTGCTTGTATGAAACTCCTGACACTGCACACCAAAGGTCACAAAATCAGGTTAACCATAAATTTAAATAGCAAATAAAAGTTTCTTTCATACCTTTGACAAATTCTTAGAAAAGGAAAGCAGCAATTCAAATTGAATTATTCACTCCACATAAACAATAACTAATGAATAACAAACTATTCTGCTTCTTTCAAGCATGAGAACCTCATCTGCCAAACAAATACTGTCATGCACAGGGAAGAGTATAATCGTGGTTATTATTCTGGAGTTGTGATCTAAAGATCACAACTGGAGTTAATGATCCAGAGAAATATGTCAATCACAAATGGGAAATATAAACTCAGTCAGTAAACTAAATCTAGAATTCAAAAGCAGTGTCACAGGCATGTCCTCAAGAGTAGTTCCTAAACTGAAAGTTTTCTATAGTTTCTAGAAAGACTTTCTAGTCTTTCTTGTTTTATGTTTCAACAAGAAAAAAAGTTAGTTTAGTGCTGCTAAATGTTACTTACAGCCGTCAGGGTGTCAGTCATGATGGAGCTTGGTACAGCAGGAAGAGAAAGACCAAGAGGAGCAATTACACTGAACTGATCATGGCAGACAGCAGCAAGTAGGGTCACCATTGCCTCTCAACATGACCAACAGCTTAATGTGAGCAGGAACAAGGGACATCTCAAGCAGGCAGCCTGGAGCCTGATAAGAATGGTTTCAGAACTCAGATAGAATTAGAATCCATACTCAGAGAGTCAAGCATGGGGTTAGGTCATATATCAAAAGGTATGCAACAAGGCAGCCTCAAGTCACACAGCAGGAGAGGCTTTGACAAAATGGTGCCAAGCAGGTAGATGATCATAAAATTAATTTGGCAATGCTCAACATGTTTCCTGACCCCAACAATCTTAAACACAAGTCTTTGCAACTCACAAGGAAATCACAAAGTCATGCTCTGGTCATCCCAATACGGAAAAGCGAATGTGTTTTAAGATCAGATGAGGACATTGATGCCCACTCTCTACTCAATTCTCAGAACATCATGTATATTCACATTCAGCAAGTTACTATCAACTAGCAAACTGTATTTCCTAACAAAAAAAAAATAATTTTAGAAATTCTTTTTATACCACAGTGCTCCACTTGATCTCAAACACTGCTTCAATCCAATTAAGTGATCAACAATCTACAAAATTGATTCCTCCACAGCAACCATTAATACTGCAATCAGCTAACAAGAACAATGATTTACCATGAAATTGTCTAATCTCCCCATGAAAAATAACATTTCCCCATCACCAATTAGGCCCTCCAACCACTGATCTAAACAAGAGCTACCAAAACGTACTCACTCAGAGGTGTAAAGATGCTAATGTCCATTACAGTTGTGGGTTTGTAAACTGCAATTCAATATTAAACTGCTCTGAAACTAGGCCTGCTAGAGACAAAAGGATTTTGTTCAAGTCTGAAAAATTGTTTCAGATATCTACGTTGTTTATATAGCAGTAATTGCTGAAGGACAGACTGCATGGAAATATCAACCAGAACAATATGGAATATGAAAAGCGTTATAAAGAACAAAAGGAATTTTGATAATATTTATTAACTTTATTTCAAATTAAAGCAACTATGTAAAACACTTGCATTAAAAATGCTTGAACATTTGAAGGTTTATTAAGAAATAAATTTATATCTACTTCCTGCATGTACAATTATCAGAAGAAATGCATCACAACTTGTTCGATTTAAATAATATTCAAGGAATTCTCACGCATTTTCAAACATACAGTATCCAAAAATCACATTCAGGTTTAAACATAAAAATACAACCCATGCATGTGCAAAGAAATCCAGTGTTTTTCTTATTTGGATTTATGACTGATCCTCTACAGTGACCTATAAGCAAGCAGAACACAAAAAATAGCCTAAACATAAATAAACCTAGATGAAACATAGTTCTAAAACTGACATGGAAAAAAAATCCTCCTGTTGAAAGGATATTAGAGATTGCTACCAGATACAAAACAGCCAAGCATGGGTTTTGTCATAAAATGCCACATAGAAGTGTTTTCCACCAAACAATATCTCACAATGTGATCTACACAGCGTTATAGAGTCATACAGCATGAAAACAGACTCTTCGGTTCAACCAGTCCATGCTAAACAAAATCCCAAACTAAACTAGTCTCACCTGCCTGATCCTGGCCCATATACCTCCAAACCTTTCCAATTTATGTATCTATGCAAATGTCTTTTAAATGTTGTAATTGTATCTGCATCCACCACTTTCTCAAGAAGTTCATCCAACATGCAAACCATCTTCTGTAAAAAAAAAATTTCCCCATACCATTTTTAAAACTCTCTCCTTTCACCTTAAAAATGTGCCCCCTATCTTGAAATCCCACATCCTAGGGAAAAGACAACTACTATTACCTCATTCTATATTTCTCATTATTTTATAAACTTCTATCAGATCGCCTCTCAATCTTCTACGCTCCAGTGGGAAAAAAATCCCAGCCTATTCATCCTTTCTTTATAACTCAATTCCCAGCAACATCCTGGTAAATCTCTTCTGAACCCTCTCCTACTTAATAATAAATAGAGTTCCATATATATCAAAGGAATCTTGTACAACTGAAACTTAAGCGTATTTACAAACGTTGACATCTTACAAGGTTCTATAAAAGAAATTTTAAAACCATAAAATCATAAGGAATAGAAACAAGCAGAGCCATTCAACCCTTATAGCCTGCTTCACCATTCATGATGATCATTGCAAATTTACTCCCTCAGCAATATCTTCTCACACTATTGGAATACCTCTTGATTACGTCAGTATCTAACGTTCTGTGGATCTCTGATTGAATTGATTCAATAACTAAGCACACTACAGTAGAGAAGCTCTACTCAGAGAAACATCAACTTCCAACTCCGTTAAGAATGTTATAGTTCTACAAGACCACCTTTCATTCTTCTGAACTAGAGGGAAATTACATTAAGCCTACTTAATATTGCCTAGAAAATCTCTCACCCTAATAATCAACCTACTGATGTCTGCTGCGCATCTTCCAATATCCTTCCTTATGAAAGGAGAACAAAACGGAAACAATACACTACATGGTATCACCAAAGCTCTCTATAAATTGCAGCAAGACTTCAATATTCTGATTCATAAATCCATCTGGGGCAATGAAGAACATGCCATTTTCTTTCCTAATTGATTTTCTGTGATTCATTTACAACAGCAACAAGAATCCTCTGATTTCCAAGCTTGTAAAATATTCTGATTGTCTAATATTTCTACCGAATGGATAACTTCACATTCCTCCACATTATATTCATTTGCTACGTTCTTTCACATTCACTTAATCCATCTAAATTCTTTTAGTCTTGTTGCATGCTCCTCACAATGTGCTTTCCCTCGTAACATCAAATCATCAGCTAACTTAGAAATACCAAGTACAAGCAGCTCTGACTGAGTACCAAATTATAAATAAACACACAGATAATTTTAATTATCAAAAATCATGACAGAATAAACTTTAATAACAGGTATTACAACTTACATAAATGTGTCTGAATATCTACCGCTAAAGCTGTAACCTGCAGGATACAGACAAAATGCTGAAAAGTGGGATTAGGTAGAGTGGTTCATTTCTCGCAAGCACAGTCAGAATAGACCAAAGATTTGTTCTGCATGTAACCATTCTGTACTTATTAATATGCTCCATATATAATTTATTAATGGACCATGAATGAAGTGGTGCAATTTAATGGCTATATAGTTGGAAATTTTCTTTTTAATTGATATCCTATAAACACCGATAAAAGTTGTCTCTTTAAATCATGTTTGGTCTTACAAAGTGTGAAATGAGACTCACCTCTGCCTGGAAACTCTTCAGTAATGGTGCCACCAATTTCCTTAAGTCCTGTAGTTAGAGAGGAAGAGTGCAGGAGTAGGGGAAGTGGTGATGGATCAGGATGGTAGGAAATATAAAAAAACAATTCATGAGCAAACAGTACTTTAATACACAATCTGCTATATAATTTCCCTTATTCACCTTGTATTAGATCATCTCATATTGATTTATTAAACAATATACTCTCTGAAATAATAATAACACGAAATGCATTCAGTGTAATTGTCAATTGACAGCTGTAAACAATTTAAAACAATTAGGATTAAATCTCGACACAACACCGTGAGTCAAAGGGCCTGTTCTGCGCTGTACTTTTCTATGTTCTATGTTCTATGTTTTTCTAATGCAAGTGAGCTCGCACGACTCTAGATTATGTCCCCAAGCAGCAAATGAGAGCAAAGTGTGGGAGAAAACGGATTGTATCCAGGTTTGAGTTACTTTGCGACAGAAAGGTGGAAATAGACTCTGCTATTTACAAGCTGGAGCTCTTTAGCCTCTGTCCCATTCACATATGCAAGCTGTTTAGTTGCTCAGATTCCAATCACAGAGTTGTCAGGTTGCTTACCTCTGCCATCTACGCTGGTCACAACTGCATGGAACAATCAGCAACCTGCTACTGGCTAAATCTCATTCTGCACACACATCCTAGTGCCGTGTTGTTTTATCTCTCACTGCCTGCACACCAATTGGCTATGTTAAATTGTCCCTTAGGGTCCAGAGATGTGTAGCTAGGTTGGTGAGCCACAGTAAATGTGCGGTTACAGGGATCGGGTACAGGAGGCTGGATCTGGGAGGGATGCTCTTCAGAGGGTCAGTGCACTCTCAGTGGACCAAATGGCCTCTTTCTGCATTGTAGGGATTCTATGATGGTATGAATTTTAGTGTGCAACTAAGATGATGCCCAGAGAACGGGGACTTTGTACACTTTTCACTATAATCCTGGATTCCTACACTTGAGTACACGTGACAACAAAAACTTAATTGCTATGTTTATAAATTTTTGATAAGTACCATCATTAACAAGACGAGTGAAGAGTTGAGAACTGCAGTCAGAGGAAGAGTCAAGATTGGTCAACTTGATTCAGATCTACAATAAATAACGGAATGTTCAGCCATACTGGGGGCTGTATGCGTTCCTGCAGGGTTTGGAGTCACCGACAAGAGTCACGAATGGTTGGCCTTGCTCATGGACCTTAATTCTCACCAGCAGGAATGATGAAAATAGAACAACAGAGCAGAGTACAGGCCCTTTGGCCCTCGATGTTGGGCCAACCTTTTCTCTGACTCTAAGATCAAACAAATCTACTTACCCTACATTTTACTATCATCCATGTGCCTATCCAAGACTCAGTTAAACATGCCTGATGTATCTGCAATGCATTCCACAGACCCATTAGTCTCTGCATAAAGAACCAACTCTGACATCTCCACTAAACCTTCCTCAATCACCTTAAAATTATGCCCCCTTATGATAGCCATTTCTCCCTTAGGAAAAAGTCTCTAACTATTCACTCTATCTATATCTCTCATCATCATGTGCTCCTCTATCAAGTCAATCTCAGCTTTCTTCACTCCAATGAGAAAAGCCTCAACTCTTTCAACCTTTCTTCATAAGACTTGCCATCCAGTCCAGGCAACATCCTGGTAAATCTCCTTTGCGTTCTCTCTAAAGCTTCCACAACATTCCTATAATGTGGCGACCAAACTGAACACAATATTCCAAGTATGATCGAACCTGGGCTCGATATAGCTGAGCATAACCTCACGGCTCTTAAACCCAATCCCCCTGCTAATGAAAGTCAACATGCCTTCTTAACAATCCTATCAAGCTGGGTGGCAACTATGAGGGATCTATGGCCATGGATCCCAAGATCCCTCTGTTCCACCACACTGCCAAACATCCTGCCTTTAATGCTGTATGCTGTATTGAAATTTGACCTTTCAAAATGAATCACTTCACACGTTTCCAGGTTGAACTCCAACTGCCACTTCTCAGCCCAGCTCTGCATCCTGTCAATGTCCCGTTGCAGCCTACAACAGCCCTCCACACTATCCACAACTCCACCAACATTTGAATCATCAGCAAACTTACTAACCCAACCGTTCCACTTCCTCATCCAAGTCATTTATGAAGATCACAAAGAGCAGAGATCCCAGAACAGATCCCTGCAGAACACCACTGGTTACCGAGCTCCAGGCTGAATACTTTCCATCTATTACCACCCTCTGTCTTCTATAGACCAGCCAATTCTGTATCCAGACAGCCAGATTTCCCTGTATCCCATATCTCTTACTTTCTGAATGGGTCTCTCATGGAGAACCTTACCAAACACCTTGATAAAATCCATATAACCACATTCACTGCTCAACTTTCATGATTGTGTTTTGTCACATCCTCAAAGAATTCAATAAGGTTTGTGAGACATGACCTTCCCCTCACAAAGCCATGCTGACTATCTCTAATCAAACTCTGCTTTTCCAAGTAATCATAAATCCTGTCACTCAGAACCCTCTCCAATATTTTGCCCACCACAGACATGAGATTGACTGGTCTGTAATTCCCAGGATTATACTACTTCAGTGAACAGTGAGGACGCAAAGATCATCGCCAAAGATGCAGTAACCTCTTTCCTTGCTTCCTGTAGTAACCCAGGGTATGTCCCACCTGGTTCAGGAGATTCATCTAACCTTACATCTTTCAAAGTTTCCAGATCTTCCTAACATCAACCTGTTTGAGCATATCAGCCTGTTTCACACTTTCCTCAGAAACATCAAGGTCCCTCTCACTAGTGAATACTTAAACAACTAGTGAATACTTATTCATTAAGAATACCCCGACAGCCTCTGACTCCAGGCGCAATTTCCCTCCACTATCCCTGATTGGCCCAACCCTCACTCTAACCATCTCTTGTGCCTCATGTAAGTGTAGAATGTCTTAAGCATTTGAACAAAGAACATTTGAACAAAGAACATTGCAGCACACGAACAGGCCCTTCGGCCCTTCAAGCCTGCGCCGATCCAGATCCTCTATCTAAATCTGCCACCTATTTTCTAAGAATCTGTATCCCTTTGCTACCTGCCCATTCATGTAGCTGTCTGGATACTTCTTAAATGAAGCTATCAGTCCCGCCCCTACCACCTCCACTGGCAGCGTATTCTAGGCACCCACCACCCTCTGCATGAAGAACTTTCCATGACTTTCTCCCGTAAACTTTCCCCCTCTCACTCTGAATTCGTGACCCCGAGTAATTGGTTCCTTCATTCTGGGAAAAAGTTTCTTGCTATCCACATCTCTCATGATTTTGTAGACCTCAACCAGGTCTCCCCTCAACTTCTTTCTTTTCAATGAAAATAATCCTAATCTACTCAATCTCTCCTCACAGTTCACACCCTCCATGCCAGGCAACATCCTGGTGAACCTCCTCTGCACCCTCTCGAAGGCATCCACATCCTTTTGGTAATATGACCAGAATTGTACGCAATATTCCAAATGTGGCAGAATCAAAATCTTATACAACTGTAACATGACACACCAACTCTTGAAGGAAAGCATGCCGTATGCCTTCTTGATCATTACTGACCTGCATTGCCACCTTCAGGGATGAATGGACCTGAACACCCAGATCTCTCTGTACATCAATTTTCCCCAGAACTTTTCCATTTATTGTATAGTTCGGTCTGGAAATTGCATCTTCCAAAATGTACAAATCCACATTTGTCTGGATTGAACTCCATCTGCCATTTTTCTGCCCAACTCTCCAATCTATCTATATTCTGCTGTATTCTCTGACTGTCACCTTCTCAGTCTGCTACTCCACCAATCTTTATGCCTCCTGAAAACTTGCCAATGAGGCAACCTACACCTTCCTCCAAATCATTTATGTATATCACAAACAACAGTGGTCCCAGCATGGATCCCTGTGGGACACACTGGTCATAGTTCTCCATTATGAGAACTCCCTTCAACTACTACTCTGTCTCCTATTGCCCAACCAGTTCTCTATCCATCGAGCTAGAACACCCACCCCATGCGACTTCACTTTTTTCATCAGCCTACCTTGGGGAACCTTATCAAATTATATCCACGTATATGACATCTCCATCCCTTCCCTCATCAATCAACTTTGTCACTTCTTCAAAGAATTCTACTAAGTTGGTAAGACATGACATTCCCTGCACAAAACCATGCTGCCTATCACTGATAAGCCCATTTTCTTCCGAACGGGAATAGATCTTATCCCTCAGTATATTCTCCAGTAGCATCCCTATCACTGACATCAGGCTCACAGGTCTGTAATTACCTGAATTATCCCCGCTACCCTTCTTAAATAAAGGGACAACATTAACAATTCTTCAGTCCTCTGGGACCTCCCCAGTTTTCAAGGATGCTGCCAAGATATCTGTTAAAGCCCCAGCTATTTTCTCTCTCGCTTTCCTCAGTAACCTGGGATAGATCCCATCCGGACCTGGGTCCACCTTAATGCCTTTTAGAATACACAACACATCCTCCCTCCTTATGCCGACTTGATCTAATCAAAGATCTGTCCCTAACCTCAACATCTGCCATGTCCCTGTCCTCTGATGCAAAGTGCTCATTAAGAATCTCACCCATTTTCTCTGACTCCACGCACATCTTTCCTCCTTTGTCCTTGAATGAGCTAACCCTTTCCCTAGTAACCCTTTTGCTCCTTATATATGAATAAAAGGCTTAACCATGCTTGCTAAGGTTCTCTCATGACCCCTTTTAGCCCTCTTAATTTCTCATTTCAGATTGGCCTACATTTCAGGTATTCTTCCAAAGCTTCGTCTGTCTTCAGTCACCTTGACCTTATATACACATCCTTTTTCCTCTTAGCTAATCTCTCAATTTGACCTGTCATCCATGGTTCCCCAACCTTGCCATTTCTGTCCTTCATTTTCACAGGAACATATCTCCCCTGCACTCTAATCAATCTCTCTTTAAAAGCCTCCCAAATATCATATGTGCATTTTCCTTCAAACAGCTGCTCCCAATCTACATTCTCCAGCTCCTTCTGAACTTTGGAAAGTTGGCCTTTCCCCAATTTAGCCCTATCCTTTTGGGACCACTCTCGTATTTGTCCATGAGTATTCTAAAACTTACGGAATTGTGTCACTATTCCCAAAGTAATCTCCCACACAAACTTTAACCACCTGGCTGGGCGGATTCCCTAACACCAGGTCCAGAATGGCCCCTTCCTGAGTTGGATTACTTATTTCCTGTTCTAGAAAAACCTCCTGCATGTTCCTTCCAAATTCTGGTCCATCCAGACCTCTAACACTAAGTGAGTCTCAGTAAAATTAAAATTTCCTGTCACCACCACTCTGTTATATTTATTTTCCTTCTTCCTAGCTGCTAAAGCTTTTTCATGCCCCCCCTTATAACTCTCCTAAACCCATTCTTCAGTTCCTTCCTGGCTACCTTGTAATCCTCTAGAGACCTATCTGACCCTTGCCTCCTCAACCTTAAGTAAGGTTTCTTCTTTCTTTTGACTAGATGTTCCATATCCCTTGTCACCTAAGGTTCTTTCAACCTACCATCCCTTCCTTGCCTCAGTCGGACAAACCTGTCCAGCACTAACAATGCTTCCTCCACATTTCTGTCATGCATTGAGAACATCTGTTCCCAATCTGGATGCCCCCAGTTCCTGCCAAATAGCATTGTAATTCCCCCTCCCACAATTAAATGCTTTCCCATACCATCTGCTCCTCTCCCTCTGCATGACTATAGTAAAGGTCAGGGAGTTGTGATCACTGTCACCAAAATGCTCTTCCACCAAGAGATTTGATACCTGGCCTGGTTTGTGCCAAGCACCAAATCCAATATGGCCTTCTCTCTAGTCTACATATTGAGTCAGGAATCCTTCCTGGACAAACCTGACAAAAATTGCTCCATCCAAACGATTTGAACTAAGTAGGTTCCAATCAATATTAGGGAAGTTAAAGACACCCATGACAACAACCCTGTTATTTCTGCATCTTTCCAAAACCTGCCTCCCAAACTGGTCCTCCTTGTCTCTGTTGCTATGGGGGGAGGGGGGTGGGGCTGTTTAAAAACTCCCAATAAAATGACTGCTTCTTTCCTGTTTCTGACTTCCACCCATACTGACTCTGTAGACAAACCTTCCTCCATGACCTCCCTTTCTGCAGCTGTGATATTATCCCTGATTAGCAATGCACTTCCCCCACGTCGTTTACCTCCCCTCCCCCATTCCTTTTGAAAAATCTAAACCTGGGACATTCAACAACCAATCCTGCCCCTGTGATATCCAAGCCTCCACAACATCACAGTTCCCAAGTACTGATCCATGCTCAAAGCTCATCAACCTTATTCCTGGTACTTCTTGCATTAAAATAGATAAACTTTAACCCATCACACAGACTGCATCTTTGCCCTATCTCTCCTCACAGACTCCCTGCACATTGTATCTGGCTGTTCACTACCTACTCCATCATCTGATCCATAGCTCTGGTTCCCACCGGACACACACATAGAGACTTACAAGTTTTCAACCAAATCCATGGGGTACTGGGCTCAGAGTTTAAAGTAAGTTTAAATTCAGGGGTTTGGATCGGAGTTGGATACAGTTTGGGCAGAAACATGAGGTTTTCCTGTAATCTTTTGGGAGAAGCTACTTTCTGTTAAGTTACGGTGACTGCGCGTTTTAGATTCATACAGTGCATGAAAGACTCTTTGGTCCATTGAGTCTGCAATACATAATTACAACTATAAATAGCTAATCCCAATTTCCTGCACTTGTCCCATAACTTTGAATGTTATATTTTAAGTACTCATCCAAATATTTTTTCAAGGTTGTACAGTTTCAGCCTCCATTTTCCCAGGCAGTCCATTCTTGATTCACACCACCTGCTGAGTGAAAACGTTTTTCTCAAATCCACTCTGAATCTCTTGCCTCTTCCCCTAAAGCCACACCTGCTCATGACTGACCCCTCAACCAAGGGGAACGAATGCTCCCTATTCACCCTGCAACACCCTTCATAATCTGATGTACCTAAATTATGTCCCCCTAAGTCTTCTCTGATCTGAAGAAAACGATCCAAGCCTATCTAGTCTCTCGTTAGACCTCAATTTCTCCATCCCAAGCAACGTCTTGGCGAACCTTCTCTGCACCCCCTCTATCACATCCTTCCTGGTGACCAGAACTGCACACAGTACTACAGTTGGACCCTGACCAATGCACTGTACAACTCCAACATTTCCTCCTTGATCTATATTCTGTGACACAACTAATGAAAGCAAGTTTTCCATATGTTTGGTTAACAATCCTCTTCACATGCTCTGCCGACTTGATCTGTGAATAATTACACTAAGATCCCTCTGTCCCTCTCAGCTACCCAGTGTCCTGCCATTAATTGTGTTGCTTCTTCTGAAGTGCATTACCTCACACTTATCAGGGTTAAATACTATCTGCCACTGGTCTGCCCATCTGATCAATCCAGCTATATCTTTCTGTAACCAACAACCTTCTTCTCCACTATTAACCACTCTACCAATCTCGGCGTCATCTGCAAATTTGCTTTACATTCCCTCCACATTTTCATCTATATCATTTATGTATATAACAACCAAAAAAGGGTCCCAGTTCTGATCCTTGTGGTATACCAAGTTTTGGGTGGGAGCCAAGGTTAAATCATGGAGGAATTGAAATTAGACGAATAAATCAAGGAATTGTGGTATTTACAACAGGTGAAGTGATTTGTATCAAGTGTCAGAAGATTTATTTTAATCAACAAATTTATGGTTGAGTCAAATCCAGTGTCTATGCAATTTTTTTTGTTTATAAAATGCAGAGTGTGTGCACATGTGTGATTGAGAGTGAGAGAGAATGAATGAGAGAACTGATTAGAATCTCTCTCAAGCATCCTTTCTGTTTATAGAGACTACAACACGGGATATCAATTGTCAATGACTGCTGACAGTGCATAACATCAAATCAGAAGATGAGATAAACAACCTGAAGGTTCCGTACTTCTCAATTTGAATGGAAAACGTGACATGGGCATGTTATACAAACTATAAGCTTCTAAGTCATCGTTGTTCCTGCAGCACTGATACGTATATGTTTCCAATATACTTCAATCACTAGCTAAGACATCCAATCTCTGTGTTGTCTGGGATTCCCTTATGTCTCTTATCTGATTTGCTCGGACCTACAAGATGGTTTTCTGCCCACTACACAATCTAAGATATTGAACAAATTTTTATCAGTAATAAATACCCACTACATTTCCAATCGACTTTGCTGACAATATGTTCTTTTCCTTATCCAGATGCACTCTGGCTAGCAAGTGTTCCGAGATTCAATACAGTGGAGATAATGAAATACAGTGCAGTTGTTCCTTCTTTGGTGACATCATTAGCCCAGCTGTCACTTTCTATTTATGAAATGGCCTATCTCTCACACACAATGACAAACCTCTACTGGCATCTCACCCTTTTTGCATCCACATTCTTTGTTATTCTAAACAAAATAATGAAAGACCAACACCTGGTGCTGCTCTGGACTCATTCAGTGTGTGCAGTGCCTCCAACTAAACAATAACTGCAAGGAATCCAAACAGCTCTCAGAGCATATGGTGGTAAAGTACAAATTGCTGTTTATAATTTTACTCCAAAAGCTCCATGGGATTGGACAGACTACTGCTTAGCTCTTCAAACTTTAAAGTGATTTATTGATACCACTGATTCCACGAGAGACAATTCTGCAATATAAAAAGATCAATGTTTTAAATCAACCTATATATTTGGGGCGGGGCGGGGCGGGGCGGGGGGGTTGAATATTAAATAATGAAAAACAGCAACTTTTTCTCAGAAATTATTTCAACTGTAATAAACAAAAAGGACAGTTTGACTGATTTTTTTTCCAATTTCCCATGCATAAATGCCAACAAATCTTGAAACTGCTTTGTAGTGAATTCTTGCAGCAGGTTTTGGTACATATGTATCTGTGAGTTTCATGTCAAAACACTACCATTGTAATGAAAATTGAAACTTGCAAAATGTTAGGTAGGTGTTACTGATCGTATACAGCCTTTATATATGACTTATTTCAAGATCCAGCATGGGTGCATACAGGCAAACATCAAAAAGAACATCAAAGCTGTTTTGCTCATCTTTGTCATAAACATGCTTTCATGTAGTCAACACCATTCAGTTAGTTTTCCAGTAAATCATCCTGTTATGTTGTAAGACTGGTGGTAAGAATACTTATTAACAAACAATGCATTTATTTTTGCATATTTCACAGAAGGTCAAATAATCCCTAAATTTAATCTCTGTTTAGAAGCAAAGACAGAAAACTTCAAAATAACAACCAAATGCACCTCAGTTTATGCCTTGCAGTAAGAACCACATATATGGCCACTGTTACAGACAAGCAAGTATCAAGATGCAAAATGTATTCCCTTCCTCGTCTCGAATACCAACTAACAAATCTCTCTTCCAACCCCATTTTCAAACATTCCTTTTGCAGAGGGAAAACTAGTTTCACAGTGAGAAATTACCATGTCCTGAGAAACTTTGTGTTTGAATCTACTGCGAACAGATAACGTATTGCTGGTCACTTTTTTTCTGAACAGAAATAGTGTGCAAAGGTATGAAGAAAAAGCAGAAAATTGGCAATTAGTAATAATGCTTGCTTGAAGAGCCAGTGCAGGCACAATGGGCCAAATGGCATCTTTCTGCACCATAACAATTGTGAATTATAGGTAGTTTTCAATCAACCTGTTCAGAAATTATTTTACACACCTCTGGGGCAGGTGAGACTTGAACCAGAGTCACTAGGCTCTGAGACAGGGACACTACCAATGTATCAATTGTGGTTAAATACATACAGTGCTGAAATGTGTAGCACTGGAAAAGCACAGCAGGTCAGGTAGCATCCGAGGAGCAGCAGAATATATGTTTTGTGCATTAGCCCTTCGTCAGGAATTACATACATACAGATGAGGCTTATTAATTGGATAGTTACTTAAACATATATAAAGAGACAATTACTGATAGAGGAGTAGAGTCAGGAGATTATATACACCTAATGTTTCACTCTGACTGGTTCTGGTTCTTTCTGCTTCTTTCGCCAACTAGCTTAAGGATTATAACAGACCATGCCCCAGCTTCTACATTCACATCAAGGTAAACAGGAGTTGAGCATCAGCATAAGATACAAATCAACATCAACACCTTTTAAGGTTATAAATTCAATGTATAATTGTCTAGTGCCAGTCTGCATATCTAATTTTCCAGAATTGGTATTATTGGAAGACTTTTCTTTGGCTCTTAGCACTTTGTGATCATTAGTTGTTACATAGTATTTATGTTACTAACACAGATAATTCTGTCTAACCACTCTGTGCTGATTTTTATCTTGTCCCATCTTACTTCATCTGCACTCGCAACACATTATAATTAAAGAACAACCTCACAGAAGTCAAATCGATAAACTCTTAGAGTGTATATTTTGTGCTCTATAAACTTGACAAGTGTGACACGACTACAAACATAACAAGAAAATATTTCTCTCAAAGGGTCGTGACTCTGGAACTCAATACCCCAGAATATGGTGGATTCTGGAACACTGAGTAAATGTAAAGGAAGAGACAGATAGAATTTTAGTAATTAATGGGTCGAAGGGTTATGGAGACCGGGTTATGGACTTGAGGTCAAGATGAGATCACCCATAATCATATCAAATTGCAGAGTAAGCTCGAGGGGCTGAACGATCTACTCCTGCTCCTAGTTCTTATGTTCTAAGTCCATTAAACTGGGGAAGAAAACATCACAGTAAAAAGTGAGAGGAGATAGGGAGGGGAAGAAGAAGAAAACACATTTTAATTTCATATTACTGCAATTCTCAAAATACCAAATGAATTTTGAAGCTAACTAATTTTTTTGATAACCAGTTAAGTGATGACACGTGAGACAGAATCGCCAATACTTAGGACACAGAGCAGGCAAGACAAAAAGGTTTACTTTTTGGTTTAAAAAAAGTCATTTTGTTTTTTTAAAGTTAGTCTTTTTGTTGAAAACTGATAGCGTAAGGGGGGAGTAATGAAAGTACAGTGTGTGAAAGGGCCATGAATCTGTCACTACCTGCTGGTATTGAAGCAAAGTGGGTCTGGAAGAGGATGTAAATAGAAGGTTAAGGATGAGCTTAAGTAACAACAGATCTAGGAAAAGAGGAATTGAGGAGATTGCTCAGAGGTAAGAGAAGGGCCACAACGAATGAGAAGGTAATATAGCAGCATCAAATAAGTGGAAAAGTCAATAACCAGGTATAATCAGGAGGTAAACATAAACATTTCTTGATGACTACTCCTTATTGGGGGTACATAAACTGAAAAATTGTTATTAATCGATGATTTCTTCAAGGTTTTGCTAATATCATCACTAAATATTTAAGATTAATCTTTCTACCACACCGCAAAGTGCTATCATATTCAAAAGACCCTGATTCCGCAGGATATGTTTTGTGCACTTTATATAATGATTATTATATAATATTGTAATCTAACTGTTAAATGTATAATGTTTTACATGAAATTGGAAATGAAATATAAGCTAATAGTTCTTAAACAGTTAAACCACAATCTGCAGATGGCTAAAGCACACTGTTAGAAGGAAGTGATTATGCACTTAATAGAGTACAGCTGCTCAATGTTTCAAATAAAGGTTTTCTGTCAAGGAAATACCATACTTCCTTGAATGCAAACGCTTAAATATTGGCAAGTCTGATTCAATTGTCGGGAACATGGCTCAAGCACTAAATTTGTCTTAAATTTAAATCTCATATACTGAATGTTAAAGGTCTCCTTGACAGACATAAATAATTACACAATGCTTCCGAACCACTGCTGTTCTAATTTGTCTCATGCATTATTGCAATTAATTGACAAGAAAAACTGACAATCAGCTGTATCTTAAAGTAGATTTTTCCCCAGCCAACCTCCAGCCCTACCACCAAAATGTATATTTTAAGTTAATTAAAAAAGACCATGAGAAAAAAATTGTAAATTGCTGATAAGATGCACTTTAAGGAGCAAAACAAATTTGCTCTGAACTTCAAAAGTAGGCTAGAAGATTGAGAAGCTGGCTATGTGTTTGGATTTCTGTAACAATATCTCTAATCTCAAGAGTCATCATGTTCCTTTCCTCAGTGAGCACTGATGCAAAATAATCATTCAGAATCTCACCCATTCTCTCAGGTTCAGCACACAGCCTTCCTTCATTATCTTTTAGTGGACCAATCCTTTCTTTAGTTATCCGCCTGCATCTTATATAAGAATAAAATGCTTTGGGATTTTCCTTAATTCTGTATAATTCGCTCTAGAATTAGACTTGCCTAAATGCATCACCTCACATTTGTTTGGATTGAAAGCCATTTGCCACTTTTCCGCCCAATTCTCCAGTCTATCTATATCCTCCTGTATTATGCTTTCTGCTACTCGTGTCATCTGCAAACGTACTGATCATACCAACAGTGCCCTCTTCTAGATCATTTATGTATATTACAAACAACAGTGGCCCCAATACTGACCCCTGTGGAACACCACTGGTCACCTTTCTCCATTTCCAGAAACTCCCTTCAACTACTACTCTCTGTCTCCTGTTGCTCAACCAGTTTTATCCACCTAGCTAGAACATCCTGCACACCATGTGACTTCACTTTCTCCATTAGTCTACAATGGGGAACCTTATCAAACGCCTTACTAAAGTCCATGTATATGACATCAACAGCCCTTCCTTCATCTAACAACTTGGTCACTTCCTCGAAGAACTCTATCAAGTTGGTAAGGCACGATCTCCCCCACACAAAACCATGTTGCCCATCACCAATAAGCTCATTCCTTTCCAAGTATAAATAGATCCTATCTCTCAGTACCTCTCCAGTTGATGGGCAGAGAGATCTAGGAGTGCATGTCCATTGTATCCTGAAGGTTGCTGCACAGGTGGATAGAGTGGCCATAAAGGCATATTGTATGCTTGCCTTCATTGGACAGGGTGAAAGTGAGGACTGCAGATGCTGGAGAACAGAGCTGAAAATGTGTTGCTGGAAAAGCGCAGCTGGTAAGACGGCATCCAAGGAACAGGAGAATCGACGTTTCGGGCATAAGCCTGAAGAAGGGCTTATGCCCGAAACGTCGATTCTCCTGTTCCTTGGATGCTGCCTGACCTGCTGCGCTTTTCCAGCAACACATTTTCAGCTTCATCGGACAGGGTATTGAGTATAAGAGCTAGCAAGTCATGTTAAAATTGTACAAGACATTGGTTCGGCCGCATTTCAAATACTGTGTACAGTTCTGGTCGCCACATTACCAAAAGGATGTGGACGCTTTGGAGAGGGTGCGGAGAACGTTTACGAGGATGTTGCCTGGTATGGAAGGTGCTAGCTATGAAGAGAGGTTGAGTAGGTTAGGTTTATTTTCACTAGAAAAAAGGAGATTGAGGGGGGGACCTGATTGAGGTTTACAAAATCATGAAGGGTATAGACAGGGTGGATAAAGACAAGCTTTTTCCCAGGGTGAAGGATTCAATAAAGAGAGATCATGCTTTCAAGGTGAGAGGTGGAAAATTTAAGGGGGATACACGCGGCAAGTACTTCACACTGAGGGTGGTCGGCGTTTGGAATGCGTTGCTAGTAGAGGTGGTAGAGACGGGCTCAGTAGATTCATTTAAGATGCGCCTGGACAGATGCAAGAGTAGGTGAGGAGCAGAGGGATACAAATGCTTAGAAATTGACCGACAGGTACATTTGGATCGGCTCTTGCTTGGAAGGCCGAAGGACCTGTTCCTGGGCTGTAAATTTTCTTTGTTCTTTGTTCTAAATCAACTAATATCAGACTGACTGATGTTGCAAAACAATTCTAGCACTAATGTGAATATGAAAAATCAAATTGAGTGAAAATACTGGACCAAACTTTCGGGACAGTTTCTTAGCTTACGACATTCCAGATTCTGGTTGTTTCGATTATTGTTTATCGTATATTTATTTTTCCTTTACAAAACTGAAAGTGCTGAACTGGTAGCACTTCACCTGAGAGGGTAGAAAATATGAGGAATAGGAAGCAGTAATGTTGCTTCTGATGGCATTAAATAATAAAATTTGATTTACATTTCAATTTTATCAGAATTAACACAAGCCTGTTAAGCTTCTTACGGATGCACAGATCTGTTATTTTCATTTATAAGTGAGAAATTGGGAGATAGACGTGTATGGGAAAATATTGAGTTTACATCTCTGGACTCACAATGAACCCTTACAATAAATCCTATTCCTGCTAAAATTCGAGGATCAAGGACTAAGACAAAACCCTGTTGCAGTCTGATTCCTGTACGATGTACATTTGTCTGTTGCTGTTGTCACATTATGAACATTTTCTTTTATAATTTATGTAAGATTTCCTAGTCAGATGCCACAACTGCCAATTGTGATGTCTTATTTTTAAATCACCAAGGCTGAGTAGGTTTTGAAAAAAACAAGCACTAAGACTACATTTTTCTCAGCATTAAGATACAATTTTATACTTTTTGATTCATTCGCAGGATGTGGATAACACCAAATAGCTATAGCCCATCCTTGTTACCTTTGAGATGGTGGTGGCAAGCCGCCTTCTTGAACAACTGCAGTCCATATATGCTGTCAATAGTTCCACAATTCTATTACGGAGAAAATTCAAGGATTTTGATCCAGTGATACTGAAGAAATAGCAATATATTTCCAGATCAGAGTGGTGAACGGCTTGCAGGGGAATTTGCATCCGTCTGCTGCCCTTGTTTTTGTTTTGATTTGGATGTGGGTCTCACTTGCTGGGCCAGTATTTATTGCCCAGAGGGCAGTTATGAGTCACCACATTGCTACGGGCCTGAGTCACATGTAGACTAAAACAGGCAAGAATTGCAATTTCCTTCCTGAAAGACATTAGTGAACCAGTTGGGTTTTTCTGACAATGAACAGAAGTTTCATGGCTGAAAAACAGAAATTGCTGGAGAAACTCAGCAGGAGCAACTGGTAGCATCTCTGGAGAGCACAGTTAACATTTTGAGTCCAGTGATTATTCATCAGACATAGATGCTGTCAGACCTGCTGAGTTTTGCCAGCAATTTCTGTTTTTGTTTCAGATTTCCAGCACCTATACTTCTTTGTTTTACTATAGTCATCATTAGACTCTTAAATCCAGATTATTTTAAAATTTCAAATTCCACCATCTGCTCATAGCAGGATTTAGAACAGAGAACATAGAACAGTATAGCACAGAACAGGCCCTTCAGCCCACGATGTTGTGCCGACCACTGATCCTCATGTATGCACCCTCAAGTTTCTGTGACCATATGCATGTCCAGGAGTCTCTTAAATGTCCCCAATGACCTTGCTTCCACAACTGCTGTTGGCAACGCATTCCATGCTCTCACAACTCTCTGTGCAAAGAACCCGCCTCTGACATCCCCTCATGCTTTCCCTCCAACCAGCTTAAAACTATGACCCCTCGTGTTAGTCATTTCTGCCCTGGGAAATAGAGTCGACAGCCAGAGACTATCTCTACCTCTCATTATCTTGTATACCTCAATTAGGTCCCCTCTCCTCCTCCTTTTCTCCAATGAAAAATGTCCGAGCTCAGTCAACCTCGCTTCATAAGATAAGCCCTCCAGTCCAGGCAGCATCCTGGTAAACCTCCTCTGAATCCGCTCCAAAGCATCCACGTCTTTCCTATAATAGGGCGACCAGAACTGGACGCAGTATTCCAAGTGCGGTCTAACCAAAGTTTTATAGAGCTGCAACAAGATCTCATGCCTCTTAAACTCAATCCCCCTGTTAATGAAAGCCAAAACACCATATGCTTTCTTAACAACCCTGTCCACTTGGGTGGCCATTTTAAGGGATCTATGTACCTGCACCCCTGTTAATGAAAGCCAAAACACCATATGCTTTCTTAACAACCCTGTCCACTTGGGTGGCCATTTTAAGGGATCTATGTACCTGCACACCAAGATCCCTCTGTTCCTCCACACTGACAAGAATCCTATCCTTAATCCTGTACCCAGCTTTCAAATTTGACCTTCCAAAATGCATCACCTCCATTTATTCAGGTTGAACTCCATCTGCCACCTCTCAGCCCAAATCTGCATCCTGTCAATGTCCCGCTGCAGCATACAATAACCCTCTATACTGTCAACGACACTCCAACCTTTGTGTTGTCTGCAAACTTGCGAACCCATCCTTCAATCCCCTCATCCAAACCATTAATAAAAATTACAAAAATTAGAAGCCCAAGGACAGAGCCCGGTGGAACACCACTCACCACAGACTTCCAGGCAGAATATTTTCCTTCTACTACCACTCACTGTCTTCTGTTGGCCAGCCAATTCTATATCCAGACAGCTGAGTTCCCCTGAATCCCATTCCTCCTGACCTTCTGAATGAGCCTACCATGGGGAACCTTATCAAATGCCTTGCTGAAGTCCATATACACCACATCCACAGCT
>NC_057737.1:48043167-48046119 GCF_004010195.1 Chiloscyllium plagiosum | reverse complement strand
CAACCCTGGCAACATCCTTGTAAATCTTTTCTGAACCCTTTCAAGTTTCACAACATCTTTCCGATAGGAAAGAGACCAGAATTGCACGCAATATTCCAACAGTCTATAACCAAAAACAAAAGCAGAAAGAAGCTCTCGCCCCTGCACTGGATTCCCACTCTGTTTTATATTCCCAGATAGAGACACTCACTCTGCTGTGTCTAACTCAGGATGGGTTCTTTCCAAACTGCTCCGACCTTACTGGAAGCTCCAGCTGCACACAGCAATCATGGAAATAAATCTCATTCTTCACAAATTTAATGTTCTGTCTACACTACAATGAATGTGCAGGAGTAAATCTTACATTTAATCCTCATGTACACTTTCAGGACTTGTCTAATTTAACCTTTTTGTATCAGCTAGACAGCTCAAAAATAAATCAGTGTGAAATAACTACTATTGAACACACAGGCAGCTGGGACTCATTGAATAAACATCTTGTGTCTTTTTGGTACTACAAAACACTTGATACATCCTGGAGACTATACATGCTGGAAATGCTAGCAACTATTCCAAGTCAAGCTGAGGGATTCTGAACACTGAGGAGCTGGTACCACTACAGTGCAGTACAGGAAATCGTTTTCTGGATGATCTGATGTGACATTTAACAGACATTGGCAGAATAGAACTAGATATAATTGATATTGAACAGCTCTTGTTCATGAGGGCTCTTGCTGCACAATTGTAGTGTCCCTATTTCTGAGCCAGAAGGTCCGGTTTCAAGTCCCTCCTGCTCCAGAGGTGTCTTATAACATTTCTGAACAAGGTGATTAAAAATATCTATGATGTTACATGTCTAATAGGATATATAATATAACATCTGGTTTGGAGAATTGCTGGATTGCCCCTAATGGTTGCCTTATCATTTCTTATTCTTAGATGGAAGGAAATTCCTGATAGGAAACTCATTACTGCCTGTCTGGAAAGGCTTCACAGGAAAATGATATAGCATGTGACAACAGATATACATACAAAAAAAAACCACCAGAGAAATGAGGTTTCAACTGAAATGCTCATCCATTTCAATTTATTCATGCCTTTGAGGCAGTAGATAGCAAACTGGAATTAACTTTTATTGCAATGATTAACATTTATTTAAAAATATTGGAAATGGGATATCAACACTTTATTAAAATCTTATTTCCATGATTCTCCACATATGGGAATGGGCAAGGGCATAGAAATTTATGCGATCACTAGAATTAGTGAGGAGTTAGCCAGCCTGTATCTAATTAACACCTAATTAATCGTACATGTCAGCAAATTTATGTGACTATACTGTAGCTTTGTGTTATTTTATTGCCAGTATTTATCATTAAGAAGTACCCAACATGAGCAAGACGAATGTAGTGTACAAAATGCCATGCAAGGACTGCACAAAACACTCTATAGGACAAACAGGAAGACAGCTAACTATCTGCATACATGAACATCAACTAGCCATGAAACGACACGACCAGCTATCCTTAGTAGCCACACACGCAGACAACAAGCAACATGAATTCGACTGGGACAACACTACTATCATAGGGCAAGCCAGACAGAGAACAGCCAGGGAATTCCTAGAGGCATGGCATTCATCCACAAACTCCATCAACAAACACATCGACCTGGACCCAATATACCAACCACTACAGCGGACAGCTGAAACTGACAACCGGAAGCGGCAGGGACAGACCACTATAAACACCGGAGGAAACATCAAAGAAGCGCTTCACACGAGGCTCCCAAGCACTGATGATGTCGCCTAGCCAGGGGACGAAACGTTTGCAACAAAAACTTCCAGCTCGGCGAACAGAACCACAGCAACGAGCACCCGAGCTACAAATCTTCGCACAAACTTTGAGTCTGGTAATAATACCACTAGGCCTTTCCTAGGCCTTCTAGATGCAAATGGTCTTAGGTTTGGGAAGTGCTATCTAAGAAGTTTTGGTGAATATCTGCAGTACATCTTGTAGACCATAAACACTGCTGCTATTGAGTGTCAGTGGTGGATGTGGTGCTAATCGAGCAGGTTGCTTTGCCATGGATACTGTCAAGCTTGAATATTGTTGGAGTTACACTCATTTAGGCAAACCAGGAGTATACAATCACACTCCTGACTTGTGCCTTGTAAATGGTAGACGACCTCTGGAAAGTCAGGAAGTGAGTTCCTCGCCACAGCATTCATAGCCTCTGACTTGTTCCTGTAGGTAATGTATTCAAATGTCTAGTCCATTTTAGGATCTGGTCAATGGTAACCCCCCCCACCAGATGTTGATGTTGGGAGATTCAGTGATGGTAATGTCATTAAGTGTCAGGGCCAATGATTAGAATGCTCTTATTAAAAATGATCATTGTTTGGCATTTCTGTATGGCATGTTACTTGCCGATTTTCAGCCCAACCACGTACCAGTTTTGTTGCATTTAGACAATGATTACATCAGTATCCGAGGAGTCGTGAATGGTGCTGAAATGTGCAAACATGAGTAAACATCGCCACTTCTGACCTTATGATGTCGGGAAAAACGTTGAAGAAGCAGCCAAAGATGGCTTAGCCCTAGAATACCTCTCTGAAATACTCCTGCAGAGATAACATGTAGCCGAGAAAACTGACCTCCAACAACCAAAACTCTGTGCCAAGTATGATTCCAACCAATGGATCGTTATTCCCAGCTCCCAATGATTTCAGTTTTGCTAGGGCTCCTTGATGCCACACTCAGTCAAAGGTGGCCTTGATGTCAAGAGCAGTCACTTTCACCTCACCTCTGGAATTCAGCTCTTTTGCCCATATTTGAACAAAGCTATAAAGAGGTCAGGAGCTAAGTGGCCCTCGTGGAATCAAAATGGGTGGCAGCGAACAGGGGCTGCTTATAACACTGTTGATGACACTTTCCATCACTTTACTGATGATGAAAAGTAAGTGATGGGGGG
>NC_057737.1:48026412-48042667 GCF_004010195.1 Chiloscyllium plagiosum | reverse complement strand
CATCTGTGGTATGAGGAGTTGAATAGCTTTGGCGTAAATTCACTTGCATTCAGAAGAATTGGCGGGGTGGATGAGATCTGATTGAGGTATATGAAATGCTAAAGGGGATTGATAAGATGGACATTGGACAAATGTTGCCCTTTGTGAGACAGTCTCGAACAAGAGGTCGTACAGTGAGAGGATAGGTTCAAAACTGAGATGAGGAGAAACTACTTCTCTTAGGGGGTTGTGAATGTGTGAAATTCATTGCCCCAAAGTGTAGTAGAGGCAGAATCAATCAATCAGTAGATTCAAGAAAGTAATAGATATGTTTCTGATGAAAGGTGGGATAAAAGTCTATGGGGAACAGGCAGGAATGTGCAGGTGAGACCAGGATAAGGTTAGTCATGATTATGTTAAATGGCAAAGCTGAATTGTTTATTCTCTATCCAAATTCCTATGCTCCTATGTTTCTAACACTAGAAGCATTATAAACTAAATTAGGAATAACTCTGCTTTTGTTACCTGCAGACTCTTGAAATGCAATAGCCAGGATTTCACCCTACTGGGTCTTAAAATGTGCATTTGGAAAACCACTCCTTAGCCAGTTACTTAAATTATTTACAGAAACAACAAGGCACTCAAACCAAAATTAAGAAAATAAATGGCCAAGCTGAGAAAAACAAACAAAAAAAATCGAACTGCCCCAAAACCATCACCCTACATAGCACAGGATATTTTAAGTTGGACCGAAATACAGTATTCCATACTCCAATTACATTAGAAATGTACTTAAAACCTTAAAACTACACAATTAGTTGGCAAAGTTCACAAAAAGCAATCCTTATTGCAAACATTGTAACTGTGACAGAACTACTAATATCTACAAAGACAACACAAGGAACATGGGTTGACTGGCTCAATTATAGATTTACTGAATCATCTTGTAGTTTTTCTTCATTAGACTAGTTTAAGAGTGTGTCAAAAAATATTTGCTTCCTTCACCAAACATAAAGTTAATCCAAAACTGGCTGTTGAAGTATAATCACTCAGTCTCTGAAAATATCGAAGGGGCGGTTCAGTGGTTAGCACTGCTGCCTCACAGCACCAGGGTCCCAGGTTCGATTCCAACCTCGGGTGACTGTCTGTGTGGAGTTTGCATTCTCCCTGTAGCTGCGTGGGTTTCCTTCCACAGTCCAAAGATGTGCAGGTCAGGTGAATTGGCCATGCTAAAATGCCCATAGTGTTAAGGGAAATGGGTCTGGGTGGGTTACTCTTCAGAGTGTGGACTTGTTGGGCCGAAGGGCCTGTTTCCACACTGTAGGGAATCTAATCAATTTTTGTCTTCAATTTACAACAAATATCCTGAACCACCATAAATGTGAAGTTCCTTTAAAACTCCTAGTTCTAGTTACTCCTAGTAACCCAATTTAGGGTTATATAATTAGACAGGGTCCACTGCTTTTCATCATTTATATAACTGACTTGGATGTGAACACAGGTGATATAGTTATTAAAGTTTGCAGATGACACCAAAATTGGAGGTGTAGTGTACAGCGAAGAAAGCTACCAGAGTATATTGGGATTTTGATCAGATGGCACAATAGGCCGATGAGGAGTGGCATATGGACTTTAATTTAGATAAATGTGACATGCTGCATTTCGGAAAAGGAAATCAGAGCAGGTCTTATGCACTTAATGGCAAGGTCTTGGGGAGTGTTGCTGAACAAAGAGACCTTGGAGTGCAGGTTCATAGTTCCTTGAAAGTACAGTCACAGGTAGTTAGGATAGTGAAGGTGGTGTTGAGTTTAAGAGTTAGGAAGTCATGTTGCGGGTGTATAGGACACTGGCTAGGCCACTTTTGGAATCGTGCATGCAATTCTGGTCTCCTTCCTATCGGAAGGATGTTGTGAAACATGAAAGGGTTCAGAAAAGATTTACAAGAATGTTGCCAGGGTTGGAGGATTTGAGGTATAGGAGAGAGGTTGAATAGGCTGTTTTCTCTGGAGCATCGCAGGCTGACGGGTGACCTTTCACTGGTTTATAAAATCATGAGGATAAATAGACAAAGTCTTTTCCCTGGGGTGGGGGAGTCCAGAACTAAGAACAAAGAACCTTACAGCACAGGAACAGGCCCTTTGGCCCTCCAAGCATGCACCAATAACTTGAGGACATAGGTTTACGGTGAGATGGGAAGATAGAAAAAGGGATCTAATGGGTAATTTTTTCACATAGAGGGTAGTGCGTGTATGGAATGAGCTGGCAGAGGAGTTGGTGGAGGCTGGAACAATCGCAGCATTTAAAAGGCATCTGAAGGATGAATTGGAAGGATATGGGCCAAGTGCTAGCAATTAGGACTAGATTAGATTTGGATATCTGGTCAGCATGGACGACTTGGACAGAAGGGTCTGTATCCGTACTGTACATGTCTATGACTCTAAATCTACAAGCATCACATCTATAAGCTACATCAGGAAACATTTTAAAATCAAATACACAAGGTTTCTGAGTTATAAGATTATGCAAAATCAAGAGAGTAGAACAGTTTTAATAATTAACTGTGGTGAGCGCTTTCTGAAAGGAGCCAGTGAAACTGACACAATATAGTGAATTATTTGTGACAAATCTGCTTTAATTGCCATGACTCATTAAATTATCTTGTGTGGGAGAAGTGATGAAACAGAGAGAAAATGCAGAAAATGTGGAGAACTTCAAGCCGAAAAATACATTTTCGTCTTCAGATTTAGTGATTTGTAATATACTATTGCAAAGATAAGTATATAAAGCCAACAATTTCACAAAATATTAAATTGTGCAATGTCATGCAGAAGGATGGTCACAAAACTGAACAAAATTGTGAACAGAATTGCTAAGAACCAGTGAAATTTAAAATACACAGAGGAATCACTCATCACATGAAGCCTGTGCAAAGCGAAGCCAAAAATAAGCTAAACGAAGAGAATTCCATAACGCATTTGGTTCAGCTTCAGCTGAAGTATTGAGGAAACATTGTAAAAACCTTAGAAAGGGAATTAAATTGGTTACTAGAGCTGAGGAATTTCAATTCTGAGGCAAGGCTGAAAGAGTTGAAAGAATTAGGAATGCTTCTTTGGACTAAAGTTAGTTAACAATTGATCTAATAGAGATTTTCAAGATGAGAGGGTTTGAAAAAATAGCTAGCAATAAACTATGCTCTTTAACAAGTCAGTTAATAATCACTGGTTATAAATATTATATCACCAGCAAAAGATCTAGGAAAAATGAGGGGTCCTTGGATGAACGTTGTCAAAGTCTGGAATGCTATTCTTGAAGTTGATAGAAACTGGTTTCATTCATCATTTTAAAAGGGAGTTCAATGGATGGTTGAAGATAAAGGACTCACAGGCCTACTTAGAAAAAGCAGGGAGCATGGAGGACTAAACAAGGCCATGAGACTAAACAACTGCTTTCTCAGAGTCAGCTCTAGAAGTAGGAGACAAGTGGCCACATTCTGTGCTGTAATCTACTACTATGCTATGAGTGCCCTGTGTTTGTCTCATAATTTTGTGTCTTCAAATATTTATCTATTTTTTTGCCCTGAAATATACCAAGATCACCATTTCCATTGCTCAGTTTAAAAATATTACATGTTGTACCCAAGTTCAGATCAAATATTTTCCCCTAATCCCTCTCTTTACTGTATGAGACTTTCAGCTGATAATTCATGTGCCAGAGAAAGCAGCCTATTAAATAAATCCTATCTGACACCTTATATGTTTAAAAATCTCTTACATTTTCTATCGTGGAAATTAATCCAGTCTTTCAAGTATCATTGTATAACTATAGCTTCCATTCTGGCATCATTCTGATGAATGTATGGTCTCTATAGCTTTTCTCAAATGGGATGCTCAAGACAGCACACAGAAAACAAAACTGTCATCTAACCTTATACAAACACCTTAGCAATGCTTAAACACTTAGCGAACCATGTATTTGAAGTCCTAAGTCTCACCAAGCATTCAGATCCTTCAGTTTATTTCCATTACTTGCTTCCTTCATACTTCTCGCATGGTATTCTATCTGCCTGTCACAAACACTTCCCCCTAAAATGACAATCATTATGTTTGCCAAATCCTCCATGTTTTGGTAATATCATGTCCGCAATACCCAGGTCTACATTATATAGGCATTAGACAGAAAACAGAAGTGTGGGATTGGCACTCTTCCATGGAGTATGAGACCTATTCTGTAACTCATTCCCTAACTTTCCATTAATAGAAAGCTTTTCTATGTTTTGGCTCATTTTCCATGAATACAATAGAGTCTTGAACCAGAATAATCCTATTTTGAACCATAGTAGAACTAACAGTGTGGAAGCAACACAATGTGAATCAGTTTTTTTTGTCAGATTTAACTGTCGATAAGAGAATCCTGAATGACTTGCATTATTTAACAGCCAGAATAGGAAATTTATCTAAATTTCAACATACCCATGCAAATAAGTTAAACAACATACTCCTTTGTACATCCAAGAAGAACATATCAGGTGTAAAAGTAGGTTTTCAACTTCTAGAACAATTAGAAGGAAAGTGGAAGGGATTAGTGGTGGACAGAGAATGCAAGAGTCAGGTCTTCTGTGTGCTGTGAAGGTTTAAGCTTTGTGGCCTGTGACAACTCAATTAACAGACTAATTTCCAGTCAGGTGGGAAACCTTAGAAGAATAAACCACATGATCAGACATGTCCACCTCCTTACATGCATGTTTCAGTCTGTGGAATGGAAGAGGTGATATATGAATGCATGTGGTACACGAAGCAGTGCACTGAATTCAGCAGGTACCTGCAAAAGCACTGAGCTCCTGAATCCAACATACAGTGCATTGCCCTTGTCTTCCTATAGCCATCAGCTTTACAAATCCAGGAAATCTGGCTGTTACAGGCTTAAATTGCAAAGGTGAATGAAAATAAGATGCACACTTTTTGATACGTTCAAATGTACCCTTCAAACAAGCCTCGGACTTCCTGACAGCCCTGGATAATCATCTATAAAAGTGAACTTATGTTTGTGAAAATCTTCCAGGACCTGGAGGAATTCACTATCATTGAAGGTAGCATCTAACCATCTTCTTCTGAAGGGCACTAGAAGGACAATAAATGGTGACCTTACTCGGTTTCGGGGTTGAAAGAATTTAGCTACAAGATCAGCCTGAAGAAACTGGGTTGTGCTCCTGCACGCAAAAGGAGATTGTTCTTTTTTGATTCATTCACAGCATAAGTGCATCACTGGCTAGGCCAGCATTTATTGCCCATCCTAAACTGCCCAAACACTCTAATTCCAGATAATTACCGAATTCAAAATCCACTGCCTGTTATGGTGGGATTCGATTGAGGGGAGATCTGATAGAAGTGGAGCAGCACAGTGGCTCAGTGGTTAGCACTGCTGTCTCACAGCACCTGGGACCGAGGTTCGATTCCAACCTCGGGTGACTGTCTGTATGGAATTTGCACATTCTCCCCATGTCTGTATGGGTTTCTTCTGATTGCTCCGGTTTCCTCCCACAGTACAAAGATGTGCAGGTTAGGTGGATTGGCCATGTTAAATTGCCTAAAGTATCCAAGTATGTGGAGATGGATGAGCCATGGGAAATGTAGGATTACAGGGAAAGGATAGGGTGTTGTTCTGGGTGGAACACTCTTTGGAGGGTTGGCATGGACTCAATGGGACGAATGGCTTTTGTCCACATTGTAGGGATTTTATGATTCTAGAAAAGTTTACAATTAGATAAAGTGAGAGTGAATATAGAAGATATGGTTAGTAAGTCTGCAGATGATTTCAAAATTGGTGGTATAGTGGACAGCAAAGAAGGTTACCTCACAATACAAATGGACCTTGATCACATGGGCTGAGGAGAGGCTGCTTAGGAGGGTAGGATTTATACACTTAATGGTAAGGACCTGGGGAGTGTTGCCAAACAAAGGAGACTTTGGAGTCCAGATTCATAGTTCCTTGAAGTTGCAGGTAGACAGGGTAGTGAAGATGACATTTGGTGTGCTTGCCTTTATTGGTCATTGCATTCAATATAGAAGTTGGGAGGTCATATTGCTTTAGAGGGGTGACCCTATAGAAGTTTTTAAAGTCATGAGGGGCATGGATAGGGTGAATAATCAAAGTCTTTTTTCCCAGGGTAGAGGAGTCCAAAACTATGGGGTACAGATTTAAGTGAAAGGGAAGAGATTTAAAAGGGACATTCCTGATGAAGGGATCAGGCCTAAAACGTCGATTTTCCTGCTGCTCGGATGCTGCCTGACCTGCTGTGCTTTTCCAGCAACACACATACAACTTTTCCATGCAGAGGATTGTGCATCTATGAATTAGCTGCCAGAAGAAGTGATGGAGGTTGGTACAATTACAACATTTAAAAGGCATCTGATGGGTATATGAGTCGGACGAGTTTAGAGGGAAATGGGCCATATGCTGGCAAATGGGACTAGGTTATTTTAAGGTATCTAGTCAGCATGGACAAATTGAATCAAAGGGTCTGTTCCTATGCTGTACATCTCCATGACTCTTAAGAAGTAGTTGATTTCAGAAGGATGAGGAGACACTGCTTTGAAGTTATGGGCAAGTGATCTGAGTGGAATGAGGAAGCACCATTTTTAAACAAATCAGTGGCAATGATCTGGAAGTTAATGCCCATAAGAATAAGGGAAGTAAAGATCACCGATGATCTCCAAAGCAAATTTTAGACAGAAATAGAGATAAGGAATGGGTCAAACTGGATTGCACTATAAATAGCTGACGGGGACTGGATGGGCATCAATGCTGATTTGGCTCTAGTTGCTTTCATTTGAACAAGTTATGGTCAACACTAGAAATTGTTCTCCCGAAAACTAATTTTTAAGCAAAATTCGACATAATGGGATTTTGTAAAAAGTTATTTATCTATTGCCCATCCCAATTCTGAGCCACCTTCTTGGGTGTTGCAGTCCACGTGAAGTAGGTACACTCAAAATAGCTGTTAGGGTGGAAATCCCAGGTTGATGAAGCTTTTTGAGAAGCTACTACACCAAATCATAATGACTTCCACAAATGGATGAGTATGCACTTTTTGGCAATTGGTTCACTACCACATTATGTTCAAATTTGCACCAAGAGAACACATTTGGGTATTCCCCTACCAGAAACCTTGGGTGAACCAGGAAATCCTCTGCCTACTGAAGACTAGGCATGCAGCATTCAAGTCGGACAACCCAGACCTATACAGAAAATCCAGATATGACCTCTGAAAATTCATCAGAGATGCCAAGAGATAGTACCGGACCAAGTTACAGACCCAAAACAACCTTATTGACTCCTACCACCTGTGCTAAGACCTAAACAACAGAACGGGATACAAAATGGAGCAGGGCAAGATAATGGACAAAGACACATCCCTCCCTGATGTGCTCAATGCTTTCTATGCTTGGTTTGAGGAGAATGCCAGCAGTGTGGTGTCACCTTCCCCAACAGCCCTGGACGTACATGTTCCCTTTGTCATCACTGCAGACACCAGATCTGTCCTCCTGGGAGTCAATCCAACAAAAGTGACAGGCCCAGATAGAGTCCCCAGCTAAGCACTTAGATCCTGTGCGGATCAGCTGGCAGAGGTATTCATTGGCATCTTCACCCTCGACGGGCACAGTGGTTAGCACTGCTGCTTCATGGCATCAGGGACCTGGGTTCGATTCCAGCCTTGGGTGACTGTCTGTGTGGAGTTTGCATATTCGTCCCGTGTCTGCGTGGGTTTCCTCTGGGTGCTCCCACAATCCAAAAATGTGCAAGTTATGTGAACGGGTCGTGCTAAATTGCCCATAGTGTTCAGGGATAGGTTACGTGCATGAGTCAGAGGTAAATGTAAAGAAATGGGTCTAGATGGGATACTCTTCAGCGGGTCACTGTGGACTTGTTGGGCTGAAGGATCTGTTCCCACACAGTTGGAATTCTAAATCTACACCCTCTCCCTTCTACAAGCCCAAGTCCCCAGCTGCTTCAAGAAGACACCACCATCCCAGTACCTAAGGAAGCACATGCAGTGTGCCTTAATGACTACCAGCTAGTGGCTCTGACCTCCATAATCATAAGCTGCTTCCAGAGGCTGGTCATGGCCCATCAACTCTAGTCTCTTAGCCTGCCTCGATCCCCTACAATTTACCTACCAACATAAAACTTTCATAGTGGATGCTATTTCCCTGGCCCTGCACTCATATCCGGAACAGTTGGACACCTACGTCCTGCTCATTAACCACAGTTCTGCCTTCAACACCATTATCCCCTCCAGACTGATCTCAAAACTCTGAGACCTAGGTCGCAGTTACGCCCTCTGCTATCTAGATGAAATTAAATTAAATGCGTGTTTAAAAAGGATAAAAAGTGAAAAATAGAGCATTGATGGTGCCAAATCACTGTCACATACCAGTGCAACCAAGTCTATATGGATAGAAGGTACTGCTGGCATTAAAATGTTATATAACATCAAAGATTGTTATGCAGCTGTTCCACCCATTACTGCCAGTGATTGCTATGACTGGCTACAGGCCAAAATGAGTATCAACATGTTCAACGGAAGTGAATTTTCACAAGAATGACTCAACACGTTGACTTTGCTCCAGTTCGTAGAACTCTACTCCACTGCCATCAGAAGTCACTACTTTTACCCAAATTTAGAATTGAATTTGACAAGTGAACTTTGCCAAATTTGCCGATAACTCAAAAATGGGATGGGAACGCAAGTTGTGAGAATGATACAAGGAGCTTACAGAAGGATATAGACAGGTTAACTGAGTAGGCAAAAACTTAGCTCATACAATATAATGTGGGAAAACATGAAGCAATGCACTTTTGTAGGAAGAATAGAAAAGATTATTATTTAAACAAGGAAAAACTGCAGAAAGCTGCAGTATAAAGCAATTTAAGAATTGTAATGCATGAATTACAAAAAACTGGTATCCAAGTTCAGCAGGTAATCAGGAAGGCAATATTTTTTTTTATTTCAAAGAGGGTACAGTGTACAAATAGGGAAGTCTTGCTGCAACTATATAAGCCATTAGTAAGATAACACTGAACAGTTTTGGTCCCTAGGATGCCTCTGGGTTTGGGAGGTGGATTTCTTCATGAAGCGTGGTCGAAAAGGTTAAGTTTATACTAACATTTAGAAAAATGAGAGGAGACTTTATTGAAATATTCTTAGCGACTTAATAGGGTAGATACAGAGAGATTGTTTTCCCTGTGGGAGAATGTAGGGCCAGAGGGCATTATCTCAGAGTAAGGAGCACCCATTTAAAACATGATTTTAAAAAAAAAGGGTTCTCTCTCAGACAGTGATGAATCTGTGGAATTCAGCCCCTACAGGGGGCTGTTGAGGCCGAGGCATTTGGAAATTTCATTTGAAAATTCCCCGGTCTTTGGTGGCATATTGAATCGTGTCAAAATATCCAGTTTGGGCAGAATTCTAGTTTTGACAAGAATTAACTTTGCGGATAAATATAAACTACTGTAACAAATGTCAGAAGCTGTTAAAAAAAATTCTCAGAAAAGCATTGCTTCCCAGCTACATTTGTTTCACAAAATGGCAATCAGCAATATCCAGAAAATAATGGAGCTTTAACAAATTGGTGAGATCATCCTGATACCTTTCATCGGTGACAGAACCATGACTAATAGAAAAGACAACAGAAATGAGGCTCATAAATTTGAGAACTAAATAGAATTTGGATTTACAATAAGCGAATTAACCTCAGAAATGCTTCAGACATAGTCAATTGATGTTTCAGGTGTAGATCAAAGCACCACTACAACAATTAAATTAAGTGCTTTGATGAAGCATTCATAACCAAATAAATGGAGGATTTAGAGGAAGAAGATGAAGATACAGATCATGGAGAGGGCAATGTACTGGTCAAAAGAAGTTTCAGCCCATTAATGAATGTATTGCTGCCACATTGGACAGTGGATGTACATTTACTGAGTGAGGAATAGACCAGTTAAAATGCTATCAAGACTCTCCGAATAAAAAGGATCAGGGCAAGCATAAGGAATTTGAATTTCAGATTTGGAGGTGATAACATAAAAAAAATTTGATAAGAGTGATTATTCCTTGTTAGATAACTTAAATGAATCATGTTATTCACACAGATGCAGTGTTCAGTGAATTGCCTTTGTTATTAAAAAGATCATTGATGAAGAAAACCCAGATGAAACTAGATCCGGAGAATGACAAAGATACTATATTTGTGAAATCCAAGAATTTGCAATTTTCACAATTGGGACACTAACGGATTCACTTAATGGAACATAAACTCTCTACTAACAAAATTAAAGAAGTGTTATTGACTTCAGGGAGTAGAAATCTGAAAGGCAGAGATCAATTGTGTTTAAAGCTATAGATAATTTGTTCATCCATCTTCCAAAGGATTAAAACTCTTAGGAAAGGATGACAGATGAGATGTGAAATCTGTCAGAAATATCAAAGGATACTGTCACAATCTTCTGTAACCCTGCCCTTTAGATTTCAATGAGGTAGTTATCATAGATGTAATGGTATGAGCTACAGGAAAAAGCATTTTCAATTTACGTGTTGCAGATTTAGCAAGCAGATTTTGTCAGTCAATAACATTACACAACAAAGATAAGAAAACAATTGTGGTTAAGGTAATGTAAAAAGTGGATAGGGCCTGGGCTTGAATAATTAGCAAAACTTTTCACTGATAACAGATGAAGAGGAGAGTTTGCTAATAACAAATTCAGAGATGTATGCTAATATGAACATAATAGTTATGAATGCAGCAGAAAGCCTGTTAACAATGAGGTATGTGAAACGAAGTATGCCATAATAGACAAAATATTTCATAAAATTTTGGCAGATCAGCCAAACTATAAATTATCGACACTAATGTGGGCTGTAAATACTTGTAAGTATTTGAATACACCACATGCAGGCAAAAAGGCTTTCATTAAAACTGAAGTCTGAGAAAGATTCAGTTGGCTTTAATATACAAGGTAAAGGCCATAAGAAACTAGTTTCAATCTGGGAGATGTGGTTTGTTATAAGAGAGGACTGTTGAAGATTATTAATAAAGACACAAAAATAATAATTGTATAGTAGGGAAATCAGTTTGTTCAGATATATTCTGAGATTATTTATAATGGATTACAAATTTGCAGGAGTTAACTTCTGAAGGAGTTACAGAAAATATTGAAGAAGCAGGTACATCTCATTCCCAAATATTGCACAGCTATGAAAATCAAACTTCCATGGCTTGATGATGAACAAATCAGTTCTGATGGTCAATATAAGACCATTAGTCCCCAAAGGGCAATGGCGAAAAGTAGATACCTCAAGTCAAATGGAGTAATGCAATTATAAGTAGAGGAGGAAAATCCACAGGAAAAATACAGCATGAAAAGTGTAATTTCAACAATAACAAGAAATTCTGTACTATAAATAAATCAGGACTACCACCAGGAGCAGAGGACCACGTGATTAAGAAGGTTTAGTGGCCACGAACAAACTAGAATACAAATTAATACAAAAGGTCAAACAACTTGAACAACAAAGCTAAAGAGAAGTTGGGGTGTATACAGAGAAAGCAGACGGGAGGCAGAAGTGAATATGCACTGGAAAATGTCCCATGATGGGACCACTAAGGCTAAAGCAGGCGGCATGAAATTTTGAAGAAAATCTGGGACGGTAAGGTATATGGATTGATTTTCCAACTGAAAGAAAAGCAATTTTGAAATATTTCTAACTCTATTAGCAATGAATGCTTTCAAGTATATGTCAATCAGTTCTGCAGGAAGATAAGGCTTAGGAGGCACCAAATGCAGTGGGGATAATCTGGAAGTTAAATAAATGAGAAAATGGCCTATATGATGCGTCTAGAGTTTGGTACTTCTCAGCAAGGTCTATCATATTAAAATTGCTCTATCTTCAGGAATAGGTGGCTCTGGGAGGGATGCTCTTTGGAGGATCAGTGTGGACTCGATGGGCTGAATCTCCTGTTTTCACACAATATGGATTCTATCAGCTTAAAGCAGACTTAAAAATTAGAAATCGTGTTTCTCAAGGTTTTAAGTACATTGGATTGGAAATCAGGCAGAATGGATCAAATGCCACTTTGTATCAGCAATCTTAGTTGGAAAATGTTAGCCCCATTGCAATTAGTCAAAGTAGGGCTTCACAAAAAATTGAAGTAACTTACAAAACGGAAATGGAAGAACTGCAATGTCTAATTGGAGAGGTGAATTGGCTGGGCATCCAAGCAAGGCCAGCTTCCAAGCGTAGTTAAGAAAAATCCCAAGGTGGAAGATATTATTTAGGGAAACGAATCATTGAAACAACTAAAAGTGGATCGTTATGCTTTGAAATTTCCATCACTGGAAGATGCCAGAAACATGAAACTTGATTTTAGTGATGCTTCTTATGTAAATCTCCGTGATGGGTTCTCAAGTGCAGGAGGGTTTATAAATTTTCTTTCACAGAGAGGAAGTTAAATGTTACCCTTTAGCCTGCAAAGCTAAAATGATCAGAAAAGTAGTTAAAAAGTATCTTTGAGGTGGAGGCTCGCTCTCGATGAGGCGGTGTACATGGCATTTTTCTTAGAAAAATATATTTTTAAAAATTCTAAAAAGGAATTCAGCAACAATACCCAAGTACTACATCAATAACGATTCACAATAGAATAAGGTACACTCAACTAAACAAGAAGAAGAAAAGGTTGAGGATAGATACTGAGGTTTTAAAACACATTCTGGGGAATGGGAGAGATCTCCAAATTGAAATGGGCGGCCAGCAGCAGTAAGCTGATTGCTGCTTTCTTTGTAAAACAATTTCTAATTTTTTAAAAAAAATTCACTCGTGGGACATGGGCGTCACTGGATGGCCAGCAGTTATTGCCTGTTCTTACTTGCTGTTGACAATATGGTGGCTTGAACCACTGCAATCCAGGTGGGTTGTTGGGCATACTGTGACAAGGATACGTGCAACTGGAAAAAGGGAATATAATGTATCGTTTTTTATGATAGGTTGATTTGTCTGAAGAGGACAAAGGGAATCTGTTCTTATCCAATGTGGTCTGAAGGAATGCACAAGGACTAGAGACATAAATTGAAAAAGGAATACAAGAGGAATGTGAGGAAGAACTTTGTTTTGAAGAAGTGATTAGTAATGATCTGGAAGTTGCTGTCCACAAGGATAGTGAAGCTGAGACATTGAACAATTCCAAAAGAAATTTGTCTGCAGAATCCAAATAAACCTGAAGTGAAGTGCATTAGAGAAACAGTGGGCCTGATTGGATTCCTCTACTGGAAGCCAGTATTGATACTAAACTGAATGGCCTCCTCCTATGCTGTAAATGACTCTAAAAACATTTCTGTTATTTATACCTTGTATCTAAAGGATCGTTGCGAGCGACTATAACAGGGCCTGAGGAACTTACCCTTACACTCACTTGGTCAGCAAACAGGGAATATCACATGGTAATGTTCAGTGAACCAAATCTTGCCAGAGCTCACTACTGACTGCAGATAGAGTTACAGAGGCATGGAGCAAACAGGCACTTCAGCCTATTCAGTCCTATGCTGACTTATCTGCACTAATCCCACTTTTCAACATTTGGCCCAAAGCCTTGAACATTACGACACTTCAAGTGCTTATCCATGTCCTTTTTAAAGGTTGTGAGGTTTCTCATCTCTATTACCATTTCAAGTAATGCATTCCAAATCCCCACCAACCACTAAGTGAGAAAAGCTTTCCTCAAATCCCCTCTAAACCTCCTGCCCTTCACCTTAAAATTCTGCCTCTGTTAAAACAGTTGATACCTCCCTATAACCCTTTCCACTAGGAAATCGCTCAGGAAGTACCCATCTAGAAAGATAGAGTATTAAAGCAAAGTTGAAGTTTTTGAAAGACAGTCAACAAATATTGTTATTCCCTAACTCCTACAACTACCTCAACCAAGCGGTTCCCCATAAGGACTATCCAGTTCTGGTCTCCCTATTATAGGAAGGATTTTATTAAAATGGAGAGGATTCAGAAGAGATTTACCAGGATGTTACCAAGAACGGAGGGTTTGTGTTATAAGGAGAGGCTAGATGGGCTGGGACATTTTACACAATAGTGATGAAGGTTAAGAGGTGACCATAAAGAAGTTTATAAAATCATGAATGGCACTATTTCACTAGGGACATATTTTTTTAAAGTGAGAGGAGAATGATTTGAAAAAGACATGTGGGGCAAGTTTATTTTTTAAACACAAAGTGGTTTGTGTGCGGAATTAACTTCCAGACGAAGTGGTGGATGCGGGTACAGTTACAACCTTTAAAAGGCATTCAGATAATTACATGAATAAGAAATGTTTGGAGGGATATAGGCCAAGCACACACAGGTAGGATAAGTTTAGTTTGGGAACATGGTGTGAACTAGTTGGACCGAAGGGTCTTGTGTTCCATGCTGTACGACTTTATGACTTAATTGCTGTAAGCCACTCTACATCTAAACTTGGAACTATATACCCATTCCTTCACTGTAGCTGGGCCGGTGCCCCTTCCGAATAGTATGGTGGGTGTCCCCTACACCTCAAGGACTGCAGAGGTTCAAAAAGACAGGCTCCCCACAACCTTTTGAGGACAATCAGGGATGGGCAATAAATGCTGGCCTAACCAGTAATAACCCACTTGTATGGACAAGAAAAAATATTACTCTGGACTTCCATCGCCTTGCTTTTTGTTCCGTTTTCCTCAACATTATTAAAAGGAGACAAGAAGTTGAAGTTTTGCACTCATCACGACCATTACACAAGAACAAAACTTGGCAAAAAGAGACACCAAATTATACCACATGAACAGAATGCGGATTAGTTGAGCCATTGTTGGCATAGAAATGCAGCAAGAACTATCAAATCTTAACACGCAGTTCAGGAAGAGGAGAGTGTAATTAGTCTGAGGTGGGGCCGCGATGGTGGTGATTTGCCTTGGGAATGTAGCAGAGACCAGAACTCTTCAAAATCTATTTGTTGGGACTTCCAGCCAATACAGCCTGTATCATACCAACACAAATTTATATTACTTTATTCATTTATGCTTTCCTTTATTGGTCAGAGTATTGAGTACAGGAGTTGGGAGGTCATGTTGTGGCTGAACAGGACATTGGTTAGGCCATTGTTGGAATATTACATGCAATTCTGGTCACCTTCCTATTGGGAAGATGTTATGAAAGTTGAAAGGGTTCAGAAAAGGTTTACAAGGATGTTGTTGGAGGATTTGAGCTATAGGGAGAGGCTAAATAGGCTAAGGTTGTTTTCCCAGGAGTGCCGGAGACTGAGGGGTGACCTTATAGAGGTTTATAAAATCATGAGTGCATGCATAGGATAAATAGACAAAGTCCCTTCCCTGGAGTGGGAGAGTCCAGAACTAGAGGGCATAGGTACAGGGTGAGAGGGGAAAGATATAGAAAGAGACCTTAGGGGCAACTTTTTCACGCAGAGGGTGGTATGTGTATGGAATGAGCTGTCAGAGGAAGTGGTGGAGGCTAGTACAATTGCAACATTTAGAAAGCATCTGGATGGGTATATGAATAGGAAGGGTTTGGAGGAATATGGGCCGGATGCTGGCAGGTGGGACGAGATTGGGTGGGATATCTGGTCGGCATGGACAAGTTGGACCGAAGGGTCTGTTTCCGTGCTGTACATCTCTAAGACTTTGTGGTAGACAATGTCTTTCTGGTTTGATGACAGTATCCTGTTAACGGAGAAAATCACTTTAGGTTTACTGTATAGTAGCAACCGGAGACATCTAACTTCACCTATTCTTCAAATTTCTGAGGCATATTTGCCTTCTAGGTAATCAGAAGTAGACCAAGCACTGCTTCTTTTGCTCCTTTCAAACATGCCCATTCACCATTTATCTCATCTGCTCCACAGGTAAGCTACTCAGTGTTCTTGTTTTGGAGACGAAGTGTAGAGTAATGGCAGCGCAGGCAGTGGAATGTTCCTCCTGCAGGATGTTTGAGTTGGGGTGACCACCGATACTCCTGCCGACTTCACCTGCAGGAAATGCAGTCAGGTCCTGCTCCTCACAGAACGAGTTAGGGAACTGGAACTGGAGTTGGATGAACTGAGAATTATTCGAGAGGCTGAGAGGGTGATAGATAGAAGCTACAGGGACATAGTTACGCCAGAGAACAGAGGTAGCTGGGTAACAGTTAGAGGTGGGAAGGGGAGGAAGCAGGCAGTGCAGGGATCCCCTGTAGTCATTCCCCTAAACA
>NC_057737.1:47963121-48023163 GCF_004010195.1 Chiloscyllium plagiosum | reverse complement strand
GTTGGAGGAACAGAGGGATCTTGGGGTCTATGTACATAGATCTTTGAAGGTTGCCACTCAGGTGGATAGAGTTTGTAAGAAGGCCTATGGAGTATTATCGTTCATTAGCAGAGGGATTGAATTCAAGAGTTGTGAAGTGATGTTGCAACTGTACAGGATTTTGGTTAGGCCACATTTGGAGTACTGTGTGCAGTTCTGGTCGCCTCATTTTAGGAAAGATGTGGAAGCTTTGGAGAGGGTGCAGAGAAGATTTACCAGGATGTTGCCTGGAATGGAGAATAGGTCGTATGAGGATAGGTTGAGCGTGCTAGGCCTTTTCTCATTGGAACGGAGAAGGATGAGGGGTGACTTGATAGAGGTGTATAAGATGATCAGGGGAATAGATAGAGTAGACAATCAGAAACTTTTTCCCCGGGTACAACAGAGTGTTACAAGGGGACATAAATTTAAGGTGAAGGATGGAAGGTATAGGGGAGAAGTCAGGGGTAGGTTCTTTACCCAGAGAGTGGTGGGGGCATGGAATACGCTGCCTGTGGGAGTGGCAGAGTCAGAATCATTGGCGAACTTTAAGTGGCAATTGGATAGGTACATGGATGGGTGCTTAAGCTAGGACAAATGTTCAGCACAACATCATGGGCCGAAGGGCCTGTTCTGTGCTGTATTGTTCTATGTTCTATAATTCTGTTTTTCTGTCTCTACAGTTTCTGCTGAAAATTTTCAACATTTTGTGTTTCATTTCAAATTTCCAGTTCACAGTATTTTGCTTTGGTACCATTACGTTTGTTTCTACCTCAATGTTTAGAATACTTTAGAAATAATAGCAATGGGAGGCAATGTATAGAAACATAGAAAATAGAAGCAGGAGCAAATCATTCAGCCTTTCCAGAATGCTCCACCATTCAAAATGATCTTTGCTGTTCATCAAACTCAGCATCCTGTTTCTGCTTTCTCCACATATCCCTTAATCCCTTAGCCCTAACAACTGTATCAAACAGAGTCATAGAGCTGTTTAGCACAGAAACATACCCTTCAGGCCAACTCGTCCATGTCAATCAGATATCCTAAATTATTCTAGTCCCATGTGCCAGCATTTAGTTCATATCCTTCTAAACACTTCCTATTCATATACGCATCCAGATGGTTTTTAAATGGTGCAATTGTACCAGCCTACAGCACTTCCTCTGGTACGTCGTTCCAGACACACACCACCCTCTGCATGAAAAAGTTGCCTGTTAGGTCCCTTTTAAGTCTTTCTCCTCTCACCTTAATGTATAATGTGAAAAGTTGTTGTCCCAACACTGACCCTTGCAGAAAACCACCAGTCACTGGCTGCCATCCTGAAAATGACCCTTTTGTCCCCACTCTCTGCTTTCTTAGCTGGACAGCCAATCTTCTATCCATGCTAACACCTTGCCTCAAACACCATGGGACCTTATCTTATTCAGCAGCCTCTTGTGTGCCACCATGGCAAAGGCCTTCTGAAAATCCAAGTAGATAACAATTATTGGCTCTCCTTGGCCTAACCGGAACATTATATCCTCAAAGAATTCTAACAGATTTGTCAGGCATGACCTCCCCTTGATGATACCATGCTGACTTTGCCCTATTTTACCATGCATGTCCAAGTATTCAAAAATCTCATCCTTCACAACAGACTCCAACAACTTACCAATGACCAAAGTCAGTCTAATGGCCCTCTAATTCCCCGTCTTTTGCCTTACTCACTTCTTAAACAGGGGGGTTACATGAGTGATTTTCCAGTCCACTGGGACCCTCCTTGACTCCATGATTCCTGAAAGATCATCACTAATGCCTCCGCTATCTCTTCAGCTATCTCCTTCAGAAGTCTGGGCATAGTCTGCCTGTTCCAGGTTGTTTATCCACTTTCAGATCTTGCACTTTTTCTAGCACTTTCTCCTTGGTGATGGCCACCATACTCACCTCTATTCCTTGACTTTATTGAATTTTTGGGATGTTACTTGCGTCTTCCACTGTGAAGACTGACAAAAAATACTTATTCAGTTCCTCAGTCATTTCTTTGTTCCCCATTACTATTTCTCCATTTTCTAGAGGTCTAATGTCCAGTTTTGCCTCTCTTTGGCCATTTTTATATCTAAAGATACTTTAAATGTTCTTTTATATTACTGGTTAGTCTACCCTCATATTCAATCTTCTCCCTTCTTATTTTTTCTCGTTGATCTCTCTTGCTCTTTGTAGGCGTTCCTTCGCCACATTGTATGCTTTCTATTTTGCTGTTACACTGTCCCTGCCTTCCCTTGTCAGCCATTGGTGCCTCATTCTCCATTTAATATGCTTCTTTTTCCTAGGGATGAATTTTTGCTGTGTTTCCTGAATTACTCTTAGAAACTCTTGTCATTGCTGTTCCATGGTCTTTTCTGCAAGGCTCCTCTCCCAGTCAAAACTGATCAGCTCCTTCCTCATACCTCTGTAGTTCCCTAATTCAACTGTAATACCGTTACATCTGAGTCCACGTTCTCCCTCTCAAATTTAATCATATTATGGTCACTGTCTCCTATACTGTGTGCTGGAGACTTTAATAACCTCTTCGTTCTCCCTTCTTTTCATACTTTTCCGTGCAGTTGAATTCACTCCCACAGATGTTAACCTGCTGCGTTGTTTTCCATTGGCGATTATACTCCTTGGAGTTTTACCCTTTTAGTTTAAAGTTCTGTTGACTACCTTTTTGCTAGGACATTTCAGTTAAAACAGGGAACATCCCAATGATACAGTTCCATTGGTCCTGTTCCAATGCCAGCACCCCATTAAAGGGAACCTCTCTTTCCTGTACCAACTTTTAGCCACGTGCTTACTTCTCTTATTTTTGTGTACCAATGCCAACTTGCACATGGCTCAGACAGTAATCCAGAGATTATAACTGTTGAGGATGTGTTCTTTAATTTAGTCCCTAGTTCCTGACAATCCCTAAACAGGTCCTCTTTCCTAGTTCTGCCTACATTGGTTGGCCCGAAGTGAACCACAACATCTGGATCCTCCTCCTACCTGTCCAATATCCTTTCAAGCCAATCAGAGACGTCCCTCATTCTGGCACTAAGCAGACAACATACCATGTGTGACTCTCTATCCTGCTTACAAAGGATACCTTCTATTCTCCGAATTATAGAATCCCCTACAAATCCGCCTGCCTTTTTGCTCCTCCCTCTTGAAAGGCCTCCTGTGCTACGGTGCTGTGGTCAGCTGGCTCATCTTCTTTGCTATCCCTGATCACTGACTGAATTTGAGGTACTTACCCTACAAGTGTGACCGCCTCCTGAAACAAAGCATCCAGGTAACTCACCCCTCCCGGACAGGACACTGATGAGGCCTGGAATATTGTGCATTTTTGGTCTCCTTGTCTGAGCAAGGATGTTCTTGCTATAGAGGGAATGCAGAAAAGGTTACCAAAGCTAATTCCTGGGATGGCAGGACTGATCTCTGAGAGATTCAGTCCATTAGGATTCTATTCACTGAATTTTAGAAAAATTAGGATGGGGCCTCATAGAAACCTATAAAATTCTAACAGGACTAGACAAGTTAGATGCAGGAAGGGTGTCCTCCATGTTGGGGGGAGTCCAGAACCAGGGTTAAAGCATAGGATTGAGTGGAGGAGAAATTTCTCCATCCACAGAGTGGTCAGGCCTAAACATTATATGTTTTCAAGAAGGAAGTAGATATAGTACTTGAGATTAAAGGGATCAAGGGATGTTGTGGGGGTGGGGATAGAGAGATTAGGGTATTGAGCTCAACAATCAGCTATGATCATATTGAATGGCAGAGCAGGCTCGAGGGGCTGAATTGGTCACTCCTGCTCCTATCTTCTATGATTCTACATTTACTAAATAAGACTCAAATTTGATTGACTTCTCAAAGTAATACTGTATGAATTTTCAACAGGGCAGTTCTTTTGAAATAAGTACTTAGAAAAGTTTACATGATACTTAGCTGTGAATATATCACAAAGGATACCCAAAACAAAATGCCGCTCAATCCAATTTTCGGTAAGGCGAGGAAATGTACTTAGTCAACTGATTACGTTCAGTCTCAAATAAAAATATAGCAATTAACCAATGTACATGTAACATAAATGTGCTTGTCCCTGAATCTCCAATTTCTCCTTAGTAACAAAGGGTGGGCATAAGTGAAACGTTTGAAGTTTGGTAACCTGTATCAGTTATACAGCAGGTAGATTTTAAGCCAGTGACTAACAGAAGGATTTCCATTGGCTGAGGCAGAAAAGAAGAAAAAGATTTGGCAAGAATTACTGATCAGAATCTGAATGAGTCTGGTTGTAAAAGTCATAGAGTCATTCAGCGTGGAAACAGGCCCTTCAGTCCAGACAGTCTATGACAACCATATTCCCAAACTTAACTAGCCCATCTGCCTGTGTTTGGCCCATAGCCCTCCCAACCTTTCCTACTGAATAATTATCCAAATATTTTTTAAAGGTTCTAACTGTACCTGCATCCACCACTTCCTCTAGAGGCACATTTCACACACGCACCACTTTGTGTAAAAAAGTTGCCTGTCATGTCCATTTTAAATCTTTTTCCCCTCACCTTAAAAATATGCCCCCTAGTTTTGAACTCTCCTACCCCAGGGAAAAGACCCTTGCTATTCAACTTAGCTATGCCTCTCATGATTTTATAAACCTCTATAAGGTCACACCTCAACCTCCTCAACTGCAATGGAAAAAAAAGTCACAGCCTATCTGGCCTACTTTTATAACTCAATCCCTCCACCCCTGGTAAATCTTTACTGAACCCTCTCCAGTTTAATAATATTCTTTCTATTTGAAACCTACAAAATACTGAGGAGCCTGGATAGAATGGATGTGGAGATAATGTTTTCACTAACAGGCGAGATTCATTGGAACTCATTGCTGCAGAAGGCTGTGGAGGTAGAGTCATAGAGTATCTTTAAGACAGCAACAGATAGGTTGTTGATTAGTAATGGGATCAAGTGTTAAAAGAAGAAGGCATGTGAATGGGGTTGAGAAAAATAACAGCCATGATCGAATAGTAGAGCAGACTCAATGGGCTAAATAGCCTAATTCTGCTCCTATATATTATTATCTATTAATATTTTCATTCTCACTCAGCAGATAGATTAACAGTTCATTCAGTCAGCAACAGAAATTAAAGAGTTTATTAAGGCAGATTAACAGTTACTGAGTGATCAGTTCTGTAACACTTCTGTATTTCTATAATGTGCTCACATACCTGAAATATGCAGTGTAGGAGGTCAGGAAGATAAACAGAGGGTTATAAAATAACAGACTGACCATGAAACAGGCAACTGCAGTGTTAGGAAACAGAAAAGGTTTTAAATTTACAACACAAAGAGGCCATTCGGCCTGACGTGCAGCTTTGAGTAAGCAGCTGTGATTGATAGCGAGTGATATTTGCACCAGTCTGAACACCAGGCACACTGCCATCCTTGTATAGTGCAGTGAGGTCACCTGTAATGTGACATGAATCGAAGATCCCGATTGAGGCTGTCCTCATGGGTAACAAACTTTGGAAATAAACCTTTTGGACTATAACCTGGTGTTGTGTGATTATTAACTTTAGCAAGATGGTGGTGGAGGATGAAATCTGGATGGCAGTGTGCCTGATGTTCAGACTGGTGCAAATATCACTCGCTATCAATCACAGCTGCTTACTCAAAGCTGTACGTCAGGCCGAATGGCCTCTTTGTGTTGTAAATTTAAAACCTTTTCTGTTTCCTAACACTGCAGTTGCCTGTTTCATGGTCAGTCTGTTATTTTATAACCCTCTGTTTATCTTCCTGACCTCCTACACTGCATATTTCAGGTATGTGAGCACACTCACATACACACCCTCTCACTGGCATATTCACTGTCACATTTGCATAGACACTCTATCAAGCATACACATACATTCTCTCCCTCTCCCCCACACACACCAACACACTCTCTCTCTCAAACACACATACACACACAACCACAAGTCTATGAGGTCAATTTGTATTTGCAGATACATTCTACTTTGTTCAAAAAGCACACAGTCGGTAGGCACTCAGTCAATGTGACATTTTACAAATTCCTACATTGGAAATGGACCAGTCAGACTCCAGGTTGGGATACAGACAGACTCTAACCTCACACCCTTAATGCATTGTCTGAGCTGAGATGTCACCTTTTTCTTATATACTGATAAAATCTTGTTATCTCAGGACTGTGGCTTGAAAGAAGTTCTGGGATTTACATATTAAATCAATCAATAAAAGGCTGCATCCCCATTCCAAGTGATTAAGAACTTAACAGCAATCTAGGTTTGTTCAATACATCGCATCAGTTGTACGACATTTTGATTTTTTTTTACTATAAATTGTGTGTCCTATGATCCTACCCCACTAACTACCTGATGAAGGAGCAACACTACAAAAGCTCCTACTTTCAAACAAACCTGCTGGACTATAAACCTAGTGTTGCATGACTTTTAACTTTGCGTACCCAAGCCAATACCAGCACTTCCATATCATGGCCACCACCTTGACAGTCAGTGCTTTCCAACCTCTCTCAGTGCTTCACTTTCCTCTATCACACTCTAATGTTTGTACTCAGCAAGACAGTAAATGGCATTCATAGCTCTGATGTGGAACTTCAACTCACACTGATTCCACTAGAGCTGTGCATTGTCAACAAGAAGAATTTTGTCCCAAAGTGATACGTTGTCATTCACTGAAAAGAAATCAAACCCAGGCCGTAGAACTCAAAACACCAAATCTTAACTGCTAGACCACCAGGGAAACTGCTCCACTTTTTTGGATCTCCTATTGCTGCTGCTTTCACCATTTGACCTTTGCATTCCAGGCATTATCACAAGGCAGGTTACTCCTCAGATGAAATGTTGTAATGAAACAGAAACAACTCCCTCACTCTGTGCCATCAACCATTGCTGCTCATGGGAACACGAAATCTACATTTGTCTCCTTCAGGACAGTTCCTGAAGCCGAAAGTTTTGCCTCAGGTTTTTCTTTCATCCCAAATGCATTTTGTTGTCAAACTGTGTTATATAATGACTCTAGGAAACTATCTGGGGTTGGTTCATGAGACAAAAGCCGCAAGATTATAATGGCCTGTCCTTTCAAAACATTACTATACTTGACATTGTAAACTAGCCATTGATAAGGCTAATTATGATCTAAATACTTTAGAACAGCACTGAATTACAAAACATATGGTAGCAGTTACATTTCAGTTCCATGTTTTTCTCATACCTGACATAATAATTCTCTTCTTAGGCAAGCACATGCTTTCCTAATGATTTAAAACAAGATTGCATGCACAAACTAATCTAAGAAAGTTTCTACTAGGTAAACAATAAAACCCTTCAGTTGTCTCTGGCTTTAGTAGGATTTACATCAAGGACGCAGTTAAGTTCTGAGAATGAGAAATATTCATCATAACAGCACTTTTGTAAAAGAGGACAAATCTAAATTAAATGTATTCTGTGATAAAGTCAATGGTACATTAGTCCCAATTGGTATGGTCATATTTAAGTTTAAAATAGACATTCCGAGGCATGGAACACATATTCTGACTGTCAACTGAGGCTTGGTTAAAATCATAAATTAGAGTAAACATACCCAAAGCCTATATCATTCAAAATCTTTGTTTCACTCTCTTTGTGAGACTAAGACAATTAAACAGACATGAACATACAGATCAAAAAAGCAGTGAGAGTTAAAGTTGCTGCTTCCAATTTTGGTTTCCAGTAGTATCTTCTTGGGATCAATAGTGTCAAATACTTCCACAAACAATCCAAGCACTATACCTTTGTACAATTTGATACATATTGCTCAATAAACAACTTGCATGATAATGTAACTCTGGAGTATAATCTGTGTAATCAGGTTTAGATATGGTCTTTTACACAGGTTCTTCTCTAAGCTGATCAAAGGCACAGTACAACAAGACATAAAACTGTTAGAATATAAGAGAGAAGAGAATGCCATGTGGCCTGCCGAACCCGCTTTATCATTCAATGACGTTAGGCTGATCTGATTAACTACTCTTTGTCCATCACTCATAACTCAGTGTAACTTCTATTGGTCAAAAACTTATCCGAATACATTCAGGACTGAATGAAATCATCTGACCTCTGCTGTTATCTATGAAACTGAACTCACAGACTAAAGATCCTCTGAATGAAGGAATTCTGCCTCAGTTCCATCTTAACAGGATGTTCCCCGATTGTTGGACTGTGCCCCCCACATGAGCAAACATCAGTTCAGATCTTCAGATAAAAGGTTGTCACTGCTGAAGCAGAGTCTGGAGTTGTATGTTTGGACCATGTGAAAGTCCTGACATAGCTTACTTGGTGGAAATTTCCTAGGAAATTGAAACCGCTGATCAGTAATTATCTGGAACTGGGAGCACTCCAATGACGTCCCCCACATCTGTGTTAAAGCCATGAGACCTGGTGGAGAGAGCAATATTTTGGCAATGATGGAAGAACTGGCTTGCTAACAGGAAGCAGCGAGTATGAATAAGTAATAGACAATAGGTGCAGGAGTAGGACATTCTGCCCTTCGAACCTGCACTACCATTCGATATGATCCTGGCTGATCATCCTTAATCAGTATCCTGTTGCTGCCTTATCTCCATAACCCTTGATTCCACAATCCTTGAATGCTCTATCCAACTCTTCCTTAAATGAATCCAGAGACTGGGCCTCCACTGCCCTCTGGGGCAGAGCATTCCACACAGCCACCACTCTCTGGGTGAAGAAGTTTCTCCTCATCTCTGTCCTAAATGGTCTACCCCGTATTTTTAAGCTGTGTCCTCTGGTTCGGCACTCACCCATCAGCAGAAACATGTTTCCAGCCTCCAGAGCACACGTCAATAGTGGTGTGCCACAGTGTTCGTGATGCATCAGATTTTTAAAATTTGTATAGAGTCATAATAAATGATATGGATAAATGATCAAAGATATAGTCGCTAAATTTGCTGGAGCCACAAAGATCGGTTGGAAAGTAAGTTGCGAAGAGGACATAAGGAGCTTACAAATCGATATAGATGGGTTCAGGCAGTGGGCAAAGATCTAGGAAATGTAGTACAATATAGGACAAGTGCGAAACTGTCCATTTTGGCAGAAAGAATAAAATGAAGCACATTATCTAAATGGTAATACAAAGAACAAAGAAAATTATAGCACAGGAACAGGCCCTTCGGCCGTCCAAACTTACACCGATCCAGATCCTCTATGTAAACCTGTCCCTTAAAAGAATGGAGAAATAAAAAAAAGTTGCAGAGCTCAGATATATAGTTGTCTTAACACATGCATCACAGAACATTTGTATGTAGGTACAGCAAATAATCAGGAAAGCTAGCAGAATATTATGATTTATTGCAGGCGGAATTGACTACAAGTTGTGTTTCAGTTATACAGGGTACTGGTGAGGCTTCATCAGGAGTACAGTACAATCAGAAAAGGTTCACGAGATAAATACCTGGAATGAGTGGATTGCCTTATGAGGAAGGCTAGAGAGACTAGGCCTGTATATTCTGGAATGATTTAATTGAAACATACAAAATCCTGAAGGGACTTCACTTGGTGAATGTTGATAGCACATTCCTTCTTCTGTGAGAATCTGGATCATAGTTCAAAACTAAGGGGCATCTATTAAAAAGAGATGAGGAAACTCAGAGTTGAAAGTCTTTGGAACTCCCTTCCTCAAAAAGCAGTGGATGCAGAATTTTTAATTTTTTTTAGGCAGAGGTAGAAAGATTCTTGATTACTAAGGGAATGAAAGATTATTGGGAATTTACAGAAATGCAGAGTTGAAGTTAAAATCAGATGAGTCATGATCTGAGGCTGAGTGGTCCACCCTTGTTCCTTGTTCATATGTTTGTGAATGAAGACGTAAGCATATGGAATGAGCTGCCATTAGAAGTGGTTGAAGCAGTTACTTTAACATTTAAAAGGCATTAGAAAGAAAGGGCCAAGTGCAGAGAAATGGGGTGAGCATGGATGAACATTTTGGTTGACATGGACCAGCTTGGGCCGAAGGGTCTGTCTCCATGCTATAGGAACTGAAAATGTGTTGCTGGAAAAGCGCAGCAGGTCAGGCAGCATCCAAGGAACAGGAGAATCGACGACCATGGCAACACGACGGTTGGAGGAACAGCGCCTCATCTTCTGCCTGGGAACCCTCCAACCACCACACTTTCCTCATTCCTGAAGAAGGGCTTATGCCCGAAACGTCGATTCTCCTGTTCCTTGGATGCTGCCTGACCTGCTGCGCTTTTCCAGAAACACATTTTCAGCTTTGATCTCCAGCATCTGCAGCCCTCACTTTCTCTCCATGCTATAGGACTCTATGACTCTAAGAGCATGTTTTCAGCACCAACCCATTCCACAGCTGCCTTCATGGAGTCTTCCAACTTAATTGCACTGGTTCAGAGCATTCTTAAGTCCAAACGTTTACCCAGAAAACTCTTCCACAGGTAAGTGGGATTTATTTTTTCTGAGCTGAGTCAGGAATAATGATTACAACCAGATCAGAAAATTGATGCCATCTTATCAGCACTGTTATGTCAAGTCCCCTGATATTTCAATATGATCACCTCTCATTCTTACATATGCCAATAAGCATTGGCCTAAACTGAATAAACTTCCATTATATTTGCACTGTAAATTCTTGAATTACTTCCAAAGCACATATATATCCTTTAAGTAAGGAGACCAAACTTGCACATAGTACTCTCATTTGGACCTCACCAATACCCTGTACTTCTGTATCAAAATGTCCCTGTATTTAAACTCCAGTATTCCATCTTCCTTGCAGTGAAGGCCAGATTCCATTTGGATTCCTAATTTATGGCTGTGCCTGCTTGCAAACACATCTTTAGAATTCAAGTACAAGGACACCTATATCCTTCTGCATTGAATGCCCTATAATCTTCCATGAATTTGAATGTCATGGACTAGACCACAGCTATCACGAAGTACCTTAGACAAGGTGGTGGTGAACTGCCTCCTTGAACCTATGCAGTCCATAAGAATAGATGCAACTACAGGACTGTTAGGAAGGAAGTTTCAGGATTTTGACCTGTACAGGAAATGAACAGCAATTTAGTATCAAGTCAGAAGAATGTAGGATTTGAAAGTGAAGATCTGCTACCCTAGTTCTGCTGGCTGGTACAGGTCACAGGTTTGGAAAATGTGAAATAAGCCTTGGTGTGTTACTGTGGAAGGACTAAATGTTTTATGATGTGGATGGGATGTCAATCAAACAGGCTGTTTTGTGGTGTCAAGCTTTTTGAATGTTATTGGAACTGCACTTATCCAGGCAAGTGGGTAGCTTTCCAGCACATTCCCGACTTGAGCTTTTTAAATGATGAACAATCTGTGGGGAGACAGAATTGCTTACCTCTGACTTGCTCTTGTGGCCACAGTATTTGTACAGCTAATCTAATTAAGTTTCTGAACAATGAAAACTCCATGATGTTGACAGAGGGGTTTTTAGTGATGGTAATACCACTGAATGCCAAGGGACAAAAGTTAGGATTCCGCCTTGCTGGTGATGGTCATTGCCTGGCCCATCTGTGGGTCAAACCTAAATGTTGTTCATGTCTTGCCATATATGGACAAAGCCTGCTTCAGCATCTAAGAAGTTGTAAATGGTCCACATCACCACAAACAACTTAAGCCAAAAAGAGAATGAGGTCCTATAGGCAGATTGTGGGAAGCTAGGAGGAGACTAAGAATAAGCCTTCAAAAGGCAGCAACTGCCAGTGGCAGGGGGCTTTAGTTTATTGAGAAATAACAGGGTAAGAAGTCATAGGTGGGAGTCATTTATAAGCCCCCAAAGATTTATTTCACTGTATAAATCAGAATAATTTAGGCGGTAAGAAGGGCACTACAACTACCATGGGTGAGTCTAATGGGAAATTAATAACATGGAACACAGAACAGGCAGATCATTTAAAGCAATGTTCTCCACCAGTCTTCATGGTGAGGACAAGATGAACATCCCAAAGATAACAGTTTAACAAGGTACTAATGGGACGAAAGATCTTATCAACGTCATGAGAGACAACGCATTTGGCAAGCTAACATGCCAGAGACTGAGATGTCGCTAAGAATTGATGGCCTGCACCCAAGTGATTTAAAGGAAGTGACTGCAAAGATAATGGTTGAAATATTTCAGAATTCACTAGATTCCTAAAGGATTCTAGTGAATTGAAAAACCACTAATGTGATGGCTGTGTTCAATAAAGGAGGGAGACAGAATGCAGGAATCTATAGGCTAATTAGCTTAATATCTGTCATTGCAAAACAAGTTACAGTTCATTTCATAAGAAAGAAACAGGAGGACATCTAAAAAAAGTTTAATGCAATCAAACAGTAAACAGTGTTGTGGAAATCATGTTTGACAAATTTGCTAGAGTGCTTTAACAACACTGTGAATGCACTTACATGGACTGCAGTGGTTCAAGACAGTGACTCACCGCTTCCTTCTCGAGGGCAACAAATCCTAGCCTAATCACTGATGACCATACCCAATGAATAAATTTAAAAATGTTCAACTATCTAGATAAGCAAATATTATTGTTTAGTGGAAAACAACTCTATTTAGTAATCTTTTGTATAGAATTTTATAAACCTGAGAGAATGCATACAGTTTTTAAAACTGAACATTGAAAGTGACTCTTTTCCAAATCTTTTCTGTCATCCTGAAGAATAATAAGCTGCCCTTAATAGATAGTGACAACGATTAATTGTCCAGTAATCATTCTACTTGGAATATTATTTCCCTCAGGTGCTAAGTTTACTTCTGCCCTAGAGAGGCGACATCCTGGTAACAACTCCTTTTGGCATATTCGTCTCCATGCTGGTATTATGATCAAGCAATGAAGGATTAACTGAATTCTCCCTTTCCCACTCCCCAGCTGGTTCCAGTGAAGATTTAAATTTAAAAGGGTGCGATATCACCAATTCAATATGCATATAGTCTTGTTTAAAAAATGAGCCAGACAAGTAGTTTTGGGTTAAACGCATGGGAAGTGGTTTTATTGCTAAAATATACCCTGGTAAAAAAGTTTTTAAAGTGCTACAGATGACCAATACTACCATCCTACTTTTCATCGATGCACGCAAACACACATACTCTCCAGGTATGCAAAAAAGAAATGCAACTTTAAAACATATCAGAGATTAAACCTGGTCAAGTGAGATGAACTGACAATATACAGTCAATAAAGATTCACTGATTACATCCTTTGCTCAGCAAAACAACATTTCAAACTTGGATGGGAGGTTAGAGAGGAAACTTTTCACTTTGGCAGCCATTCATGCCTATCCTATGTTCAAATGTTCCCTCAATGACAGAGACAAGTGTCTTGAGTTTCCTGCAAGTTATCTAAAGTTGTTAAGATGAAAAATAATTGATGTGATATTGCGGAAATCTCTTCCTTTGTTTCCTCCTGCCTACAGAATTGTTTACGACCAATAACACACAGTCTGTTCTTAAAATAGCTATTCAAAGTTTGCAACTTATGTAGACATTTAGCTGTTCATTATTAAGTGTTGGCGCAGCCTTGATGGGCTGAAGGTCCAGTCACTGTGCTGTATCGTTCTGTCTCTATACATTGCAAATTTACAAACAAAATAAAGCCATAAATATAAAGAATATAACACAAGGGTATACCTAGACAAGAAAAACTGCAAGTATTATTAGAACTGGAGTTCCAAAGATTCCTCCTTCAACAATTAATATGCCCTCATATTAGGAAAGTGACCAATTTATATCCAATACAAAGTTGGCAAATTGGAGTACTATTATACTATCAACAGTCTGCCACCTCTGCAGGATCTGTGAAGATAAAAGCTTGCTCTGAACATGGAATCTGCCTGCTCGGAGAACAACACACATACAGTCATTGTACTGAACCAGGAGCTTGTGGTCAATATGAAATACGGAGCACAGCTGCAACAGCTGTCAGCAGTGAAGGCATGAAATATAATGATTTTTAGTGAACTGTGATCTTTTACATAAAAGAGAGCAACGCTGGTTTATACCAAAATGCTATTCCTCCAGCTATAAAATTACACCAAGTTGTATAAACCTTGTAAAATACAAGGAATTGTTGAATGATTTGAGTGAGAACATGGAGAATTTCAATGTACTTCAGCAAAAGGCACAAGAAATGATTGAGCAAAATTGAAACAATAATAATTTCAGATGCAGGCTGCTTAAATCCCAAGCAACTAGTTAGGATTTCAACTTTACAGCCAGCAGTTTGCCTTAGCTGTAAAAATAAGAATTGTCATCAAGTGGCTCAGTGGTTAGCACGAGCTGCCTTAGAACCAAGGAACCAGGTTTGATTCTACCTTAGGCCTGTGTGGAGTTTACACATCCACTCCATGTCTCCACGGATTTCCTCTGTATGCTCCGGTTTACCCCCACAGCAAACATGTGTAGGCTAGGTGGATTAGTCATTAGAAATGCAAGGTTACAGGAATGGGATAGAGGTTTGGGTCCAGGTGAAATGCTCTTCAGAGGGTCAGTATAACTTGATGGGCCAAATGGCCTACCTCCACACTGTAGGGATTCTATGATTCTATGACTTAATACCCTAAACACTTCCAGCCTTGACAGGCAAAGACAGAATAACTGCTCCCAAACCCACCCTCAAGTCATAGAGTCCTAGAGATATACAGTATGGAAACAGACCATTCGGTCCAACTCACCCATGCCAACAGATATCCCAACTCAATTTAATCCCACCTGCCAGCACCTAGCCCACATCCCTCCAAATCCTTCCTATTCATGTACCCATCCAGATGCCTTTTAAATGCTGTAATTGTACTAGTCTCCACCACTTCCTCTGGCAGCTCACTCCATGCACTTATCACCCTCTGCGTGAAAACGTTGCGCCTTAGGTCTCTTTTATATCTTTCCCCTCTCACCCTAAACCTATGCCCTCTAGTTCTGGACTCCCCCACCCAAGGGAAAAGACTTTGTCTATTTATCTTATCCGTGTCCCTCACGATTTTATACACCTCTGGAAGGTCACCCCTCAGCCTCCAACACTCCAGGGAAAACAGCCTCAAGCCTATTTAGCCTCTCCCTATAGCTCAAATCCTCCAACCCAGGCAACATCCTTGTAAATCTTTTCTGAACCCTTTCAAGTTTCACAACATCCTTCCGATAGGAAGGAGACCAGCATTGCACGCAGTATTCCAATAGTGGCGTAACCAATGTCCTGTCCACCTGCAACATGACCTCCCAACTCCTATACTCAATACTCTGACCAATAAAGGAAAGCATACCTGCGACTCCACTTTCAAGGAGCTATGAACGTGAACTCCAAGGTCTCTTTGTTCAGCAACACTCCTAAGGACCTTACCATTAAGTGCATAAGTCCTGCTAAGATTTGCTTTCCCAAAATGCAGCACCTCACATTTATCTAAATCAAACTCCATCTGCCACTCCTCAGCCCATTGGCCCATCTGATCAAGATCCCATTGTAACCTGAGGTAACCTTCATCGCTGTCCACTACACCTCCAATTTTGGTGTCATCTGCAAACTTACTAACTATATCTCTTATGCTCACATCCAAATCATAAATGACGAAAAGTAGTGGACCCAGCACCGATCCTTGTGGCACTCCACTGGTCACAGGCCTCCAGTCTGAAAAACAATCCTCCACCACCACCCTCCGTCTTCTACCTAGGACCCGTTGTACCCAAATGGCTAGTTCTCCCTGTACTCTAAGAGATCTAACCTTACTAACTAGTCTCCCATGGGAAACTTTGTCGAATGCCTTACTGAAGTCCATATAGATCACATCTATCGCCTTGCCCTCATCAATCCTCTTTGTTACTTCTTCAAAAAACTCAACCAAGATGTGAGACATGATTTCCCACGCACAAAACCATGTTGACTATCCCTAATCAGTCCTTGCCTTTCCAAATACATGTACATCCTGTCCCTCAGGATTCCCTACAAAAACTTGCACACCACTGACGTCAGGCTCACTCGTCTATAGTTCCCTGGCTTCTCCTTACCATCCTTCTTAAACAGTGGCACCACGTTTGCCAACCTCCAATCTTCCGGCACCTCACCTTCTAGCTTCCTACAAAGTTCTAGGGTACATTTGATCAGGTCCTGGGAATTTATCCACCTTAACCAGTTTCAAGACATCCAGCACTTCCTCCTCTGGAGTTATGGGCATTGTTCAAGATGTCACCATTTATTTCCCTATAGTCTATTTCTTCCATGTCCTTTTCCACAGTAAATACCGATGCAAAATACTCATTTAGTATCTCCTCCATCTCCTGCGGCTTCACGCAAAGGCCGCCTTGCTGATCTTTGAGGAGCCCTATTCTCTCCCTAGTTACCCTTTTGTCCTTAATGTATTTGTAAAAAACCCTTTGGATTCTCCTTAACTCTATTTGCCAAAGCCATCTCATGTCCTCTTTTTGCCCTCCTGATTTCCTTCTTACGTATACCCCTACTGCCTTTATATTCTTCTCAGGATTCACTCAATCTATCCTGTCTATGCCTGATATATGCTTCCTTCTCTTTCTTAACCAAATCCTCAATTTCTTTAGTCACCCAGAATTCCCTATACCTACCAGCTTTTCCTTTCACCCTAACAGGAATATATGTTCTCTGGACTTTCATTGTCTCACTTCTGAAGGCTTCCCATTTTCCAGCCATCCCTTTACCTGCGAACATCTGTCTACAATAAACTTTCGAAAGTTCTTGCCTAATGTCAAAATTGGCCTTCCTCCAATTGAGAACTTCAACTTTCAGATCTGGTCTATCCTTTTCCATCACTATTTTAAAACTAAAAGAATTATGGTCACTGGCCCAAAGTGCTCCCCCACTGACACCTCAGTCACCTGCCCTGCCTTATTTCCCAAGGGTAGGTCAGGTTTTGCATATTCTCTCGTAGGTACATCCACATACTGAATCAGAAAAGTTTCTTTTACACACTTAAGTTCCTTTCCATCTAAATCTTTAACACTATGACAGTCCCAGTCTATGTTTGGAAAATTAAAATCCCCTACAGTAACGATCCTATTAGTCCTACTGGTAACTGAGATCTCCTTACAAATTTGTTTCTTAATTTCACTCGGACTATTAGGGGGTCTATAATACAATCCCAATAAGGTCATCATCCCCTTCTTATTCTTCAGTTCCACCCAAATAACTTCCCTTGATGTTATTTCCAGGAATATCCTCCCTCAGTACAGCTGTAACGCTATCCCTTTATCAAAAACGCCACTCTCCTTCCTCTCCTGCCCCCATTTCTGTCCATCCTGCTGCATTTGTATCCTGGAACATTAAGCTGCCAGTCCTGTCCATCCCTGAGCCATGTTTCTGTAATTGCTATGATATCCCAGTCCCATGTTCCTAACCATGCCCTGAGTTCACCTGCCTTCCCTGTTAGGCCTCTTGCATTGAAATAAATGCAGTTTAATTTATCAGTCCTACCGTGTTCTCTGCTTTATCCCTGCCTGCCCTGACTGTTTGACTCACCTTTGTTCTCAACTGTACCTGTCTCAGATTGATCTGTTTCTTCACTATCTCCCTGGTGCGCACCCCACCTTACTCGTTTAAATCCTCCCAAGCAGCTCTAGCAAATCTCCTTGCCAGTATATTAGTCCCCTTTTAATTTAGGTGCAATCCGTTCTTCTTGTACAGGTCACTTCTATCCCAAAACAGCATCCAACGATCCAAAAGCGTGAATCCTTCTCGCATATACCAGCTCCTCAGCCATGCATTCCTCTGCTCCATCCTCCTATTCCTGCCCTCACTAGCTCGTAGCACCAGGAGTAATCCAGATATTACAACTCTCAAGGCCCTTCTTTTTAAATTCCCTTTTTAATTCTCTGTAATCTCCCTTCAGAATCTCAACCTTTTCCCTTTTTATGTCATTGGTTCCAATGCGTACAATGACCTCCTGCTGCCCCCTCTCCCCAGCACTGAATGAAATACTGAGAGATGCCTTCTATCTCAAGCCTCAAGATCAACACTTTTTCTAAAGTTCTGTTTATGGTTACGAGCCATCAGAGATCTCCTTCAGCCCAGGTCAGGATAACGGAGTGCAACTGTCTGAGGGCTAATACAAAGAGCTCGCCAGTGTAGGAGCAAATTACTCCAGATGCTAGAATCCATACTGAAAACAAAAATGCTGGAGCTCACAATGGGGGAGGTAGCGTCCATGGAGAGAGAGCAAGCTAACATGAAGAGTCATCTAGACTCGAAACATTAGCTTACTCTCTCTCCATGCAGCTACCCAGTGGTGGTTTATACATCACAAGGTATTAAATTACCTATTCATCACATACATTGATTAGCAGGGACATCACACCAGCTTGGTATACCATCTATGCACAACTACTCTGCAGCTTAGCATCTTGCGAAACTGGTAAGGCATCATAAAGATTTTGGCAATGGATAAATGCCCATTTAGCATTCATAGGGTTATGTCTGCATGTAATCCTTACCTATTGTAAAAGTAAACACTTTGCCTTGGTTAGATGTTGAAAGTGTTAATAAGTGAATCAATTTTAGTGACCTCCGCTGCAGTATAGCCATCAGTGCTCAAGATTTTAGGAAGTAAAGACCATAGCTTCATCTTTCACTTTCCTTGTTCAATAGATAAATGTGCTACTTGAGTTTGCAGTTTATAGTTTCCAATTCATTCCCAAGGTTACTCAGGTGGTAACAGCACTACAAACAACAGTATAGTTAACTTCAGTGACTCATGCAAAACGAGATGGGGGTGGGCATCAGCCAGGCACCCCTTCCAAATCAACAGATTTTGGAAAAGAAGTGTGGAAAAGTAGAGAATTTGGGCTGAGAATTTTATATATACAAGCATATGAAATACAAGAGTAAGCTATTTCGAGCTCTTCAAGGCTGCTCCACCATTCAATATCATAGTTAATCGGATTTCATCCTCAACTACGACATTCCTGCCTACACTCAATAACCTTTGCTTATCAAGAATTTGTCTACTAATACTTTCAAGGATTCTGTCTCCATCACCTTTTGAGGAAATATGTTCCAAAGAACCACTACACTCAGAAAAAAATGTTCGCCTTATCTCTGCATTAAATAAGTGACTGCTAATTTTTAAGCAGTGATGCCTCATTGGACTAAGCTCAACTGTGATGCTGTCACAATCAAACAGACTACTCCCTAGGCTCATACAGAAAGAATGAGTATTTGAAATAAAATACTGAAGAGAGCCAGAGTCTTGTAAAATTATATCCCAACATGAATAATAAATCAAAAGTGGGAAAATGCAGATAATATAACCCAAATCAGAACCATTCAACTAAGAAGCAGAAATCTAGTCGTGTTTTCTTTCTTTCCACGGTAAAATGGGGGAGGGTGTCTGCCAATGTTGCTGATCTGAATTTTTCAGTAGGCCTTCTTTAAGGATTCATAAGTGAGTATTCACGATAAATACATGGAGCTATTCTTGAGACATGAGCTGGCAAGTGTCTGGAGGGAGGAGAGAACGAAGAGAGAAAGGATAAGGGAATTTTCACTGATATTCACATGATTCACACATTAGCTGTTTTTCATTTCGCAGTCCTTTTGTCTAGAAGTCAGAAGGTTATGGATTCAAATCTCACACCTAGACTTGAGACTCAATTCCAGTACAGTAAAAAGGATGATGAAGGATCCATCTTTCTGGTGAGACTTTAAATTAAGTTCCATATGCCCCTTCAATTGGCTATAAAGATCTTTACGTGAAAGCAGAGCAAATTACGTTTTCGAACATCTTCAATCAATTCAAAAGAATAGATTATTTGCTTATTAAAATATTACTTTTTTGGAAGTTTGATGTCAACAAATTAACTCCTACATTTCCTATATTACAAGACTAAACTTCAAAAGTACTTTGCTGACATTTGGGAACATTGAGATGAAAGGCGGCATCTAAATATAGATATCTCTTTTCATTTTGGTGAAGTATAAGAAGTGGTTCTCTTTTGGAGTCTGTGCTGCCAGTTTTCACCATATATATCAATGACTTGAAACAAGAAATTATGTCATAAATTCAAGCTGGTTGATGACAGCAAGTTAGCAGGAATGGGATATTTTGAAAAGAGGTCAACTTGTTACAAAGCTACATAGACAGATTAAGTAAATTGAATTTCATCTGCATAATATTTCCAATGTGGGAAAATGCAAGCACATCCACATTCAATCCAAGAAAGTCAAATGAAAATACTTTCTTAATGGGAAGAACCAAAGTGCTGTGGTGGTACAAAGGGATTTACATCTCCAAACACATAAGTCACTAACAGCCAGTGCACAGACACAAAAAGTAATTAAAAAGGCTAATGGAATGTTAGTTTTAATTTCAAGGTGATTGGACACAGAAGTGAGAAATTGATACCTTACTTGCACACAGCCTGGATCTGGACAGTTTTCAATGGTAAACTCAAAAAATATATTAGTCTTTCAAACATTTCACCAGAATACTAAGTTGAACAGTTAAATTATGAAGATAGGTTGCATAGCTTGAGCTTTAACCTCTTCAGGTTAAAAAGGGATGATCTAAATAAAATGTTTAAAATTATAACACAGGTGCAAAAAAGCATTATTCTCTGCTGGATAATTTCAGAATGAGAGGGCCATTTAGAACTGATTATTCTAGACACACATTGTGTTTAAAGAATAAAAATTATTGGTTAGAAAAGTGTTACAAGGGATATAAACCAAAAGAGGAATTACTGTGTAGATCATCCATGATAGACACTTCTGCACTAATTTGTTCAGATGTGTTATGACATACCTCTGGTGCAGGTACAACTTGAAGTCAGGCTTTCTGGTCCAAAGGTAGGAACATTACCACTGCACTATAAGAAGCCCAAAGGGCATCTATGATATTTAATAGTGGAGGGGTTCTGGCTGCCTAATGGCCTGTTCTCGTTTACACGAATAGTGACTGTTGACAATCTAATGATCAATGAGAGAACCACTGTCCTAGTATAACCACCAGCACGGTGGCACAGTGGTTAGCACTGCTGCCTCATAGCGCCAGAGACCCGGGTTCAATTCCCGACTCAGGCGACTGACTGTGTGGAGTTTGCACATTCTCCCCGTGTCTGCGTGGGTTTCCTCCGGGTGCTCCGGTTTCCTCCCACTGTCCAAATATGTGCAGGTCAGGTGAATTGCCCGTAGTGTTAGGTTAAAGGGGTAAATGTAAGGGTATGGGTGGGTTGCACTTCGGCGGGTCGGTGTGGACTTGTTGGGCCGAAGGGCCTGTTTCCACACTGTAAGTAATCTAATCTAATTTTGTAATTATGACATGCAAACAAAATAAGAGAGCCTGTGTTAATAATATCTAATTGAAAACCCTGTCGCAACTCCAGAAGGTGCATAAGGATAAACACAGCTAATACAATATATTTCTACTGAAAACTGTTCCTGACATTTCAGACAACATTTGCAGTAAGATTGAAATAGGTGAGACTAGAAGTAAAAGAAATGACAATGGAAACTCATAAAATATGAAATACAAATAAATCTTATCAACAAAGTACTTAAGTAAACCCTTTCAAAATTCACACAGAGGGTGGTACGTATATGGATTGAGCTGCCAGAGGAAGTGGTGGAGGCTGGTACAATTGCAACATTTAAAAGGCATCTGGATGGGTATATGATTGGAAGGGTTTGGAGGGATATGGCCAAGTGCTGGCAGGTGGGACTATATTGGGTTGAGATATCTGGTCAGCATGGACAAGTTGGACCGAAGGGTCTGTTTCCATGCTGTACATCTCTATGACTCTAAATGCCACCACATCTGACCAATTTCAAACTAATCTGAAGGATTTTATTAGCTTAACACAATTGAAAGTAGCTTAAAAGCTTCCTTGTACTAATTTCCCACTATTGTTACTAGGTCAGAGACAAAGAAAAACTGCAGGTGTTGGATTCCAAGGTAGACAAGCAGGAAGCTAGAAGAACATAGCAAGTCAAGCAGCAACAGGAGGTCGAGAAGTCAACGTTTCTACAGGACTATTATTACTAATCAGTTTTAGAGAGGCACATCCATAAATGCAGATCTAAAATATAGTTGGAATACAATCCCTCGATAGAATAAACTGCTAAATTGTACCAGGCGTCCACAGGCCTGCAGGATACTGGAGTATTATAAACCACAAGCTGGTCTGCATTCCCCATTTTAATTACACAGCTCAAATATAGAATAGAGACAAGTTTTTTTTTAAAATAGTCTTGTTAATGACACAACTGCATTAAGAAAAGCATGATACCCCACAAGCTAACTTTGAGAAGGAATTTTTACAGCTGAGTTATGTCTATAAAAGATTTGCAGTATTAAACAAAATCAACAGCAAGTGTCCATCATTTATCTACATGGAACCTAAACATGCAGAATTTTCAATACAGGTCACTGACGTACTGATTTTGATATCACTCACTATACTGTAATTCCAGTACAGAGTATTCACACTGCTGATAGAAACTGTTTGCGTCAATTCTGACAAATTATTTTTCTCACAGAGAAGCAAACACAGCTATTCTCCTTTCCTCTTAAAATCATCAGCTCTTTTTTCATCCCAAAAACACAAGCATCCACATAACAGTGTTAACACACAACTGATTGAACGTTACAAAGACATGACCAGCTGACACTATGACTGATTGACTGCAGACAGCAATGCTAGACAGTGACTGATGACTGATACCCTAGACGCATTGCATTCAATATGACTGAATTCCACAGGGAAAGCATTCAAGCTCTCAATCTAATTCACTGCACAGAAATTTCTGTTGGAGTACTGAATTAAGGCATAATAAATGTATTCTATATGTGAGCATGTAAAACTATCAAACACCCAAGTGAAAACAGAACTACAAAGCAAAAGAGCAGTTTTAGAGCTAGAGCAAAATTATCAACTGTATTACCAGTTAAATGTCGACTATCCTATTTTCCATTTTTTCATATTATTCTGTCACCTTTTTCTCTTTCAATGCAACCTCCTATGCAGTAACTGCTTGTTGATTTTAAGCAAGTTTTAGTATAAACATCGAAATCACCTATTAGAATGGAAACTTCAAAAGAAAAAGTATAAATATTTGTTTTCTTGCAAGTCTCATTCCTTTTTCCCTACTTCTTTTGGTACGTTCGGCAATATCTCTATCTCTCCCTAGTTCTAGCCCTCCAGAATTCCACCCAAGTCACCATTCTTTGAGTTGAGTAGAAATGCTGGAAAGATATCCAAAGCTCAGTACATTCACCTTCAGAGCTATCTGAGAAGCTCATCTAATTCAATAGCAACAGTACTTGTAAATTATAAGTGATGCCGGTGATCTAGAGTGTCATGTAGCCGATAGTTTAAAAATCGCAGTGAATGAACATTTGACTTGCATAAATTGCAAGATTATTCAAAGATTCCAGAAACTCTCCATATTCATATACCACCCAGATGCTTTTAAATGTTGATTTTGTACCAGGCTACACCATTTCCTCTGGCAGCTCATTCCATACACACAACATCCTCTGTATGAAAAAGTTACCCCTCAGGTTCTTTTTAAATTTTTCCCCTCGAGCCTTAAAGCTATACCCTCTAGTTTTGGACTCCACCACCATAGCAGAAAGACTTTGGCTATTCACCCCATTCATGCCCCTCATGATTGTATAAGCCTCTATAAGGTAATCCCTCAGTCTCTGACACTCCATTGAAAAATGTCCCGGCCTATTCAGCTTCTCCCTATAACTCATCTCTCCAATCCAGTAACATTTGTGTAAATCTTTTCTGCACACTGTCAAGTTTAACAACATCCTCCTTAAGCAGGGTGACCAAAATTGTACGCAGTATTCTAAATATGTCCTCACCAAAGTCCTGTACAGCTGCAACATGACATCCCAACTCCCAAACACTATGTTCTGACAATTGAAGGCAAGTGCGCCAAATGCCTTCTTCACCACCCTGTCAACCCATGACTCCACTTTCAAGGAACTGCAAGGTCTTTTTGTTTGGCAACACTCTCCTGGGCCTCACCATTAACTGTATAAGTCCTACCTTCATTTGCCTTACCAAAATACAACACCTCACATTTATCTAAATTAAACTCCATCTGCCAATCCTCAGCCCTGGGCCAAATGGAACTAGGTCAAAGTGGAAAGTCTGGTATAACTTATCTGTGCTGACCAAAGGGTCTGTTTCCATGCAGTATGACTTTATGACTGGGTAGTAAGTGAAGAAAATATATTGAGCCTGAAAGCGTATTTCTCATCTAATACTATACTAAATACAAACAATACAGTGAATGAACATTTGACTTGCATAAATTGCAAGATTACTCATTTATGCATGCACCAGCACATTGCATTCTGGAAAAAAGCCCAAGATTATCCAGGTATCTTGTCTGATGTAAAAAATTAACAGTAAAAGTTAGTTATTACTGAAGTGCAGCAATGTGGTAAAGTAATTCAACCTCTCTAAGTATTCCACAATGCATTCAAGAGCTCCTTTAACTACTGATGAATAACTTCTGGAAGGCCCTGGAACCTACCCAAAAGCTTCAATAAATCCTCTAATCACACAATCAATATAATATTCCTGGTAACTAATTGGATTTCTTCCAAATAACTTATCTACCCTTGAAACTTAATAGGAATCTAAATCTACATTCAGACAATGGACAGGACAATATTTGAGTCAATGAACAAGAAAAAAAACGGATTCAAGTAATCATCTGCCTTCCTAGGTTTGCTACCAAAGTGGATATCCCCACATTATATTTCATCGACCATACATTTGCCCTCTCAATGAACTTGTCCTTACCACCTTAAGAAGGAGGAACAACAGAGCACAGCAGTAAATTAAGAATAAATGCACACTTCATTCAAAAAATACTGACATTATAAATTATTCTACATGTATCTAACACTAAGTACAGAAAGTTGCATTTTGAACTGTCTGGTTAAAGAACATCATTATTCTGAAATCAATGAGGGTGGAATAAAATGATACAGTGATGCCTAAACTTTACATTTGCTTCCAGAATTTGTTTGGCAAAAGAATGACCAGCAGCTGTGAAAAGAGCTTTATTGCAGAGCAGAATGTGTGTACTTTACAACCCTCACTATTCAATTTCCCAACATAAAAGCACTGAACATGGCCGATAAGCAAGTCATTAACTTAATGACTATGATCAACCAACTTAACAACCCTACATACTACGTTCAAAGTAAATATGTCACAATATTTTTTTTATGTCTGATGATAACTAGTTCAGGTATTAATATATACATATTCCAGTACAACAAGACAACTATACTATTCTTACTAATGCTTGGGATGGAATTTGCATGACCAAGTGAAAGACCTTAACTAGCACATAAAAAGTCATAATGATCCTGTAAAACTCATTCTCTTTAGAACATCTGCTGTGCTATCCAAAAACAATTGTTTTCACTTAGTGAGCAGGAAAAATACCAAAATCACTGTGTGACACATAGTTCATGTTGAAATTTATAACAGTCTTAAAATAAATATATAGCAGCACTGACTCCATTACTACTCATTAAACCGTGCGATACTGTTACACAAAACTAATTTCAAACCACAATATTCCACATTAAACTTCAGTTACTGCAAGTTTCAGTGACTGCAACAATTCTGAGGCACGCCATTAAGACATGATGCATCCTTTAGAATTAGTAACTACCTTTACTGTTGGACTGATAAGAAAGCAATACAAAACACACAGAACATGTCTTCAATTGCACTGAGCTGGAAAATATCAATCTCAATCTTGCATTGGCTGCAAAACAATTACTGAAATTCCCAAGAGTACAGGAAAACAAACACATGCCAAGAAAATTCAACTCATGAAGAACACACATGGTACTATCAGAAGGGTTCAAGACCATCTGCTTCAGAGGAGTGTCATGGCAGGTCCGACTATAATGAAGAAACCTGAGAATCAATGTTCTTCTAATTTTAAAACAAAACCTTTCTACAACTGGCATTCAGTGAATCAAGGATTTCATTGAAATCAGGAACCTTCTGTTCCTTCATAAATCTCAATAAGTATCACATATCAGGATAAAACAGGTTAATCTGGGGTGCTACATTAAGCAGAAATTATTATTTGAAGAGACCTTTTAACGTTGTTGTATTTTTGATCCTCTACAACTATAACTGTAAAAGTTTCATTTTTCATTTCAGAAACATATCAACGTAGTTTTTTTTGTAATAAAGCAAATCAAAAAGTGTGCAATAGGAAATGCTGAGATTGGATATATGAAAGGTAACTTTGAAAGTTGAATGGTCATATGGAAAGAATACACTAAACAATGGGGCATGCTTACCAGTCCTGTCCTGTAGCATAGACATCAGTGACAAAGGGAAGACAACTGCTCAAACATGCATAATAAAGTTCATGTGAAAGAGAGAAATACTGTAGTACAGCTGTCACACTCAGCACTGATACAATGGCAGACAGTAATCAGAAATCCTTCGTATCAGAAAGAAAACCTTTCATTGGCATATTTCTCATGAAAGAAAGATAGCCACTGTGCCCAGTTGATAAGGTTTCCCAACAGTGGAAATATACTGCAGTCTCGTCCTGCAAAGGAGGAGAGTCCTACAAACTCTCTTTATTCCCTTATTGACCTATAGTCTATCAATCTCAGCCATAAGCATCAAATGAACATCTACTGCCTTCTAGAAAACAGTATTCTAAGATTCCAGGAGAAGAAATTTCCCTTTATCCAGTCTGAATGACTAGCCCTTTGTCCTGAGACAATGACTTTAGTTCTAGTTTCTCCAGATATAGAAATCCCCCTCTCAGCTGTCCTGTCAAAGCTCTAAGAATTTTACATGAAAAAGACCTGCTAAACTCCAAAGAAACAGGCTGGTTTTCCTGCATATCTGTACATATGATAGCCCTCTTGACATAGAAATCAATCTACTGAATATGTGCTGCATCCCTTCAAAGGAAAATATATCCTTCCTTGGATATATAAAGATCACCCTTGGGTATGAAGATCAAAATTGTACACAGTATGCCAGGTCTAGTCACACCAAAGCTCTATGTAACTGCAGCAAGATCTCACTCTTAGACTTTAATCCCACAGTAAAGGCCAACATACCATTTGGCTTCCACATTGTTTAAGTTAATTTTCTCCCATTCAAGTCCGAAGATACTTAAATCTCTGTAAATACTAACATTCAAAGAATTTTCATTCTTCCAACAAAAGTGGTTGATTGCTTCCACACTTCCTCACATTATCCTCCACCTGCCACCCTCTGGTCCAAAGTCTGACATGGTGTCTATCCTTTTGCCAAATCCTTACTTCCACCTCATAACTTATGGCCAATTTAGCTTTGTACTATAAGCAAACTAGATCACATTGTATTTGGTCCCTATATCTAAGTCAATGAGTATAAACTGCATTCCAATGGAGGCCCAAGCACTAAACCTTACAACATTCCACGAGTTACATCCTGCCATCCCAAACATGTCCTGCTTATTCTTACTCTGATTTCTTTCATTAATTAATTCTCCATCCATGCTAATACATCACCCTCCATCATTTCAGAAAATCTTGTTGATTCTGCCGAATCAAACTGTTGTGGGTACTGATAGAATCATGCTGCTGCTTTGCTGGTATTGACAAAACTTTAAATAAAAATGTAACTGATATATGCACATAGGAAACTGTGGAGTCATGTCTGATGCCACAGTCATGAACCTAAATTATAGTTAGAGACTATATTATTAACATGTTCTTATTGCAATCACTATAAGTTTCAGAATCAAGGTTTTGAATATAAGCGATTAACCCTAACAATATTGAGTATTAAAGTGAGGTCATCACACTACCCTCCACTGCTGATACAGACTACTATTCAAAATCTGTACTTTGCTGATGCTCTGGAAAAGCAAATACCAGGAAAAGGAGTAAATCCACATCCTATTTGAACTATATTATTTTCCAAGAAACACAAAAGTCTAATTCTCATATACAGGCAGAACTTTAACTACCAATGGCAAGGATTTTAGTTGTGAGAAAGGAACATGAGTTAAAAGCCCAAAAAGTGGTAGGTCCTGGTATAATTCTGCCCAGATCCAAATTCAACCCGTGCAGATCCAAAGATGTGCAGGTCGGTGAATTGGCCATGCTAAATTGCCCATTGAGGAGAAAGTGAGGTCTGCAGATGCTGGAGATCAGAGCTGGAAATGTGTTGCTGGAAAAGCGCAGCAGGTCAGGCAGCATCCAGGGAACAGGAGAATCGACGTTTCGGGCATAAGCCCTTCTTCAGGAATGAGGAAAGTTTGTCCAGCAGGCTAAGATAAAAGGTAGGGAGGAGGGACTTGGGGGAGGGGCGTCAGAAATGTGATAGGTGGAAAAGGTGGAAATTGCCCATTGTCAGGGGTAAATATAGGGGAGGGTAGGGGAATGGGTCTGGGTGGGTTACTCTTCAGAGAGTCAGTGTGGGCTTGTTGGCCACAAGCCTGTTTCCATACTGTAGGGAATCTAATCTAATCTAAAACAAGCATTGAATGATATCAAAGGGATTTTGACTAGTCTGTTCTCACCATAGCTTCTGTCTGACCTGTTTTAAGATTTTCAAAACCAGTATCCTCCTTTTGATTGGCAAGGATTAATTATTAAATTGCTGTCCCTATGGCAAACTATTTCTTCAGTAGTTTCTCTGATCCTGCAATTGTTGCAATCTGTACAATCTGTACAATCTAAAGCCCACTCCACTTTATTAAATTAGATACACCTGTCTTATACAATACTTTCAGAATGAGTGCCATACTGCCCAAAATCTTTCTTGCAATTATTAGCAAAGTGCACCAGAAGTAGGTGGCTAGTATTATACACTAGAAGATAACTTTATTTAAGTAGGGTTCAAGTTGACATTTTTAGTGAGAGCTTTATTTCAGTTAGCCATACTTCATACATATCACACTTATTAGCTCCTCAGATTTGTGCAACCAACTCACATCCAATTAACCTGTAATTAATATATGCATCATCTGGTTCCTTGTCCTTTAGGTCTCAGGCATTGATTCAAACCACATCAGATAAGTTAGTCGGATAAGCATTGCTGCACCACTATACTGCTAAGACAAAACTACGTGTACAATAACAAATGTTGCTGGCATTGACCGAACAAGTAATCAGATAGAGAATGTTTTCGAGAGCCAAAAAAACGCATTTAATATTCTTCACGTGGTGTTCTGTGTGACAGGGACTCTAAGGACAAAGGCTTTAAAATGCACCACAGAGATTCATTAGCCTTTGGACACATAAAAAATTAACACCAAATGTTTCCATAGGAGCAAAATAAGGTCCCCTTCAGATTGCACTGCACGAATATCAGTAGGTAAATGCATTAGTGTGGTTTGCATGCTGGGCTACATAAGTGCCTCCCTGATAACTGTCCACACTATGTGTTAACATAGTTATAATTAACAGTGCTAAATTCTAGTCAGCCAGCTCAGGCACGTTGCCAATACATCAGCCCTAATTACTATATTCACACTGTCAGCGATGTTCATTTTATAGCACATTCTTCATGCTAATGGCAATTCCCTATTTCCCTCCTCACCTCAAAGAAGCATCATACTGTATTTGTACTCCTCTGTATGTCTCCTTTATACTTTTGCTGACTTTTCTCTTCTGGCTGCAGAGTTCCATGATTCATAAGTGTGCATGTGACAAAGCTAGAATCACTTATATAACTGGAACATGAAAAGGCTTTTCAAGTTAGATTACATAACAAGCCATTTTCAGTTGAAACAACTTTGCCACACAACAGTAACATTGAACTTGACAGATTACACCAAATTTTAAGACGACACTTTCCTCTGTAGCATTTTTGACTATCCTAAATCCTACTAATGACCCAGTATATTTTTTCTACACAATTTTTGATCAATTTCATTAACAGAATTGCACAATAACATGACAGTTTATTCACTACAATCAAATGATGCTAAAAAAAAAGAGAACGATAATATTTACTTCTAAAGTAATCATGTTTTAGGACCTTCCACAACATTTTGAACAGAGACATTCTCAGTTTAACATCTCATTTAAATGACAGCACCTCTGATAGTGCAGTACTCTGTCGATAGAATGGACTGAAATGTCAGCCTGGATTCTTACGCTCAAGTCCTGGAGTTGAACTTAAATCTAAAACCTGACTCAGAGGCAAGAGTCTTACCCACTGACTCCCAATTGTCATCTAATGCCAGAATCGAGGATAAAACAGGATAAGGTGGATGGTGAGCAAACCAGAACTGGTGAATCGAATACAGACAATAAAGTTTTAGGTGAGCGAATGCTTTTTGAAGGTGGTGTTGGCTCAGAAGCCCAGTCACAAGATAGCTAGAGTAGCTGAATATTAATGATGTCAATCAGTCAGAGGTAAAATAATCAAGGCTTCCTTGAGAATGTTTTCAGGCTACGTCCGGCCTTCACTAAAATTGGCCCCAATTTAGGCCTTGGCTAAAAACAGTCTACAATCCAGGCCCCAATTAAAGATGGTCTCCAGTCCAAGCCTTGACGAAAAAGACTTTTCTCATTTTCATAACTGTTCATTGTCCCTTCATTTAAAAATACTTTGTCACTTTGTCACTTTCTCTTTGTCACTGCAAGGCTCCCTATGAGCTGCTAGCATGGGAGAGAACCGGTCTGTGATTGGAGGAGCAACTTCTTGCCATTCCCTTCATTCAATTTAAGGAGTGAGTTTTCCCTGATTACTCACCCAAACAAATTTTCATGGGTGATTAAAGGACTTTTGCTAACAATTCACACAACATTCCCCCCCCCGGTATATTTTCTGCATCGATGTCAACAGCACAGGTTAACGCTTCAATGGCAGCTGAGGAAATGCACATGGTCACAAGGTGGATGTTGGCAGTTCATATAAGGTACTGTGCACAAGGTCAGAAATCAGCTTGATGTCAAAAGAAGTGTCGAGGGTGCATCAAGCTTTGCTTAGCCTCAGGCAATAGCCAAGGAGTGCTGTGGGTTTGGTGTGGAGGGCATGGAATAAGCAACAGGAAAACAAAAACAATGGTTTCAATCTTTCAATTGTTTAATTAAAAGAAGTTACAGTTCATTCACAACAAATGTTAAACAAGCAGTCTGAGGCTACAAAAGATATCGATGGAGCCAAGAGAGCTCACTGAGACACCACACTAGGCTCCATCAGCACTGATGTAGAAAATGCATGCAGATGTAAAAACTCAATCTTTTTGCTTCAAATTAATTGTGTATGCTCTCACTGAATTTAAGTGGAAGCAAACTGCTGAAACTGATGTCTCATGATGAATATGAATAAGAAAAGTTGATCATATTCCTCAGCTTCTACTTTTCCTATACTTATCCCATATGCTTGTTGACTGTTGATTTTTTCTTGAGCTTTTCCAAGTCCAAAGATGAACTCTTATTAAATGTCTTAAGTCATAGTCTCTCTCTCTCACCAACAACATTTAGCGAAAGTCGAATGGTACTTCTAATCATCTCAGCACATAACCAGACCTGTTTGTCAGCAGCTGTAGCAAGGGAGCAAGTAGATCCTAATGCTTCTCCATCTCTGATTAATCAAGTTTCACACAAGCGTTTCCAATTTGTTCTGTTCTCTCACATTAGAGCTACAATTCAAGCAATTCTTGAGAACGATACCTCATCAGCATTCATTTTAAGTTTCCTTCATGCAAGGAAAAATCGTTTTGGGAAAAATGAGAAGACAGTAATAACTTTCAGCTGAATTCTGGCTTGGCTATATGTAAAGGCTACCCAACTCCACTGCCCAGTTACAAACCACAAAACAAAGTACGGGTCAGGAGATGGGCAAATTGGGGGAAGGATCAGGAAGAGAGAGCAGCGTCACCAGGTGGGAGGGGAAGGAGAAGGAAAATAGGTGTTTCAGGAATGGTTAGAAACAAAAATGGCCTTTAGTAGAGTAATATGCCCTTCTTGTCAGATGTGGGAGCTGAGGGAGAGTTTATGTTACTGAAGATTATAACTGCAATAAATGCCATTGGTGGCGAAACTGCAATAAGTGCCATTGGTGGCGAAACTGCAATAAATGCCGTTGGTGGCGAAACTGCAATGAATGCCACTGGTGGCGAAACTGCAATAAATGCCATTGGTAGCGAAACTGCAATAAATGCCATTGGTGGCGAATCCTATCACATCAAATGGATTGGTTGGAGCGACAGATAGAGGCAATGAGGAACTTACAAGAGCAAAGGGGTGTGATGATTGGCAGTTATAAGGAGGGAGAAAAGCCGCAGATACAATCACATAGATAGGTTAAGTCCAGGAAAGGTAAGAGAGGTAGGCAGGTAGCACAGGGATCGTTTGTAGCTATCCCCATTTCAAACAAGTAAGCTGTTTTGAAAAATGTAGAGGGTGATGGGTTCTCAGGGGAATGTACCATGAACAACCAAGTTTCTGGTATCAAGACTAGCTCTAATGTAATGAGGGGTACGTCAGGTTCCAAGCATTCGATTGTGTTAGGGAACTCTCTAGTCAGAGGCACAGACAGACGTTTCATTGGCCAGGAGTGAAAAATCAGAATGGCGTGTTGCCTCCCTGGTGCCAGGATCAAGGATGTCTCAGACAGGGGATGCAGAATGTTCTCAAAGGGGAAGAGGGCCCAGCAGGAGGTCATTGTACACATTGGAACCAACAACATAGGAAGGGAAAAGGTTGCGATTCTGAATGGAGAATATAGAAAGTTAGGCAGGAACTTAAAAAGAAGGGCCTCGAGGTAATATCTGGATTACTCCTGGTGCTACGAGCTAGTGAGGGCAGGAATAGGAGGATAGAGCAGATGAATGCATGGCTGAGGAGTTGGTGTAGGGGAGAAAGATTCACATTTTTGGATCATGGAATCTCTTCTGGGGTAGAAGTGACCTGTACAAGGAGGATGAATTGCACCCGAATTGGAAGGGGACTAATATACTGGCAGGGAGATTTGCTAGCGCTACTCAGGAGGATCTAAACTAGTAAGGTGGATTGGTGGAACCAAGGGAGATAGTGAGGAAACAGATCAATCTGAGACAGGTACAGTTGAGAACAAAGGCAAGTCAACCAGTCAGGGCAGGCAATGACAAAGCAGAGAACAAGGTAGGACTGATAAATTTAACTGCATTTATTTCAATGCAAGAGGCCTAACAGGGAAGGCAGATGAACTTAGGGCATGGTTAGGAACATGGGACTCGGATATCATAGCAATCACAGAAACATGGCTCAGGGATGGACAGGACTGGCAGCTTAATGTTCCAGGATACAAATGCAAAACGAAGGACAGAAAGGTAGGCAAGAAATAAGCGGGAGTGGCGTTTTTGATCAGGGATAGCATTACAGCTATACTGAGGGAGGGTATTCCCGGAAATACATCGAGGGAAGTTTTTGGGTGGAACTGAGAAGTAAGAAAGGGATGATCACCACATTGGGATTGTATTATAGACCCCCTAATAGTCAGAGGGAAATTAAGAAATAAATTTGTAAGGAGATTTCAGTTATTTGTAAGACTAATAGTGTGGTTATCGTAGGGGATTTTAACTTTCCAAACACTGGCACTACCATAGTGTTAAGGGTTTAGATGGAGAGGAATTTGTTAAGTGTGTACAAGACAATTTTCTGATTCAGTATGTGGATGTACCAATAGAGAAGGTCAAACCTTGACCTACTCTTGGGAAATAAGGCAGGGCAGGTAACTGAGGTGTCAGTGGGGGAAGCACTTTGGGGCCAGCAACCAGAATTCTATTAGTTTTAAAATAGTGATGGAAAAGGATAGACCTGATCTAAAAGTTGAAGTTTTAAATTGGAGGAAGGCGAATTTTGATGGTATTAGGAAAGAACTTTCAAAAGCTGATTGGGGGCGGATGTTCGCAGGCAAAGGGACAGCTGGAAAATAGGAAACCTTCAGAAATGCGATAACGAGAGTTCTGAGACAGTATATTCCTGTTAAGGTGAAAGGAAAGGCTGGCAGGTATAGGGAATGCTGGATAACTAAAGAAATTGAGGGTTTGGTTAAGAAAAAGAAGGATGCATATGTCAGGTATAGACAGAATAGATTGAGTGAATCCTGAGAAGAGTATAAAGGCAGTAGGAGTGTACTTGAGAAGGAAATCAGGAGGACAAAAAGGGGACATGAAATATCTTTGGCAATAGGGTTCAGGAGAATCCAAAGGGTTTTTACAAATACATTAAAGACAAAAGCATGACGAGGGAGAGAATAGGGTCCCTCAAAGATCTGCAAGGCGGCCTTTGAGTGGAGCTGCAGGAGATGGGGGAGATACTAAACGAGTATTTTGCATCAGTATTTACTGTACAAAAGGACACGCAAGATACAGACTGTAGGGAAATACATTGTGACATCTTGAAAATGTCCATATTAAAGAGGTGGTGGTACTGGATGTCATGAAATGCATAAAGGAGATACTTCCCCAGGACCTGATCACGTGTACCCTAGAACTCTGGGGGAACCTAGGGAAATGACTGCTGCGCCTCTTGCTAAGATATCTGTATCATCGATAGTCACAGGTGAGTTGCCAGAAGACTGGAGGTTGGCTAACATGGAGCCACTATTGAAGAAAGGTAGTAGGGAAAAGCTAGGGAACTACAGACCAGTAAGCTTGATGTTAGTGGTGGGCAAGTTGTTGGAGGGAATCCTGAGGGACAGGATTTACACATATTTGGAAAGGTAAGTACTGATTAGGGATAGTCAACATGGCTTTGTGCGTGGGAAATCATGTCTCACAAACTTGATTGAGTTTTTTGAAGAAGTAACAAAGAAGATTGATGAGGGCAGAGCAGTTGATGTGATCTATATGGACTTCAGTAAGGCGTTCAACAAGGTTCCCCATGGGAGACTCTTTAGCAATGTTAGATCTCATGGAATACAGGGAGAACTAGGCATTTGGATACAGAAGGTAAAAAGACAGAAGGTGGTGGTAGTGGGTTGTTTTTCAGACTAGAGGCCTGTGACCAGTGGAGTACCACTGGTCGGTGCTGGATCCACTATCTTTTGTCATTTATATAAACAATTTGGAATGTGAACATTCGACGTATAGTTAGTAAGTCTGCAGATGACACCAAAATTGGAGGTGTAGTGGACAGCGAAGAAGGTTATCTCAGATTATAATGGGATCTTGTTCAGATGGAGTTTAATTTAGATAAATGTCAGGTACTGCATTTTGGGAAAGCAAATCTTAGCAGGACTTATACACTTAATGGTAAGGTCCTGGGGAGTGTTGCTGAACAAAGAGACCTTGGAGTGCAGGTTCATCGTTCTTTGAAAGTGGACTCACAGGTAAATAGGACAGTGAAGAAGTTGTTTGGTATGCTTTCCTTTATTGGCCAGAGTATTGAATATAGGAGTTGGGAGGTCATGTTGCAGCTGTACAGGACGTTAGTTGGGGCACTCTTGGAATACTGCGTGCAATTCTGGTCTCCTTGTGAAATTAATAATTGCATAGCAAGATGGATAATGTATTGCTACTGCATATTGTGGGTGGTGCTGGACTCTAAGGTGATCCAGAGTAAACATGACTCTGGTTAAGTGGTTGCAGCTTGAGAACTTCAGTTCTGAGCTGAGTTCAACCTGCAGATGTTGAGTCACATCAAGGAAAAGGAAAGAACACACCGCTGTCCTCAGATGAGGTCATTCAAAACTTGTCTGTGATCAGGGAGGAGAAAGTGAGGACTGCAGATGCTGGAGAACAGAGCTGAAAATGTGTTGCTGGAAAAACGTAGCAGGTCAGGCAGCATCCAAGGAGCAGGAGAATCGACGTTTCGGGCATGAGCCCTTCTTCAGGAATGCAAGTGCATGACTACAGTGAGGCAGGTGTGAGTATCCAAGCGTAGCATTCGACAATGACCGGCGGGGCCGATGCTGCAACAGTCACAAGTTCGTGGTAGCTGTGTGAACAAGAGTTGGGACTGCGGTGTAGATATGCAAACAGACAACAGCATTGTAGAATATGGGGCCTTTGAATGGGGAGAAATAGGAACACAGTAGTGGTGGGGAAATGCAGCCGTGAGTACGTGCCTCAAATGCTATGCTTCCTGATGGTCCCAGGCTGAAGAGAAATTTGCAATGGGAAGAGGGGAATCTGGTTGCTGTCATCCGCTTTGGTACGAAAAACATTGATAGGACTAGAAAGGAGGTTCTGCTGAAAGAATCTAAACAGATAAGAGCAAAGGTAAAAATCGGCTGGGGAGGGTGGAGAGATCTGGAAAGGGAAACATTCAACAGAAAAAGGTATGGCAATATTGTAGGCAGCAATTTAGGCAACGATACCTAGTGGGACTGAAAGGAACAGTGTTAACAAAAAAAACTGCAAATAGGGAAATAAGGTCAAAGTGAAAAGAAGTTGGAAGGGAAAATTAATGGCTTTTGTTTAGATGCAATTCAGATCAAAACTCAATTAATTAATGGTACAAATACAGGTTAATGGGTGATCTTCTTGCCATTACCTGGTTATAAGGTTATCAAAGCTAGGAAGTAAATATTCAGCGGTATGTGACTTTTCAAAAGGACAAGCAGGAAGAAAAGAATGGTGAGGTAGCATTGTCAGTACAGGATGGAATAAATATGATACCAAGAAATGATCTTGGATGAGAAGGTGTGGAACTCACATGGGTGGAGATCAGAAATAACAAGAGGAAGACAACAATCTATAGACCTAACAGTCCTTGTACCACAGAACACAAAAGAAATCAAATGTAATAAAGACATATTAAAAAAATCAGTATGCTATTCATGGGTGACTTCAATCTTCACATAAATTGGGAAAATCAAACAGGCTAAAAGGAATGTGTGTATTCAGAAACATTAAGCTATGGATCAAATCACAGACCAAGCTATTTTGGATCTGATAATGTGTAATATGAGGCTGGATTAATAAATGATTTCAGAGTAATAGATTCCCTCGGAAACAGTGGTCATAACATAAGCATTCAGTTTACAAGTGAGAAACTTTGGTCAGAAAATACAGAGCTAAGCATAAATATAAGGGCACTTATATGGGAATGAGTTGGTTGCAATGTACTATGAAAGGAGTTCCACTGAAAAGACAGTTGATGACCACGAGCAGATCTTTAAGAAAATAATTAATGATTCATAACAAACATATACCCTAGTGAAGGAGGAGGATTCTAGAAAGGGGATAAGCCAAACATGGTTAACTTAGGAACTTGAGGATAGCATCAAATTAAAAGTGAAAAATAAAAACACAATATGACAAAAAGAGTACGGGCAAGTCAGAAAATTGGGCTCAAAGTTTCAAAAGCCAACAAAAGTTGGCCAGTACAATATGTAGAAATAATCAGAGTAAGCTAGCAAGTAATATATAAAATAGCACAGGCTTCTTTAAGTATATAAAAAGGAAGAGTGAACATCGGTGCCTTAGAGAATGAGACTGGAATAGTAGTAACAGGAAATCAAGAAATGGCAGACTGTATTGGTCACTCAGACTTTCTGGCACCATGACTTCCAGCAATTGACTGAGGCTGTGCACGTTTTACCTCCCTAATGTGGCAATGGTGAACAGTATTAGCATGACTCCATTGGATGCTTTGAACCCCACTCATGACTTCTTTGGCCAAAGGCCAAAGAACATTTGGCAAGAAAAGGGTAAGTTCTTTGAGAAGGTGACCAAACAGGTGGATGAGGGTAAAGCGGTTGATGTGGTGGATATGGATTTCAGTAAGGTGTTTGATAAGGTAGGTTCTTGCACAAAATATGGGATTGAGGGTGATTTAGCGGTTTGGATCAGAAATTGGCTAGCTGAGAGCAGACAGAGGATGGTGGTTGATGGGAAATATTCCTCCTGGAGTTCAGTTACTCGTGGAATACCGCAAGGATCTGGTTGGGTCTACTGGTGTTCGTCATTTATATAAATGATCTGGATGAGGGTATAGTAAGATGGATTAGTAAATTTGCTGATGACACTAAGGTCGGTAGAGTTGTGGAGAGTGACAAAGAATGTTGTAGGTTGCTGAGAGACAGAGATAAGCTGCAGAGCTGGGCTGAGAGGTGACAAATGGAGTTCAATGCGGAAAAGTTTGAGGTGATTCACTTTGGAACAAGTAGCAGGAATTCAGAGTACTGGGCTAATGGTAAGATCTTTGGTAGTGTGGATGAAGAAAGAGATCTAGGTGTGCAGGTACATAGATCCTTGAAAGTTGCCACCCGGGTTGATAGGGTTGTTAAGGCATACAGTGTGTTAGCTTTTATTGGCAGAGGGATTGAGTTTGGGAATCATGAGATCATGCTGCAGCTGTACAAAACTTTGGTGCGGCCACATTTGGAGTATTGCATACAGTTCTGGTCACCACATTATAGGAAGGATGTGGAAGCTTTGGAAAGGGTTCAGAGGAGATTTACCAGGATGTTGCCTGGTATGGAGGGAAGGTCTTATGAGGAAAGGCTGAGGGACTTGAGGCAGTTTTTATTAGGGAGAAGGAGGTTGGGAGGTGACTTAACGGAGACATATAAGATAATCAGAGGGTTAGATAGATTGGACAGTGAGAGCCTTTTTCCTTGGATGGCGATGGCTATCACCAGGGAACATAGCTTTAAGTTGAGAGCTGATAGATATATGTCAGATGTCAGAGGTAGTTTCTTTAATCAGGGAGTAGTAAGGGTGTGGAATGCACTCCCTGCAACAGTAGTAGACTCGCCAATTTTAAAGGCATTTAAATGATCATTAGCTGGCATATGGACGAGAATGGAATAGTGTAGGTTAGGTGGGCTTCAGATTGGTTCCACAGGTCAGTGCAACACTGAGTGCCAAAGGGCCTGTACTGCACTGGTGTTCTATGTTCTATAGAAACACACACCAGAAGGCCACACAGTGAAGACTCGTGCAAAGAATTGTGCAACAACCCAGGAGAAGTTCCAGCCTCACCTGAGAGACCCACCTTCATGGAAGTGAGGCAGTCCTACATCAGAAAGGAAAACGATTCCAACAAGTGGATTGTTGAGGGTAATATCTCTTTCTCAGACAGACATAGCTGGATGGAGAGTAAATATTGTTGGAAGTTTGGGAAATTCTCAGTGTTTTTAATAATTTTATTAATAAAAATCAAGTTGAATGACAATCCGAATTCGGTGTCCCTTTGTCTGCCTCACTGGCAATAGCACTTACAAAACAAATTAAAATGTAGGTCCTCAAAGGTGGCAAGCTCAAGATTGCTATTGCACTCTTCAGAGAAAAAATTAACTCATGGAACCTGGGCATCACTGGCTGGCCAGCATTTATTGCCCTAGAGACAGTGGTGGTGAGCTACCTTGTTGAAGCGCTGGAATCCATATGCTGCAGGTTGCCCCACAATGCCATTAGGAAGGGAATTCCAGAATGTTGACCCAATGACAGTAAAAGAACGGCAATATATTTCCAAGTCAGGATGGTGAGTGGTTTGGAGGGGAACTTGCAGGCGTAGGTATTCCCATGAATCTGCTGCACATGCTATTCTAGATCTAAGTGGTTGCGCGTTTGGGAGGTGCAGTCTAAAGACCTTTCTGGATTTCTGCAGTGCATCTTATAGATAGTACACATCGCTGCTACTGAGCATTAGTGTTGGAGGGGATGCTTGTGGATGTGATTCCAATCAAGCAAGCTACTTTGACCTGAATGGTGTCAAGCTTCTTAAGCGGTGGCACTGCACCCATTGAGGCAAGTGGACAGTATTCCTTCACATTCCTGACTTGTTCTTTATACATGGTGGACAAGGTTTGAGGAGTCAGGAGGTGAGTTATTCGCTGTAGTATACCTGTTCTTGTCGTCAGTGTTTATGTAGCAAGTCCAGTCGAGTTTCTGATCAGTGGTAACCCCAAGGAAACTGATAGTCGGGGATTCAGTGATTCGTAACACCATTGATTGTCATGGGGCGGTGGTTAAATAATCTCTTAATGGACATTTGTGTGGTATGAATATCGGAGATAGTGAGGACTGCAGATGCTGGAGAGTCGGGGTGGATAAAAAGCTGGAAAAGCACAGCAGGTCAGGCAGCATCAAGAGGAGAAGGGCAGTCGATGCTTCAAATCAGAACCTTTAATCAGGACTGGGGAGGGAAAGAGGGCTGAGAAAGAAGTAGAAGGAGGGGATGGGGCTGGGGGAATGGCGTTGGGAATGTGGTAGGTGGATGCAGGTAGGTGGTGGCTGGAATTGGTCAGTGGGAAGGCTGGAGTGGATGGGTGGGAAGGAAGATGGACAGGTCAGGTCAGGTCAGGTTAAGGGGGCTGGATGGAAAAGGAGGGCTGGGCCTGGGATGAGGTGGTGGGTTGGATAGATTTGGAAGCTGGTGAATTGTGACAAGGGCACTTGCCACTTGCCAGTCCAAGGCTGGATACTATCCACATCTTGCTGCAATTCACTAACGACTACTTCAGTATCTGAGAAGTCATGAATGGTGCTGAACATTGTGAATATTCCAACTTCTGACTTTATAATAGGGGAAGGTCGTTAACTCCTGAAGAAACATTCTGGAGCTGTGATGACTGACCTCCAACAAGCACAGGAAGAGGTGGGTACTGCAGATGCTGGAGATTAGAGTCAAGATTAGAGTGGTGCTGGAAACACAGCAGGTCAGGCAGCATCCGAGGAGCAGGAAAATCGACATTTCGGGCAAAAGCCCTTCATGAAGGAATGAAGGACTTCCTGATGAAGGTGTTTCTCCAGCACCACTCTAATCTCTTCCAACAACCACAACCACCTTATGATATGCCAGCTATCACACCAGTGGAGAGTTTGCTCCCCATACAAATCCCCATATAGTTTCATTAGAGCTTCTTGATACCAAACTTGGTCGAATGTAGCCTTGATGTCACTCTTACCTCACCCAGGAACCCAAACTGATTGCTGAGCAGGTACTGCTTGATAGCAATGTTAATAACACCTCCATAACTTTACTGATGATCAAGAGTTGACTGATGGGACAATAATTGGCTGGGTTGGATTTGTCCTGCGTTTTGTGTAAAAGATATACCTGGGCAATTTTTCACATTGTTGAGTATATGCCAACATGGTAGTGGAACTGGAGAAGGTTGACTAGGGGAGTGATGAGTTCTGGGGCATAAATCTTCAGTACTATTGCCAGAATGTTGTCAGTGCCCATAGCCTTTGCAGCATTTCTTCATATCAAGTGGAGTGAATTAAATTGGCTGAAGACTGGAATGCTGGGAACCACTGGAGGCGGCTGAGATAGGCCATGTACATGGCAATTCTGGCTGAACATTGCTGCAAATGCTTCAGTCTTACCTTTTTACACTGAAGTGTTGGGCTCTTCCATCGGGGAGTGTGGGAGATTTGTGGAACCTCTTCCTCCTATGAGTTGTTTAATTGTCCACTACCATTCACAACCAGATGTACTAAGACTGTAGAGCTTAAATCTGATCTATTGGTGGTGGACTTTCCTGCTCCTAATCGATCCAACCATACCCCTCCACTGATACACTCAATTTGATTGGTGGAACCGGTCCTCACCCTCAACAGCTTCTCCTTTGAACCCTCCCACTTCCTTCAGACGAAAAGGGTAGCCATGAGCACTCAGCTATGCCTGTCTCTTCATCGGGTACATGGAACAATCCATCTTCTGCAGTTACACTGGCACTATTCCCCACTTTTTCCTCCGTTACATTGATAACTATATCAGCGTCACCTCATGCTCCCACAAGGAGGATGATCAGTTCATCAACTTCACAAATACCTTCCACTCTGATCTCAAGTTCACCTGGACCATCTCAGACACCTCCCTCTCCTTCCTGGACCTCTCCATCTCCGACAACCAGCTCAACACAGACATCTACTTCAAACCCATCGACTCCCACAGCTATCTGGACTACACCTCCTCCCAGCCACCCTGTAAAAATGTTATCCCTTACTTGCAATTCCACTGCCGTATCTGGTGCCAGGAGAAGCTATTCCGCTCCAGGATATCCCAGATGGCCTCCTATTTCAAGGACTGCAATTTCCGCTCGCACTTGGTCAACAATGCCCGCCAGCGCATCTCCTCCACTTCTTGCACCTCTGCCCTTGAACCCCACCTCTCCAACCACAGCAAGAATAGATCCACCCTGGTTCTCCCCTTCTACCCACTAATCTTTGGACACAGCACATTATCCTCCACCATTTCTGCCACCTGCAATCAAACCACCAGAGGGATATATTTCTCTCCCCACCCTGATCAGCATTCTGCAGAGACCATCACTCCCTCGTTAGGTCCACACCACCCCCACTTCCCTTGCCGCCACAGGAGGTATAAAACCTGTGCCCATACCTCCCCCCTCACCTCCGTCCAGATCCCAAAGGATACTTCCGCATCTAATAGAGATTTTCCTCAACTTCCAAACAGCTCATCTACTGTGTCCGTTGCTCTCGATATCGTCTCCTCTACATTGGAGAGGCAGGACGCCAACTTGAGGAACGTTTCAGAGAACATCTCCAGGACACACGGCTAACTCACCGCCCTGTGGCCAACCACTACAACACCCCCTCCCACTCTGCCAGGGACATGTAAGTTCTGGGCCTCTTCCATCGCCAAATCCAAGCCTGGAGGATGAACGCCTCATCTCCCGCCTTGGGACCTTCCAACCACATTGCAGGTGGCAGAAATGGTGGAGGATAATGTGCTGTGTCCAAAGATTAGTGGGTAGAAGGGGAGAACCAGGGTGGATCTATTCTTGCTGTGGTTGGAGAGGTGGGGTTCAAGGGCAGAGGTGCAAGAAGTGGAGGAGATGCGCTGGCGGGCATTGTTGACCAAATGCGAGCGGAAATGTTGTTTTCACCAGTTTCCTCAATTCTCCACCCCATCCAATCCCAGATCCAACCCTCTAACTCAATACCACCATCTTGAACTGTCCAATCTGTCCATCTTCCTTCCCACCTATCCGCTCCACCCTCCCCTCCGACCTATCACCATCACCTCCACCTCCATCTACCTATCGCCTTCCCAGCTACCTTCCCCCCAGCCCCATCCCAACCCCCCTATTTCTCTCTCAGCCCCCTTCTTCCTCCCACATTCCAGATGAAGGGCCCAAAATATTGATTCTCCTGTCCCTCGGATGATGCCTGACTTGCTGTGCTTTTCCAGTACCACACTTTTCAACTCTGCTTTCTTCGCTCTGTCTATTATTTGCTGTTTGGCACAGTTTTCCTGCTTGGTAGCTTCATTAGTTTGACGCCTCATTTTTAGGTATGCCTAGTGCTGCTCCTGACATGTCTTCCTATACTCTCCACTGAACTAGGGTTGATTCCCTGGTTTATGGCAATGGTTCAGTAAATGATATGCCAGGCCATGTGGTTGCAGATTGTGCTGGAGTATAATTCTGCTGCTGCTGATGGCACTCAGCGCATCATGGGTGGCCAGATTGGAGTTGTTAAATCTTTCTGAAGCATGGTGATAGTAACACACAACACAATGAAAGGTAGTCTCAATGTGAAGTTGGGACTTTGTCTCCACAAGAATTGTACTGTGTTCACTCTTACCAATATTGTCATGGACAGATGCATCTGCAACTAGCAGATTGGTAAGGATGTGATTGTGTGATTTTAGTTCATGTTCGTTATCACACCATCTGCTGCAGACCTAGTCTAGCATCTATGTCCTTTAGGACCTAACCAGATTGATCAGTACTGTTGCTGCCAAGCCACTGTTTAAGGTCGACCTTAAAATCCCCCACTCAGAGTACATTTTGTCAACTTTAGTGTGCTTGTTCAACATGGAGGGAGTATGGATTCGTCATCTGAGGAAGGGTGGTATGTGGTAATCAGCAAGTTTTCTTCCCCATGTTTAACCTGAAGTCATGAGACCCAGCGTCAATGTTGCAGACTGTATTCTACCGTGCCGCCACCGCTGCTGGATCTGTCCTGCCAGTGGGACAGGACATATCCAGGGATGGTGATGGTGGTGTCTGGGACAGTATGTGTCTGGGACACTCTATGCAAAGTATGATTCTGTAAGAATGACTACGTCAGATTGTTGCTTAACTAGTCTGAGAGACAGTTCTCCCAATTTTGGCACCAGCCCCCAGATTTTAGGAAGGAGGAATTTGCAGTGTTGAAAGGCTGTTTCTGTGCTATCTTTTCCAGTATCTAGGTCGATGCCAGATGATCTATCCAGTTTCATTTCTTTGTAGTGACTGATTCAACTGCATTAGCAAGAGTTAACAGATCAGGTGAGGATGGTAGATTTCCTTTCTTGAAGTGAGCCAGAGCAGTTTTTCTGACAATCAATAATGGTTTCATGGTCATCAGCAGATTATTAGGAAGAGATTTTTTTATTAAATTTAAATTCCACCATCACACCCTGGCCCCAGAACATTAGCTGATTTTCTGGATTAATAGCCTAGCGATAATGCCATTAGGCCAAGCCGCCCCTAAATGAAATGGTGCAAGAACGTACATTTTAGATTCCAGGGCCATTGGAACAGATTCTGAGGGAGGTGGGACCAATATATGCTGGATAAGTTGGGGACCTTGGGGACCAGAACTGAAGTTCTGTGGGAGATTTACAAATGCAATTGATAAGGATTTAAACTAAAATGGCAGGGGGATATGAACCTCTAAAGGGAGACAGATTCGGAAAGGAAATGGGGAAACAGCACAAAAACAAAAGACAGAATAAGAAATAATAAAAGTAATAGGCAGAGAATTCAGGGACAAGAATCCAACAGGACCAGTGAAATATAATGTGAACAGGACAAAGAATGTTAAAAAGGTAAGCCTAAAAAGGACTTTGTTTTAATGCGTGGAACATTCACAATAAACTGGATGAATTTCTTACACAAATAGATATAAACTCATACTACATAATTGAGATTATAGTAACATGGCTCCAGGGTGACCAGGGATGGCAACTCAATATTCAGAAAGGAAAGGATGTAGATTTGCTCGCTTAGCTGAAAAGTTCATTTTCAGACGTTTCGTCGCCATACTAGGTAACATCTTCAGTGAGCCTCCGAATGAAGCACTGGTGGTGTAGCCCGCTTTCTATTTACATGTTTGGATTTCCTTGGGTCGGTGATACCATTTCCTGTGTTGACATCATTTTCCATGGTGATGTCATTTCTTGTTCTTTTTCTCAGGGGTGGTAAATGGGATCCAAGTCAATGTGTTTGTTGATAGGGTTCCGGTTGGAATGCCATGCTTCTAGGAATTCACAAGTATCCTTACATTCAGATAAGGAAGGACACCTCTTCGACTGGGACAACACATCCATCCTAGGACAAACCAAACAGAGACACGCACAAGAATTCCTAAAAGCATGGCATTCTAATCGGAACTCTATCAACAAACACATTGACCTAGATCCCATTTACCACCCTCTGAGAAAAAGAACAGGCAATGGCATCATGAATAGAAATGACATTACCAACCCAAGGAAACCCAAATACACAAATAGAAAGCGGGCTACATCACCAGTGCTTCGTCCAGATGCTCACTGAAGATGTTACCTAGTATGGTGACGAAACATCTGAAAACGAACCTTCCAACTAAGCGAGCAAACCTAGATCCAGAAGCTCAACCTGAGCTACAAATCATCTCAAAACTCACTACCTGAAGGGACAGTGAGAAAAGTTAAAGGAGGTGGAGTAGCATTACTGGTTAAAGAGTAAATTAATCCAATAGTCAGGAATGTGTGTGGATAGTGCTTAGAAACACCACTGGCTAAAAATGATAATGGGCTGTGTTAAGTTTTTTTTCCCCGAGGTCCTTACACACTTGATGCAACTGCAAACGCCAACTTCTGTGAACAACAACCAAATTTTATTAAGCACCGGGACATCCAATTTCCTGCAGGTCAGCAGAGCAAGTTAATTCTTTAATATCACAGCTGAATATAGACTCCCAAATTGTAGTGGAAATATTGAGGAAGGCATTCAAACAGGAAATTAGAGGTGCAGGCAATAAAGCTATAGCTACAATTATGGCAACTTTAATCTGCATATAGGTTGGGAAAATCAAATGAGTAAGAGTTTGATAGAGGAGGAATTTCTCAGTGAGTATGGGATGGTTTTCCTAATCAATACATTGAGGAACCAACTAGAGAACAGGCCACCCTAAACTGGGTATTGTGCAATGAGAAAGGAATAATCGAGTTATGCAAGACGTCATGGGGAAGACTGACCATATTATAACAGGTCATCATTAAAATCATGAGTGTCATGCTTATTTCTCAGACTAAGGTCATGAATTTAAATAAAGGAAACTACAATGGCTTGAGGCATGAGCTGGCTGTGATAAATTAAGGAACGTTATTTAAAGGGATGATAGTGGATATGTGGTGGCAAACTTTTAAAGAAAGCACGGAAGAACTGCAACAATTATTCATTCCATCAGCCACAAAGATAAAAAGGGAAAGGTGGTTTCAACATGGCTAACAAAGGAAATTAATGCTTATATTAGATCCAACAAAGGTGCATAAAAATTGGCCAGAAAATGCTGTGGACCTGAGGACTTTAAGCATTTTAAATTTCAACAACCGGGGACAAAAGCATTGATTAGGATGGGAGTATTTCAGTATGAGAATGAGCTCATGGGGAACATAGAAACTTATTGTAAAAACATTCTACAGGGATGTGAAAAGAAAAAGATTAGTGAAGACAAATGTAGATCCCTCATTGCCAGAAATGGGTAGTTACAATCAGGAATAAAGACGGACAAATTAAATACATACTTGGCTCTGTTTCCACAAACATGGACACAAATAATGTCCCAAAAATGTTGGAGAATACCAGTCTAGTGCAATCTTGCGCTATACAAAACCACACTATAGAAAATCAGTATTAGTAGGAAAATGGTGCTGGGGAAACTGACGGGATTAAAGATTGATAAATCCCAGGCCTACATCCCAGAGCACTTAACTAAGTGGTCCTGGAAATGGTGGATTGCCAGTTGTCTTTCAAGATTCAAAAAGAAACTCTGGAATAGTTCTTATGAATTAGAGGGTAGCTAATGAAACCACATTATTTAAGAGAGGTGGTCAAGAGAAAACGGAATTATGGACTAAAAGCACGACATTGGTAGGAGGGAAAATGCTAGACTCTATCATCAAGCATTCAACAGATTACTTGGAAAACAACGTGGACAGACTCAGCATGAATTTATGAAAGAGATATGCTCAACAAACATAATGAAATTTTGAGAGGGTGGAACTTGTAGAGTTGATAAAACAGAGCTATGAACCTGGATGCGGATTACTTAGACTTACAGACTTTCAATCGGATCCCACATAAGAGGTTAGCAAGTAAAGTTAAAGTGCATGGAATGGGGATACATATAGGTTGTTTTGCTATAATGTGACAATTGTGTTCCTCTGCAATCTTGCACTAAACAAAATTGCACTATGGAAAACCACTGTAGAAAATCACATTGTAGAAGATCAATATTCAGTGAAAAGTTCCCATTATTCAAACAGCATTCATAATTTGTCAATTGCGTTATAACCAATTCGCTTTGAACCAGAATGACCTGTAGTGTAACGAAATGGATACAGAACTGGTTGCCAGACAGGAAACAAAAGAGTAGAAATAAACGAGATTTTTCAGTGTGATAGGCAGTGACTAGTGGGGTACTGTGGGGATCAATGCTTGGACTCCACCAATTCACAATATATATTAATGGGTTAGATGAGGGAACTAAATGCAATGTCTCCAAGTTTGTTGACAATGCAAAGGTAGGTGGTACGGTGAACTTGAAGAGGATGTTGAAATGCTTCAGTGTGATTTGAGCAAGTTAATCAAGTGGGCAAATGCATAACAGATCAAGTATAACGTTGATTAATGTGAGGCTATCCGTGTTAATATCAAAAATAGAAAGGCACATTATTATCTGAATGACAACAGATTGGGAAAGAGGGAGGTACAACTAGACCTGATAGTTTCAGTGACTGGTATACAGAGACAAAGTATGCAGGTCCAGCAGACAGTGAAGAAAACAAATGGTATGTTGGCCTTCATAGTAAAGGTTTCAAGTGTACAGGAGCAGTGATGTCTTATGGTAATTGTTCAGGGCCTTGGCGAGATCACATCTGGAATATTGTGTACAATGTCAGTCATCTTATCTGTGGAAGGATTTTCTGGCTATGAAGAGAGTGCAACATAGGCTTACTAGTTTGATTCCTAGGATAGCAGACGCATGGAATCCCTACAATTTGGAAGCAGGCCATTCAGCCCATCAAGTCGACACCAACCCTCTGAACGGCTTTTGCACGTAACGTCGATTTTCCTGCTCCTCCGATGCTGCCTGACCTGCTGTGCTTTTCCATCACCACTCTGATCTAAACTCTGGTTTCCAGCATCTGCAGTCCTCACTTTTGACTAGCATTCCACTCAAACCACCCTGTACCCTGCATTTCCCAGGGCATGCATATTCCTGGACACTATGGGCAATTTGGCACAGCCAATCCACCCAAATTGCACATCTTTGGACTGTGGAAGGAAACCGGAGCACTTGATGAAACCCATGCAGACGAGGAAAATGTGCCAACTCCACACAGACAGATGCCCGATGGTGGAACTGAATCCAGGTCCCTGGCACTGTGAGACAGCAGTGCTAACCACTGATTCACCATGCCACCCTGGCACAAAGACAGATTGAATCAGTTAGAAGTATACTCACTGCAGTTTAGAAAAACGAAGGGGAGATTTCACAGAAACATATAAAATCCAACATCTAAACAAGCTAAATGCACAAAGCCTGTTCCCAGTGACTGGGAAATCCAGAACCAGGAGTTACATAAGTTAAGGATATGGAGTAGGCCATTTAAGACTGGGATGAGGAGAAATATCTTCATCCACAGAGGGGCATGGATGGGTAAACAGGCAATGTCTTTTCCCTGGGGTGGGGGAGTCCAGAACTAGAGGACAGAGGTTTATGGTGAGAGGGTAAAAATTTAAAAGGATCCTAAGGGGCAACCTTTTCACGCAAAGGGTGGTGATGTATGGATTGAGCTGCCACAGGAAGTGGTGGAGGCTGGTACAATTCCAATATTTTCTAATAGGACCTGAGGGGCAAAGTTTCCTACAGAGGGTGGTACACATCTGGACGGTATATGAGTAGGAAGGGTTTAGAGCGACATAGGCCAAATGTAACAAGATTAATTTAGGATATCTGATCGGTATGGTCAGTTGGACTGAAGGGTCTATTTCTGTGCTGTACATCTCTTTGACTCTACAGTGCAGTGAAATCTCTGCCATGGAAAGCAGTTAAGCCTAAATCATTGAATGTTTTCAGGATGGAGTTAGATATAGTTAAGGCGAAAGGGATCAAAGAGTATGGGGAGAAAGCAGGAACAGGGTGCTGAGTTGGATGATTGGTCATGATTATTTTGAATGGCAGAGGGCTGAAGAGCCTACTCCTAATTTCATTTTCTCTGACAAAGTAGCATTTTGCAATAGTATACTGACATATCTTCTTAGAATAAGTACCCAAAGTGACAAAAGAGTTTAAATCTGAAATTTTCTAATAGGACCTGAGGGGCAACGTTTCCTACAGAGGGTGGTACACATATGGAATGAGCTGCCAGAGGGAGTGGTAGAGGTGAATAAAATTACAACATTTAAAAGACATTTGGACAGATACATGGATATTAAATGTTTAGAGGGATATGGGCCAAATGCAGGCAAATAGGACTAGTTTAGTTTAGGAAAACTGACAAGATTTGTTAGGCAACCCTAACAGCAACTACAGAACAGATAAATGGAGTTTCATTTAGATCACTCATGTTCTAGATGAAGAGTGAAACAACATCAAAGTCTGAGTGGCCTGCTTCTATGCATAAATTCAAAGCATTTGCTTGAAATGCACACAGGTTAATTCCACTAATATGGTAGAAGAATCTTTTTTACATCCGAGATTAATATTTCAACAGATCAAAAGAAAGATAGTTGTACTTAGATGGAAATCTGCTACAGTACTTTACAATGCTATTGTCAAGAGAACTCAGAGGATTCAGTGAAATTTGTAATGTGGTAATTTGCAGTCTCCAGGCAATAGTCTTCTAGTCTTTTTGTGGTGACTCACACTATTCATTATTGTTTGATAAACTGGTTGTAGCTTTAGCAGGTGATTTAAGCTCATTTTTTAAATAATCAAAAGGATATTCTGGGAACAGCTGGATTCCAAAGAATAAGCTCCAAGACCTGCCATGCCAATTTAAACACTTCTAATATTAATGTGACAATGTATTATAAAATACAAATATAAATCATTACAGAAAGCTTTTAGATGAAAAAAAAGTTAGATTTATTACGTTTTTGAAGACAAGGCTGAGTAAAAGCAGACTGCAACTGTCCCAGTTTTCTATCATCACTCCAGCTATTCCTCAGGCAGAAAAATATTTCTTGAAAACTCAAACATCTTACAGTAAAGCTTAATATGCTCCAGGGACCTTCCAAACTTTTTCATTGTATTAATACAAACAAAAGCTAAATCAAGAACTTTTCTTTTCAGCGACAACAAGAATTTAAACTAAAAAATCATGAATGAGCAGCACAGCTCATACCCCAGTAATCAGAGATAAAACCGTCCAGACACTGCTTCAAACTACATTGGCAAATTTACGCTTCAAGATAATCTTCAACATAACATGCCACACCATTACTAATTTTCTTAAGTGCCATCAAAAATAAATTACACGTAGATAGCCCCTTTAATATCAGAAAACCTAATTTGATGTAAACATAGAACAAAAAAAAAGTGCTGAACCAAAAAAAAGGCTAACCACAAGTTGAGTGGTTTCTCAAACTGAATTTATAAGAGCACAGGGAGGTGGAGGACGTTTCAGGACACAGGACCTCAAATATAACTCAAAGGCTCATGGTGAGCTGAAGAGAGCTAGGGATGCACAAGAGACTAAGAGTTAAAAAATAAAATCCTCAAATAATGAAGACTACCTTCAACACCATATCTGGTTGCTAATTTTTTATTCTCTGCATCGCTGCAGCAATCAACAATAAAACTAATTCCATCTCGGGCCACACCTAATCTTCCTATTAATAGGTCAATTGTATTGAAGTTTTCAAGCTGCCAATTCATGCAAAGTCATGTGTCCAACCGCAACAATGATATGTATGAAAGTGGGTGAAACAGGAATTAATATATTAATAGTGGGGTAGTACAGTATCAGAAGAAGTTCCCCCACACCAGAAGGGAAAATGTGTCCTGATCTACTGCTTGGGTCACAGTAGAAGGAATTGAAAAATGTGGTGCTGGAAAAACACAGCAGGCCAGGCTGCATCCGAGGAGCCTGAATCCAAGGGTTGGGACTGAGATAAGGTGGGGGGAAGGGGAAATGAGGAAGCTGGAGAAATCTACATTTATCCAGTGTGGTTGGAGGGTTCCTAGGCGGAAGATGAGGCGCTCTTCCTCCAGGTGTCGTGTGACCAGGGTCTGGCGATGGAGAAGGCCAAGGACCTGCATGTCATTGGTGGAGTGGGAGGGGGAGCTAAAGTTTTCAGCCACAGGGCGGTTGAGTTGTTTGGTGCGGGTGTCCCAGAGGAGACCACATCGGGTGCAGCAGATGAGGTAAATGATGTGTGTGGAGGTGCAGGTAAATTTGCGACGGATATAGAAGGAACCCAGGTCTCTGGCGCTGTGAGGCAGCAGTGCTAACCACTGTGCCACCGTGCCGCCTACCAATTACATGGTAATTCCTTAGAGATACTGTCACATTTATCACACAGTATTGATGTTTGCTGTGGAATGGTAAATAGTTGGAAATTGAAGCGCCTGAAACTAATCCACTGAATTACCAGAAGTTTGAGATCAGTTCTTGAATACATTTTAATCCACATAATTACTGAGATATTAGGCAGCAATCAAAGTTACAAATGCTTTTCAATTAACTGGCTTATATATCATCTATTTGCTACAAAATAAAATCAGTTTAATGATTTACTATTAGTCCAATTATTTCAAACAAGCAGAGAATGCTTGAGAAACTCAACATGTCTGGCAGAGCTTGCGGAGAGAGAAAAAGAGAGTTGCCATTTTGAATCCAAATCACAATAGATTCATACCACTCAAAATGTTAATTCTGTTTCACCCTCTACAGACATTGCCAGAGCCACTGAGTTTCTCCAGAATTGTGTTTGTTTCAGATTTTCAGTAATTGCAGTATTTTGCTTTTACTACAATCATTTCACTCATTACTGAGATGCTTTCAGCGAATCTAATCACAGAGAAGAGTTGGAATAGTTTTAAACAGGGCACTGAATGCTTCAGAGAGAACAACAAAAATCTGGAACAGAGCACAAAATAAAAGAAAGTTCAGGTGCCGCTGAATGCTATGTCACCAAAGCTTCAACTATTTTAAATAACATCACCACAACAGATTAATTGCAAATTGATTGCTACATTTGCTGCCATAATAGTGACTGCAATGCAAAAGCAATCAATTGAGTCTGATGAACTTTAGGACATCCAAGGACCTGCAATTGAATGGAAGCCCTTTCAATTTCAAAATGATTGCAGTCATCAAATTATTTCTTGTTTTCATGTATACTGCCTATAGTTATGATATTAAAAATCACACAACACCAGGTTATAGTCCAACAGGTTTATTCAGAAGTACTAGCTTTCAGAGTGCTGCTCCTTCATCAGATAACTAGTTGCCTGATGAAGGAGTGGCACTCCAAAACCTAGTACTTCTAAATAAACCTGTTGGACTATAACCTGGCGTTGTAATTTTTAACTTTATCCACCCCAGTCCAACATCAGCACCTCCACATTATAGTTATGATATAACACTAAAACTTTGCATCAGGATGTAATCTAATACTTGCTTGGTTCTGTAGGCGATTGTGCTCAGTTGGATGATAACTGTTGCCACACCTGTTATCCATGATGATGTCAACAAAAAAAAAACTAATTCAATCTTCATAACTATAGATTTAAATTGAACTGCGATGTTTTGACTGCTTTTTAGTTAACTAAAGGGATGGGGGGAAAGAGTAATTAAGAATATCAACTTTCTTAATGTTAGTGCTGTTATTTAATTCCATATCAAGTTCAACACAGGAATTATTCTTATTACTAACACAGCACTGTTACTTTGATCAAGAAATGTCACGATTTCATATACCATAGACACCATATTATTGCAATTTAAAAGCTTATGAAACAAATTTGAATTTGGCTTTGTACTGTAAGTAACGTAAATGACACAGAACTTTGCATTCCTCATGCACACTCCTTCACTTACAATAATAAGCAAAGTTCTGCAGTGGAAATACTTTCCCTGAAAAGCCTACCAACTGATTCTAGGTGGACCTTCTCTTTTCCATGTTCTATATAACTTCCATCTATACAATATCTTTCTAAATATAACTTCTTTCAAATTCACCTCCTAATTCACTGCATGCATCCAATTGCAATTATGGGCAGCACAGTGGCTCAGCAGTTAGCAATGCTGCCTCACAGTACCAGGTGGGTTCAATTCCAGCCTTGGGCGACTGTCTGTGTTGCGTTTGTACATTCTCCCAGTGTGTGTGTGGATTTCCTCCAGGTGCTCCGCTTCCTCCCACAATCCAAAGATGTGCAGGTTAGGTGAATTGGCTATGCTAAGTTGCCCAGTGTTCAGGGATGTGTAGTTCAGGTGCATTAGTCAGGGGTAAATGTACAGTAATAGGGTAGGGAAATGGGTCTGGATGAGTTACTCTTCAGAAAGTCAGTGTGAACATATTGAGCCAAATGGCCTGCTTCCATACCGTTGGGATTCTATGATTCTATAGCTTCTTTCCATTTATTTTCTAATTCTCCTCCATCCACCCTATTTAATCTTTGGTATTGCTTTCCATTCACTGACTTTCATTCTATCTCAACTGATATAATATTACCTCTTCACCCTAACCACAAAACATCACCCTATTCGGTGTCTCATCAGTTATTTAATATTTGTTAATCATGTTTCTGCTGGTATTTAGATGCTGATAAACTACCAAACTAAGGCAAATCTTGTCTAAATCAGGCCTTCATCAACAAAGGATTTACAAAAGCTGATGTTCTAGTCTAGTTAAACATTCACATGCAATTCAATCTCTTAGAACAGTACACAGCTTGGCAAATCATATTTTACAAGAAAATGACTGATTTATCTGAATACCCTGCTGAGTAAGAGGTGGAGGTTGGCTGCGAGTTAACTGTATTTAGTCTCAATAACTGGGGAATATTTTGTGCCAGGATCAGGAATTCTACATAATAAAAATTAAATGAGATGTAGTTTGAAGTGGAATTCTGTACATGCATAAAGCTCATGTTTTCTTATTTTTCTACCATAATCACAACCAAACCATATTCTCATACTTTGCTTAGTATCTAATTTTGAAATAGTTTCCTCTATAATCACAATTTAAAGGCTGGTAAACTGCTATTCAGTGAATGCTGATATACATGGATGTCACAGCTTTGCTATTCTTCCACTACTTACATCACTACAATTATATTTCCAACGTTGGGCATTTCTGAAGACTTCAATCTGAAGTGGGTTTTATTTTCTTGGGACTTATTTTACTCACTTCAGGTCATTGACATTCCCATCTGCATGTAAATGGTCACCAGTAGCTTTAAGTCTTGGTTAAATATAAACTTTGTTTCAGTCATACCCATTACTCCTTATCTCGCTCCCTTCTACCTCTGACAATCTTTCCTGGACGCAGCCTAAGAGTCTGGTTGTAATATGGCCAATAAAGAAGGACTACTTGGGCAGAATATTGCAGCTTACAAAATCTAACAGCAGGATTTGTTTAGTACACAGTGGTAATAATGCACTGATGATATAGCTGGAAGGGCACAGATGCATTCATACAATAATCATCTCAGCAGTGGTGTTGTACAGAACAGAAAAAGTATGGTGTGCCCGCTTCACTAGATAATTACTTGGAAGAAGTTAAGTCAACAATAGCTTACATTTTTATCATGAGCTAGAACCTCCCCAAATATTTGATCACAAATTTAGGTTTTAAGAAGAATCTTAATGGAAATAGGGTAACAGGGTCAAGGGTTCAAAACCTAGCAAGACATGACTGTCATTGGCAATGCAGAAGGGTGATTTGAATTGAGGGTGTACAACAGGCCAAAACTGAAAGAATATAAAGCTTTCAAATTCACAGTGGAACAATTCATATTTATATTATGACTTTCTTGTAACATGTTGTCATTACAGATCTGCATTTGCCCCATTGGTCAGAAATGGCATCCATTCCATGGAAAATTCCAGTATGAACGAAGTTTATGAAACTATCTTACAATGTGCTCTTCCCAACTCTCCTTTCTACCGAAGATGGTTCAGTTAGTAAATTCACATCTTAATGTGACATTACACCACATGAATCACAATGGTCAGTTTGTGCTACAATTAGCACTTCTAGAAAAACAGTGAGCAAACATTAGCCAGCATTCCAGATTTTTCAAACTATACAGACAAAAAGTAATTCACGTGGATACCACTGATAAACATGAGCTGAACTGTAATATTCAATCTCTTTCCAAACTCCCAAACCATAAATGCTTGAGCAAAGTACCAGGGGCCAGTGAAACTGCAATTCATCTTAACACAATGCTTTCAAGAAAGGAGCAAACATTCATTGCTTGAAAACAAGAAGTCACCTGCCACTTGCTGTAGTTTTAAACAAAAGAACTTGTAAATGCCTGTGCCCAAGGACTGAAAACTAAATGCAACTGATGACAGGACAAAAGAAACTGATGAATGTAACGGGTAAACAATCCTCAAAGGAGCTGGTACACTAACATTTTCACATGGGATTTCCAGGCTTCAATTATGCTACAGCACCAAAAAAGTAACTGATGGCAGCAGCAAGATTTCAATAAGTTTGCCATTTCTAAGTCAGACCTGGTAACCAGAGCATTAATTCACTCACTTTCAAACAACAACCTGCAAAGCCTTTCCTTTACCTACCTCTGGTGTGTTCTTCTTAAATTCTCGACTTTCGTCAATAAGTCGTTTTCTGGATTGTTCACTTTCATCCTGTCGATTGGCCAACACAGTAGCAGTGGCATCAAGTTCTCTCTGCACAAATGTAAAAAAAAATGAAATCATGAAATGGAACTGGCACTGGTTTAGGAAGAGGTTCTGGGTAGGTCCAACAACTAGACATATTTTGGAAAAGGAAAGCACTTAAGTACAAAACAACTCAGACCATAAAGCCAATCCTGATTTATACTGAGAATTAGCTCATCGCAGCAGGGTGTTTGTAGAAGCAAATTTGCAAATCTTGCCCTGGGCTAAGAAAGGGGAAGTCAGCAGCATTTCTAGTCCAGATCCAAGGAGTTCTATGAAAATTGCACATGTCTGAATATTGGTGAGGGTAGAATGAGCTTTGTCGTTAAACTTGCTAAAACACATATCTTAGGGTACGATCCAACATCAGGACTGGACATGAGTGACATATCTCTGGGTTATCTATATATATGATACCACAGCACAGCTTGAGTCTTTACCCTCAGAGACAATGGTAATAAGTCAGAAAATAAAGAAGAAATGCGCACAAAATACAGAAGATTTAACAAGTACAATAAAGGATGGCAAACACTTCTGCTGACCTCTTTCTACACCTAATGTATAATGCATTTCCATCAGAAAATTATTTAAACTATTTGGAGAAGCAGTAGTTATCACTTGCTGAAAAAATGTGTAGTATTGTATGAAAATAAAACAAGACCTACATGATTAAAATCTGCATGGCGATAAATGGAGTTTGGAGTACAAGCATTGATTTTCTGCAATTAAACTGCTATTTTAACAGAAACAAGGGAAATATCCCAAAGTACTGGAACAGTGAAGGATTCTATCTGATCTTCTGAATGAAACGTATGATATTTAACAAGGTCTGAACCGATCACCCACTGGTAACGTGACAACAGTAAAGGTCAATTCCTGAGCAAAAACAGAAAACAGAGAACTGCAAGGGGTGAGACAAAGAATGTTAGTGGGGAGGTATAAATTGTGAAGAGAATAAAGAGAATAAAAACCAGAGAAGTAGCACAAGAGCAAAGAGAAGCAAAACAGTTGATGTTAGAAGAAAAGACATTAGGAGAAAAACAAATCGGAAACACGAATAACAAATGAAGTAGAAGGAGCTCTTGATGAAAATAGGCTCCACATGACAAGTGCTTGTTAAATCTGCTCCTATGGGTCATTATTGTTTGTTCCTCACTCATACAATTTTCATTAACTGATGTTTCTCTATTTTTGTTTACTGACATCACAATATTTGAGCATACATTTCTCAGCATGCTTTAAAACCTGCTAAAATAGTTGCAAATTCATATGCTGCACTCAGCAAAAAAATCACCAAAATGTCAGACATTGAGAGACAGTGAGTATAAGTAAAGCCAAATAGAATTCAGTTTCTGGTATTATAAGGGCACCAAACAATTTAGCTACTTCAAGAAGAAATCTTTATGGGGTATGTGGAACAATCCTGTTCCAATTTTACACTGGGACCCTCCTATAACTCTTTTCTCATACATCGATGACTGCTTCGGTGCCGCTTCATGCTCCCACCAGGAACTTCATTCATTTTGCCTCTAATTTCCACCCCTCTATAACTTTCACATCAATCATTCCCGACACTTCACTTCTTTTTCTTGACATTTGTCTCAATTTCAGGGATTAAACTGTCCACTAATATCCACTACAAAGCCAGTGACTCCCACAGCTACCTTCACTACAGCTCATCACACCCTATATACTGCAAGGACTCCATCCCATTCTCCCAGTTCCTCTGCCTATGTTGCATCTGTTCAGATAATGCCACCTTCCAAACAGCACTGCTGACATGCCTTGCTTCTTCCAAGACCATGGTTTCCCACTCAATGTGGTTAACAGGACTCTCAATCGCATTCAACTGATCACATGTGCTTCCACTCTTGCCCCTTCCCATCACGAACAACAGTGTGAACGGGTTCCCCTCATCCTCACTTTTCATCCCACCAGCCTCCACATTCAAAGGATCATTCACCACCATTTCAGACAACTTCAGCAGAACGCCACCACCAAACACATCATCCCCTCACTCCCCCATCTGCATTTCACAGGAATCGTTCCTTCTGGGACACGCTAGTCCATTCCACAATAACCAACACGACCAGCCTCTCTCCACGGCACCTGCCCATGTAACCACGAAGGTCCAACACCTAGCCATTCACATCCTCCCTGCTCACCATGCATGGGCCTAAACGGTCTTTCAAGATGAAATAGCATTTTACTTGTACCTCCTCCAATCTTGTGTATTATATTCACTGCACCTTATGGGGGCTACTCTACATTAGAGAAACCAAACGCAGACTGGGTAACTGCTTTGCAAACCACCTCCAGATTGTGCGCAAGCTGGATCCCGTCCTACTGGTAGCCAGTCATTTTAACAAAGTCTCCTGGTCACATGCCCACATCCGTCCTCAGTACACTGCAGTGTTCCAGCGAATCACAGCGCAAATTAGAACAAAAACTTTGCATTTTCAGACTGGGCACTTTACAGCCTTCTGGATTTAATATTGAGTTTAAAATCTTTAAATTGCGAGCCATTTTTTCCCTAACTTTTAGCTTACCATGTCATGTCCTCCCCTCCACCAATCCCAGTTACTGTTCTTTCAGGTCTGGCAGGAGACACACCATTGTTCAGTCATTCTCACATTCCAATCACTTAATCTGAAATATTAACATCTCTTCTCCACCAGCACCCTAGCCCCACTACCCTCTCCCCCCCCCTCAAACTATAGTATAAATGCTGTTCCTGAAGATTCCTGAAGAAGGGCTTATGCCCGAAACGTCGATTCTCCTGTTCCTTGGATGCTGCCTGACCTGCTGCACTTTTCCAGCAACACATTTTCAGCTCTGATCTCCAGCATCTGCAGTCCTCACTTTCTCCTAAATGCTGTCCCCCCCCCCCCCCCCACACTTCACTTCAGCTCTGATGAAGGGTCATTAAGACTCAAAACATTAGCTGCTGTCTCACCTGCTGTGATCTCCAACATTTGTCAAGAAAAGATGCAATCTCCTGTATTGAGGCCAAATTAAGTTGAAAATATGCTTATTAATTAAATAACTTGAAGGATCAAATATTTCCTGGTTAATATTTCCAAGGTGAAAAATCTAAATTTTCCAGGATGCTAAAGTTCACAAAGTGGCTTCGCAATGCATTTATTTCAACACTTTCAAAACCTAAAGCTGATTCAATAAATCATCCATAAGCTAGCAATGTTTCACATTTTAACAAACTACACAGGATTTTTTTTTGTCAAACTTGACAAGAAGAATGACTGTCTCCCTTTTTTTGGGAAACAGACTCTGATACCGCCCGGTTCTACCTCCTTCCCAAGATCCACAAGCCTGACCACCCTGGCCGACCCATTGTCTCAGCATGCTCCTGCCCCACTGAACTCATCTCTACCTACACTGTCCTATCCCTCCTAGTCCAGGAACTCCCCACATACGTTCAAGACACCACCCACGCCCTCCACCTCCTCCAAGACTTCCGTTTCCCCGGCCCCCAACGCCTCATCTTCACCATGGAGATCCAATCCCTCTACACCTTCATCCGCCATGACCAGGGCCTTTAAGCCCTCCATTTCTTCCTCTCCCGACGTCCCCAACAGTACCCTTCCACTGACACTCTCATTCGTTTGGCCGAACTGGTCCTCACCCTTAACAATTTCTCCTTCGAATCCTCCCACTTCCTACAGACCAAAGGGGTGGGCATGGGCACCCGCATGGGCCCCAGCTACGCCTGTCTCTTTGTTGGCTACGTAGAACAGTCCATCTTCCGTAGTTACACCGGCACCACTCCCCACCTCTTCCTCCGCTACATTGATGACTGCATTGGCGCCACCTCAAGCTCCCGCGAGGAGGCTGAGCAATTCATCAACTTCACCAACACATTACACCCTGACCTTAAAATTTACCTGAACCATCTCTGACACCTCCCTCTCCTTCCTGGACTCTCCATCTCCATTAATGACGACCGACTTGACAC
>NC_057737.1:47956452-47962035 GCF_004010195.1 Chiloscyllium plagiosum | reverse complement strand
TTCCAAACTTCCAGCTCAGCACTGTCCCCATGACCTGTCCTACCTGCCTATCTTCCATTCCACCTACCCACTCCACCCTCCTCCCTGACCTATCACCTTCATCCCCAACCCCATTCATCTATTGTACTCTATGCTACTTTCTCCCCAACCCCACCCTCTTCTCATTTATCTCTCCACCCTTCAGGTACTCTGCCTGTATTCCTGATGAAGGGCTTTTGCCCGAAACATCGATTTTCCTGCTCCTCGGATGCTGCCTGAACTGCTGTGCTTTTCCAGCACCACTCTAGTCCAGAATCTGGTTTCCAGCATCTGCAGTCATTGTTTTTACCTATTTATTGAATGTGGTCTTTCAGTGCATCATGTCCAGGTTGGGCAACAATGAAAGGACTTCACTAATCCAATTTTCCAACTCTTGGCTCATAGACCTGAAGGCTATGACAATGCAAGTAAATATCTAAATACTGCTTAAATATTACAAGAATTTCTGACCTCATCATCCTTTCAGGCAGCAAATTCCAGATGCCCACCCACTTCAACCTTCTCTGCTCCAAGAAAAACAATCCTGGTTTATCCAATCTTTCTTTGTAGCTCAGACTCTCCAGTCCATGCAGAACTGTGATAAATCTCATCTGCACCCTTTATAGTGCAATTACATCCTCTCTATAATGTGGAGATCAGAACTTCATACAGTACTCTAGCTGTGGTCTTGTTAACATCACTGTTCTTGAACTCCTCAGCTAAAAGGCAAGTATTCCAAAAGCCTTCTTCACCATTTTTCCACCTAATCTGATACATTCAAGGTTTGGTGGATATACACACCAAAGGGCCCTCTGAATCTTCAGTATTTTCCAGGTCTCCAATTATTCATATTGCTATTACTTGTTAGCACCGTCCATTTCCCAAAATACATTACATCTGTTGTTAACTGTGTTTTTGTTCTTGCTGGTGTCCATCTCTGAGAAACAACACTTAACACATAGATGATGATACAGCAGACACAGAGCTCTATAAAACCACAATTCATTTATTAAGTACTTAAACAAATAACACATACTTTTAACTACTGGAGACATCTCAATCACTGTCTTTCACCACCCTGATTTCTGTAACTAAACCCAAAGGTTATTAGCCGGGAGAGTTTGCAGCTGGCCAGGCTGAAAGCTTGCTTAATGTCTTGACTACGCCTACTGCAACATTAGTCTTCAAAGTGTTGTTGAACAAAGGGATTTCTTCAGGCTTTTTATACACAAGTCTCTATGCCAAGTCCATGTCTTAACTGAATTATATGTGCCCATGACTAATCTTTAATGTTTTGTCCAACTGTACGCCTTCTTTGGATTTATCCGTACATGTGAGTAATCTCAAATTATATACTTTATCTGATAGAGCCAGCAATTACTTTCCTGTTATCTTCCTGTTATCTTCAGCCTTGTCCAAGATTGCACCTTTCTTAAATAGTGGATTGGGATTAAATTTAATAGGCAAAGTGCCACTTTGCTTTTGATCATATGGGCTCTTACTTTCTTGATCAGTTTGCAATGAGTGACCTTATTGGAAGTTTTGTTAAAGTCCAAAGAGATCACATGACATGCATTAACCTCATTAACACACGAGAGTGTCTCCTCAAAAAGTTCATCAAATTTGTCAAACACGTTTTAAGTGTGGCCTTGCTGTAAGTCTGCAGTTGAGAGTAGAGTGGGTTCTTTCTTGATTATATGTTTTATTGAGATATGTCTCTTGATTAAACTTAAAAATATAAGCCATAAGCATTAAGTTAGCCTGGAGCAGCATTTTGTAGAGGAATAAGACGGTGCTATTTTCCGGGTCTTCAGATTGGAAAAAGGAAAAGTGGCCTTTAGCAGAGTGATATGCTCTTCTTGTCGGATGTGGGAGTTTAGGGAGAGTTTACATATTACAGATCGAATGGATCAGCTGGAGCGACAGTTAAAGGCAATGAGGAATTTAAAAGAGCAAGGGCGTGTGATGGAAGGCAGTTACAGGAAGGGAGAAAAGCTGCAGTCACATAGATGGGTTAACGCCACGAAAGGTAAGAGAGGTAAAGTAGTTAGTGCAGGGGTCTTCTGTGGCTAGCCTCATTTCAAACAGGTATGCTGTTTTGGAAAATGTCGGGAGTGATGGATTCTCAGGGGAATGCAGCACAAACAGCCAAGTTTTGGTATTGAGACTGACTCTAATGCAATGAGGGGTACGTCAGGTTCCAAAAGATAGATTGTGTTAGGGGACTCTCTAGGCAGAGGCCAGCAGCAAAAAAATCAGAATGGTATGTTTATCTCCCTGGTGCCAGGATCAAGGATGCCTCAGAGAGGGTGCAGAATGTTCTCAAGAGAGAAGAGGGACCAGCAGGAGGTCACTGGACACATTGGAACCAATGACAAAGGAAGGGAAAAGGATGAGATTCTGAGGAGGGAGTATAGAGAGTTAGGCAGGAATTTAAGAAGGAGGTCCTTGTAGATAGTAATATCTGGATTACACCCAGTGCTACGAGCTGGTGAGGTAGGAATAGGAGGATAGAGCAGATGAATGCATGGCTGAGGAGCTGGTGGATGGGAGGAGGATTCACATTTTAGGATCATTGGAGACCCAGGGAGATAGTGAGGAAAGTGATCAATCGGAGACTAGTACAATTGAGAAAAGAAGCTAGTCAAACAGTCAGAGTAGGCAGTGACAAAGCAGAGAACAAGATAGAACTCAAGCGACTGACTGTTTGGAGTTTGCACATTCTCCCCGTGTCTGCGTGGGTTTCCTCCGGGTGCTCCAGTTTCCTCCCACAGTCCAAAGATGTGCAGGTTAGGTGAATTGGCTATGCTAAATTGCCCGTAGTGTTAGGTGAAGGTGGAAATGTAGGGGAATGGGTTGCGCTTCGGCGGGTTGGTGTGGACTTGTTAGGCCGAAGGGCCTGTTTCCACACTGTAAGTAATCTAATAAAGTAATCTAATCAAAGTAATCTAATCAACTGATAAATTTAACTGCATTTATTTCAATGCAAGAGGCCTAACAGGGAAGGCAGATGAATTCAGGGCATGGTTAGGAATATGAGAATGTGGTATCATAGCAATTACATAAACATGGCTCAGAGATGGACAGGACTGGCAGCTTAATGTTCCAGGATATAAATGCAACAAGAAGCCAAGAAAAGGAAGCGAGAGAGGAAGGGGAGCATTAAGCAGAATGCAAAGGGTTTTTACAAATCCATTAAGGACAAAAGGGTAACTGGGGAGAGAATAGGGCCCCTCAAAGATCTGCAAGGCAGCCTTTGCGTGGAGCCACAAAAATGGGGGAGATACTAAACGAGTATTTTGCATCAGTATTTACTGTGGAAAAGGACATGGAAGATATAGCATGTAGGGAAATAGATGGTGACAGCTTGCAAAATGTCCATATTACAGGGGAGGAAGTACTGGATGTCATGAAACGCAAATAGGTGAATAAATCCCCAGGACCTGATCAGGTGTACCCAAGAACGCTGTGAGAACCTAGGGAAATGATTATGGGCTCTTTGCTGAGATATTTGTATCATCGATAGTTACAGGTGAGCTGCCAGAAGACTGGAGGTTGGCTAACGTGGTGCCACTATTCAAGAAAGGTGGTAAGGACAAGCCAGGGATCTATAGACCAGTAAGCCTGACCTCGGTGGTGGGCAAGTTGTTGGAGGGAATCCTGAGGGACAGAATGTACATGTATTTGGAAAGGCAAGGATTGATTAGGGATAGTCAACATGGCTTTGTGCATTGGAAATCATGTCTCACAAACTTGATTGAGTTTTTTCAAGTAAAAAAGAGGATTGATGAGGGCAGAGCAATAGATGTGATCTATATGGTGTTCGACAAGGTTCCCTATGGGAACTAGTTAGCAAGGTTAGATCTCATGGCATACAGGGATACATTTGGATAGCCATTTGGATACAGAACAGGCTGAAAGGTAGAAGACAGAGGGTGGTGGTGGAGGGTTGTTTTTCAGACTGGAGGCCTGTGACCAGTGAAGTGCCGCAACGATTGATGCTGTGTACGCTACTTTTCATCATTTACATGAATGATTTGGATGTGAGCATAAGAGGTATAGTTAGTCAGTTTGTGGATGACACCGAAATTGGAGGTGTAGTGGAGAGAGAAGAAGGTTACCTCGGATTACAACAGGATCTCGATCAGATGAGCGAATAGGTTGAGCAGTGACAACTGGGAGTTTAATTTAGATAAATGGGAGGTGTTGCATTTTCGGAAAACAAATCTTAGCAGGACTTATACGCTTAATGGTAAGGTCCTAGGGAGTGTTGCTGAACAAAGAGACCTTGGAGTGCAGGTTCATAGCTCCTTGAACGTGGAGTCGCAGATATGTAGGAGAGTGAAGAAGGCATTTGGTATGCTTTCCTTTATTGGTCAGAGTATTGAGTACAGGAGTTGGGAGGTCATGTTGCAGCTTTTTAGGACATTGGTTAGGTCACTTTTTTAATATTGTGTGCAATTCTGGTTTCCTTCCTTTTGGAAGGATGTTGTGAAACTTGAAAGGGTCAGAAAAGATTGACAAGGATGTTACCAGGGTTGAGGATTTGAGCTATAGGGAGAGGTTGAATAGGCTAGGGCTGTTTTGCCTGGAGCGTCGGAGGCTGAGGGATGATCTTATAGAGGTTTATAAAATCATAAGGGGCATGGATAGGGTAAATGGACAAGGTCTTTTCCCTGGGGTGGGGGAGTCCAGAACAAGAGGGCATAGATTTATGGTGAGAAGGGAAAGAGACCTAAGGGACAACTTTCTCACACAGAGGGTGGTGCACGTGTGGAATGGGCTGCCAGAGGAAGTGGGGGAGGCTGGTACAATTGCAACATTTCAAAGGCATCTGGATGGGTACCTGAATAGAAAGGGTTTGGAAGGATATGGGCCGGGGGGGGCTGGCAAGTGGGACTAGATTGGGTTGGGATATCTGGTCGGCATGGAGTGGTTGGACCAAAGAGTCTGTTTCCATGCTGTACATCTGACTCTACGATCCTTCCAAAACAAATCTATGTTGAATTTCCCTATTAATCAGAGTCTCTCCGAGTGCAAATATATTCTATCCCACAGAATTCTAATTGCCCACCACTGAGGTTCCACTGACTGGCCTTTAATTTCCTGGTCAAAACCTTCCTCCCTTTTCCAAAAATTGGGCAATGCTAGTGATCCTGGATTAGTGGTGCTGGTAGAGCACAGCAGTTCAGGCAACATCCAAGGAGTTTCGAAATCGACGTTTCGGGCAAAAGCCCTTCATCAGGAATAAAGGCAGTGAGCCTGGAGCGTGGAGAGATAAGCTAGAGGAGGATGGGGTGATGAGTGGGGATGGGGTCTGTTTGGAGGTGGCGGAAATGTCGGCGGATGATTTGGTTTATTCGAAGGTTGGTAGGGTGGAAGGTGAGCACCAGGGGCGTTCATTGGTGCTCACCTTCCACCCTACCAACCTTCGCATAAACCAAATCATCAGCCAACATTTCCACCACCTCCAAAAAGACCCCCACCAGGGATATATTTCCCTCCCCACCCCTTTCCGCCTTCCGCAAAGACCGTTCCCTCCGTGACTACCTGGTCAGGTCTACG
>NC_057737.1:47919642-47955633 GCF_004010195.1 Chiloscyllium plagiosum | reverse complement strand
CCCTCCCCCATTCACCCATTGTACTCTATGCTACTTTCTCCCCCTCCCCACCTTCCTCTAGCTTATCTCTCCACGCTCCAGGCTCACTGCCTTTATTCCTGATGAAGGGCTTTTGCCCGAAACGTCGATTTCGAAGCTCCTTGGATATTGCCTGAACTGCTGTGCTCTTCCAGCACCACTAATCCAGAATCTGGTTTCCAGCATCTGCAGTCATTGTTTTTACAATGTTAGTGATCCTCCACTCTTCTGGCAACTCACCCATTGCCTTCCTAAATAGCCTGGCATACATCTCTTTTAACATCAACTGTTAAATCTGATAATATAAAATCTTTCTCTCTGTTAATTTTTTCTAATATTTCACAGTCTTTCTCCTAATTAGCAAGTTTGCAAATGACACAAAGATTGGTGGAGTAGCAGATAGTGAGGTGGATTGTCAGAGAATGCATTAATATAGATAGATTGCAGAGTTGGGCGGAGAAATGGCAGATGGAGTTCAGTCTGGACAAATGCGATGTGAAGCATTTTGGAAGATAACGATACAGTAAATGGAGAAACCCTTAAGAAAATTGATGTACAGAGAGATCTGGGTATTCAGGTCCATTGTACACTGAAGAAGGTGACGCAGGTCGATAGAGTGGTCAAGAAAGCATACAGCATGCTTTCCTTCATCAGATGGGGTATTGAGTACAAGAGGTGGCAGGTCATGTTACAATTGTATAGGACTTTGCTTTGGCCAAATTTGGAATAGAGCGTACAGTTCTGGTCGCCACATTACCAAAAGGAAATGGATGCTTTGGACAGGGTACAGACGAGGTTCACAGGATGTTGCCTTGTATGGAGGGTGCCAGCTATGAAGAGAGGTTGAGTAGATTTTGGTTATTTTCATTAGAAAGACAGAGGTTGACAGGGACCTGATTGAGGTCTACAAATCGTGAGAGATATAGACAGAACGGACAGCAGGAAGCTTTTTCCCAGAGTGGGGGACTCTATTACTAGGGGTCACAAGTTCACTGTGAGAAGGGAAAAGTGGAAGGGACAAATACGTGGGAAGTTCTTTACACAGAGTGTGGTGGTTGCCTGGAATGTGTTGCCAGCAGAGGTGGTAGTGGTAGTCACGATAGCATCATTTAAGATGTACGTAGACAGATACATGAATGGGCAGGGAGCAGAGAGATACAGATCCTTTGGAAATAGGCGACAGGTTTAGATAAAGGGTCTGGATCAGCTGTAATTTTCTTTGTTCCTTGTTCTATCCCAATTAATGTGAATAGTTAAAGTTCCCTACATTCTTGCCTTATTATTTTCACATTTCTCTTAAATTCAATTACATATTTGATACAATGTCTGTCCTGACTGTGTGTGCCTCTTCTGTGTTCTTTCTTACTTTTGATTGATGATCTTTAAAGGTAGAATGCCTCCTCACTGCTATAATTGATTCCTTCATCAATACTGCAACGTCAAAATTCATACGCCACCAACTTCTATCTTATCTAAACAATCTATATCCATGAATGTTTGACTGCCACCCTACCCATCTTTCAGTCGTCTTGGTCATATGCTATTCAGCTCTGCCTACTAATCAGGATACCATCTCCCTGCCAAACTAGTTTAAATCTGCTCCAGCAGCATTCTCTGAAAGGATATCGGTTCCAATACTGTTCAGATGTAAATGATCCAACTTGTACAAGTCCCAGCTCCCCGAGAAATGATCCCAATGCCTTAGGAATCTAAAGTTCCCCATTCTGCACCATTTCTCCAACGATGCATTCACCTGCATGAATTCCTTCTCTTCCTATACTCACTATTGCATGGCACCACGAGTAATCTAGAGATTACTACCTGTGAAGTCCTGCTTTTCAATTTCCTACCAAACACGCTGAAGTCTGCTTGCATTATCTCATCTCTCTTACTTCCTGTACCATTGGTCCCAACAGACCATGACTTCTTCCTTTCCCTTCAGAGCTTCCTGCAGTCTTTCCAAAACTCTGGCACCTTGGAAGCCTCCTGGAGTCATGGCTATTGCCACAAAAGCAGCTGTCTGCTCTCCTCATGAACAAATCCCCTGCTGCTATTGCCTTTCCACACTTTCTCCTCTCCTCCCCCAGAGCAGTTGGATCACCACTGTGTCATGGCCACGGTCAGCACCCTGATGAAGGGCTTTCGCCCGAAATGTCAATCCTCCTGATCCTCGGACGCTGCTTGACCTGCTGTATTTTTCCAGCACTAACCCTTGACTGTGATTCGTACCCTGACCTCCTTCAGAGTGCTGCCTCTGATAAAAATCAAACACAGAAAATAGGCATTGGCATTCCTTCCAAGCACAAGTCCCAGCACTGTTCATATTTTCAAAAGCTACCTAAAAATTTAAAGGAAAGCAAAGGTTGGCCATCTGCCCAGACTCAGGTCAATCAAATCAAGTCAGAGATTATGATATCCAGCCAATTGTTACTTCTTGCAGATTGTAGTTCAATTTCAGATTTAATGAGCTCAGTTTCACAATTTACCAAGCTGAGATCTGAATTCACAAGTAGTTGCATAAATGTAGTTAATATGGAACTTCAGAAACCATTTATTAAATTAGTACATAATATTAGTTGAGGAAATTTTGTCCAACAACTAAAATTGTAGTATAGATGACAAGACTTGAAGGCATATAGGCCCATAGCTATATTGCAGCTTTCTTCAGCATCCTACAGCAGGGTGTCCACCAGGACTTACAGAAACAAAGTGTTGGATAAACATTATTTCTGATAATCAATGAAAAGCTAGAGCACAGTGCCTGGAGAATCCCAGACAGTGCAAGATGGCAAAAACAGAAAGGGTGTCATCTATGGCTCAGTCAGTAGCAGTTTTTCTGCCAGAATAACATGGATTTAAGCCCTAATCCAGAGACTTGAATACAAAATCTATATATTCCACTGCACTATTTAGGGAGCATTACATTGGCAGCAGTACCACTTTTTTTTTTAGATTAGATTAGATTACAGTGTGGAAACAGGCCCTTCGGCCAACAAGTCCACACCGACCCGCCGAAGCGCAACCAACCCATACCCCTTTATTTACCCCTATACCTAACACTACGGGCAATTTAGCATGGCCAATTCACCTGGCCTCCACATCTTTGGACTGTGGGAGGAAACCGGAGCACCCGGAGGAAACCCACGCACACACGGGGAGAACGTGCAAACTCCACACAGTCAGTCGCCTGAGGCGGGAATTGAACCCGGGTCTCTGGCGCTGTGAGGCAGCAGTGCTAACCACTGTGCCACCCACGGTGAGACAAAATCATGCTTTTGCGTGAGACATTAAATCAATAAACAATCTGTCCATCTGTGGTTATAAAAGATCCCACAGCACCGTTCAAAAAAAGAGCAAGGCTGAAATTTTGATCAATATTTGTCCTTCAACACCATTAAGAAAAAACAGATTATCTGTCAACAGCATACTGCTTTTGTGGGACAACTGGCCATTTCTTGGTACGCACCAATAAATACCACTCCTTTGCATTGGGTTGCAACTTCATGATTCTGGAAAATAATTCAAACGGAGGGAATCAAGTAATATCCCCACTTTAACTAACAAATTATATGCAAGATGGGTTCTGTTCCCTTTACAAAGTTGAAGATTGATATGACTGGCGCAGATACAAGTAGTTCTGCTCTAATGCACATTTCATTAACACAAATTCATCGTAACGCAATTGACAAATTAGGGACACTTTCTAAAGCACGAACCTCTAAAATGTATGATGGCTGTAACATGATTATATCACCAACACTTTAAGCGCTGTTTCTAAAGCATGATTTTTTCTATAACATGGGGTTACACAAGAATGCAACAATCGCGTTATCGAATCCTTCAACTTTGGCAACATCCTTGTAAATCTTTTCTGAACCTTTTCAAGCCTCACAATATCCTTCCTAAACCTTACTTTCCCCAATGACCCTATTTGCTGGTGCATTCATCTTTATGCACTCTGTCCCTTCCTGTCACACTCCTGGTAATCATTTTTTGTATTGCTGCCTAGCACTAGGTCTTCTTCTTTCACAATAACTTTCCAAATCTCCCATCTCTTCGCCCCCTCTCCCACCCCAGGATATTTTCCCTCTTAGTAACTTTTTTTCCACCCTTTCTACTGCCTTAAATTATACAATTTACCAGGACTCTGGTCTCAGCAAGGATCAAGTTAAAATTGTTCCAGTAGTACAGCTTTCTTCCCTGTTCTGATGCCAGTGGTCCATGAGTAAAAATTAATTTCTCCCACACCAATTCATGGGACACACATTTAATATTCTTATATTAGTTCGCACATGTCAATTAGGTCATAACTCAGGTAGTAATTCAGAGATTATTACTTGTGATCTGTTTAGTAATTTAGGCCCTCATTGCCCCACTTCCTCAGAAGGATCTCTTTCTTAGTCTGACCTATGTTGTTGCTATCAAAATGGACCATAGCAACTGGAACTTTGCTTTCTCATTCACCTGCTCCATGTTCCCCTCCAGTACTGAAGAGATGCCCTTCACCTTATACGAGGTATGTAACACAGCCTTCAAGACACCCATTCTTGGCTCAAGAGAACAGTTATCGTCCCCCTATGTAAATTATTCCCAATACTTTGAGCAATATTCTTGGTACAAAAAGATGTTTCTTAAATCACATTTAACTTAGTGCCTCTTTGAAAGAGCAAAAGAGGCAAGACATGCAAATATGTCTTCTCCCCCCTTCCCATCAAAATTCCAAAGGTTCAATTTGACTTCAGCCTCAAGTAACTGTCCGTGTGGAGTTTGCACATTCTTCCAGTGTCTGCGTGGGTTTCCTCTGGGTGGTCTGGTTTCCTCCCACAGTCCAAAAAATGTGCAGGTCAAGTGGATTGGTCGTAGTAAATTGTGTATAGTATCCAGAGATGTGTAGACTAGGTGGGTTAGTTATGGGAAATATAAGGTTACAGGGATACGGTAGCGGAGTGGGTCTGGATGGGTTGCTCTTCGGAGGGTTGTTGTGGATTCCATGGGCTGAATGGCCTGATTCCACACTGCAGGGATTCTATGAATCTGTGACAGTTCCCCTCACAACATCCTCGTATTTCTCAACTCTGTACCACAGCACCTTCCCATGCAATCTCAGAAAATGTAGCATTTACCCTATAGCCTCCACAATTCTCACTGCCTAAAGCCCAAATGACTCACTCCAGGTGAAGTGGTAATTTCTTTCAATCTGCATAGTGGTCTATGTTTGCTGTTTACAATGCTATCTCCTCTCCAATAGGGAAATCAAACTGTGGCTGGGTGAGCACTTTGTAGATTATTCCCAGACAACAAGACATAATCCCAATCTTACTATTTCAATACACCATCTTTTTTTTCCATGCTTGCTTTCAGTCCTCAGCCTACTACACTGTTCCAGTGAAACCCAAACCAAAGTGGAGGAACAGTTTTCCACTTCATTTTCCACTTAAGCACATTTCAGCCTTTTGGGCTCAACACTGTTATCAACTTCAAATCATCGACTCTATCCTACATTTCAATTTTTTTTGTTCATTGTCCTTGTTTGTATCTCATTCTCATATTTTGCTTTCAGTCAAAGTTGACCTTTATTCCATTCTAAACAAGGGTCACTAGACCCCAAATGTTAACTCTACTAGACACGATGAGATTTTCCAGCAATTTTTATTTTACAATTATTGGTTTGTTCACTGAGCTGGTAGGTTTGTATGTAGACATTTTGTCATCCTGCTAAGTAACATCCTCAATGAGCCTTCCAATGAATTACTCTGCTCAGTATTTACCTGGCCTGGTTAATTACAGTGGGTTGAGGCATTTCCAGTCCTGTTCTGCAGTGGTTCGTATGTAGAGTCCATTTCTACATGTCTGTTGAAAATGTTGCAGGTTGAGAACCTCTAGAAATTTGTCTCTCTCTCTTTGGTTAGCTCATCCCAAGATGATTACATTATCCCAGTCCAATTGATAGCCCTCCTTGCTTGACTGTATAGAAATGAGTGAAAATTGGTCGTGACGTTTCACTGCCAGATGGTGTTTGTGTATTCTGGTATCTAATCTACGTCCGGTAAGTCCAATGTAATGTTTGTGGCAGTTACAGCATGAATTTTGTGTATTATGTTTGATCTGTGTGTTATGGGTATAGGGTCTTTCATCCTTGACAGCAGTTGGCATAGTGTAGCAGTGAGTTTGCGTGCTATCATGATCCTGAGTGGTCATAGAAATCTTGATATCGTTTCTGAGATGTTCTTAATGTAAGGTAGGGTGACCACTGTCTATTCCAAAAGCATCGGAGATGATGTTGATTGGGTATCTGTTGTTTGCAAAAACTTTGCGGATATGTTCTTCTTCATTTTTGTATAGTTCCAGAGTGTTGCAGTATGTTATTGCTGGTTTGAATAGTGTTCTGACACAGCTCTGTTTGTGGATGTTGGGACAGTTGCTATTAAAATTAAGAATTTGGTCTGTGTGTGAGTTGTCTTCCTGTACACCTTAGTTTAGGAATTCACTGTTGGTCATTCTTTCCACCATTACATCCAAAAATGGAAGTGGATCACTGTTTTCCTCTTCTCTGGTGAATTTACACCGATGAAAATGTTGTTGATAAGTCGGTGTGTTTCCTCTAACCTAGTGCTTTTGATGTTGACAAATATATCATCTACATATCAAATCCACAGCTTTGACTGGCTCAAGGGAAGGGCAGTGTGTTCCAGTCTCTGCATGACTGCTTCTGCTATGATACCTGAGATGGGTTATCCCATGGGTGTGCCAGTGATTTGTTCACACACCTGGCATTAATATGAGGGGGGTAGTGAGGCATAAATCCAGTATTTGATGGTGTTTTTTATTTTTAGTTTCTGACTTCCAGCAGCAACAGCGCTTTGCTTTTTCAGGCCTTTATTCTGCTATTAACACCCACTCAGAACAAATGCTTTGTTGTTCTGAAAGACTATTACCATTCTCTTTGCCTTTTGATCCATGACATCCTTGTTCTGTCATCTCTCTCACGCTCCAAATCTTTTCCGGAACTTCCTTTGTTTCCTCCCCCCATTCTTTAATAGCACAAAACACAAAGCTCCAAAGTTTTCTTTTCAGTTCAAAATACAACTTATTTTCTCTCTTCACATCACCAGCTTCTGCACTATTTTCCTTTCATGACAACATCTATGTAGAAGGGCAAGGGCAGCAAATACATGGGAACACCATCACCTGCAAGATACCATCTTGACTTGGAAATATAATCGCCATTCCTTCACTGTTGCTGATTAAACTCCTGGAATTCACTGACCTCAGAGTATTGTGGGTCAACCTACAGCACTTGGACTGCAGTAGTTCAATAAGGAAGCTCACCAGCACCTTCTCAAGGACAACTAGGGACCAGCAATAAATGCTGGCCAGCCAGTGAAGCGTGTAGCTGAGAGAATAAAAGCTGGCTATGAAGAACTCATACATGATTAATTGACTGTCTTTGAACATGCAAGTTTCAAAGTACAAAGTGACAGAAAATAACAACCTCAAATTGAGAGTACGAGGGCAAGAGAAAACAGAAATTAGGAGTTACAGCATGGTATTTATCCAATGGGAGCAGCTAAACTTTTATCAGATAAATGATCTCTGTATCATGCTATGGATGTGTAGATAGGACTTTAAATTGCGTGCATGTGCACGCACTGCACATCTTCAGTTGTATGGAAAATTAGAAAATCACAGGTAAAGGAAAAGATCCGATTGCAGATATGGCTGATTGTTACCAGAAATTAAAAAGGACACAATATGCAAGTGTTGTAGTGTGACAAGGAAACAAAGTGTAGGGAAAGTTAATTATAGATTAAGCTCAAAAGCTTTGTATCTTAATGCACAAAGCATTCAGAATAAGGTAGACAAACCAGCAGCAAAAATCCACGTAAATAAATATGGTTTCAAAGTGTTAACAGTTATAAGGAGATCAAAACTGGAACTTAACATTCAGGGATATACAACCTTTCGGAAAGATTGGAGGTATGGAAAAACTGGTAGCGTAGCGCATTTAATAACAGATTGAATGAGGACAGTTGTGAGTGATTAAGAGCTCGGATAATGCGGAGTCCATTTAGCCAAAGGTGAAAAAAAACAGCAAGGGAAAGAAGATATTGGTAAGAGTGGCGTACAGACACACAACAGTAGAAAAGTCCATAAGTCAATAAAATGTATGAGCAGGAAAACAACAGAGCAATACTTATGGATGATGTTGATCTTCATGTCAATTAGTTAATCAAATTGGAATGGGTAGCTATGACAATCAGTCCATAGAGTACCTTAGGGACAGTTTCCTAGACAAACGTGTCATGGAAATGAGGAGCAGACTATTTTGGATCTGATGCGAGTTTAATGATCTCAGAGTAAAAGATCTATTAGAAATTAGTGACCATAACATTATAGAATTTAATTTTCAGTTTGAGTGAGAAACTTGAATCGTAAACAACTGTGTTTAACTTAAAGAAACTAACTTATATTGAAATAGAGGATAGAGAGTTTAAAGTGAACTACGCAGATAGATTAGCAGGAATGGCAATAAGCAAGGAGTGACAGACATTTAAGGAGGGACTTTATGACTCTCAGCAAGAGTACATCCCAGTTAGAAGGAAAGATGCTCAAGAGGGATAAGCAAGCCATGGTGACCAAGGAAGTTAAGGAGAGTATTAAGTTGAAATAAAAAGCATTTAAGGGCATAAAAGTCAATGATAGCCCTAAGAATTGGGGTAAATTCAGAATTCCGCAGAGGACTAAAAAGATAAAGACAAAGATCATAAGCTATGAGAGCAAACTAGCAAGGAATATAAAAAGCTGACAATTAGCTTCTTTAAATATATACAAAGGAAGAGATGTAGGTTTGCTGGAAAGTTCATTTTCAGACGTTTCGTCACCATACAACATCTGAAAATGAACCTCAACCTGAGCTACAAATCTTCTCAAAACTCAGTAAAAAGAAAGAGAGATGTCAAAGTGAAGATAGCCACGTTAGAAAATAAATCTGGGAGGCCGTTATGGGGAAACAAGGAAGTGACAGAGGAGTTAAACAGATATTTTGCAACAGTGATTGTGGTGCAAGATACTTTGTACGCTTCATTAATACCAAAAAAAACACAGGAGGAATTACCATCGTTAGAATTAACATTAGAAAAACTAATTGGGCTAAAGGGCAGATCAATCTCTGATGACTTGCATCCTGGGATCCTAAAAAAGGTAGCTTCAGAGATAGTGGATGCACTGTTTATACATTTTTTAAAATCTTGAATTCTGGAGAAGTACAAGAGGATTGGAAAACTATCAATGTTATTGAAAAGGAGAGCAAAGCAAAAAGACTGATTAGCCTAATATTTATTGTCAGAAAAGTATTGGAATCAGTTATTAAGGACATAATAACAGAACATTTGAAAAATCATAACCTAATCAAGTACAGTCAGCATTGCTTCATGACAGGAAAATCGTATCTGACTAATTATTTTCAGAGGAAGGCTCAATAAGAGTGGATAGAGGGGAACCAATAGGTGTGTTAAATATGGACTTCCAAAAGACATTTGACAAGTTCATGGTAGGGTCATTCAGAAGGTCAGGAGGAATGGGATGCAGGGGAACTTAGCTGTCTGGATATAGAATTGGCTGGCCAACAGAAGACAGCGAGTGGTAGTCGAAGGAAAATATTCTGCCTGGAAGTCTGTGGTGAGTGGTGTTCCACAGCGCTCTGTCCTTGGGCCTCTACTATTTGTAATTTTTATTAATGACTTGGAGGAGGTGATTGAAGGATGGGTCAGCAAGTTTGCAGACGACACAAAGGTTGGAGGTGTCGTTGATAGTATAGAGGGCTGTTGTAGGCTGCAGTGGGACATTGACAGGATGCAGAGATGGGCTGAGAGGTGGCAGATGGAATTCAACCTGGATAAATGCGAGGTGATGCATTTTGGAAGGTCGAATTTGAAAGCTGAGTACAGGATTAAGGATAGGATTCTTGGCAGTGTGGAGGAACAGCGGGATCTTGGTGTGCAGGTACATAGATCCCTTAAAATGGCCACCCAAGTGGACAGGGTTGTTCAGAAAGCATATGGTGTTTTGGCTTTCATTAACAGGGGGATTGAGTTTAAGAGGCGTGAGATCTTGTTGCAGCTCTATAAAACTTTGGTTAGACCGCACTTGGAATACTGCGTCCAGTTCTGGTCGCACTATTATAGAAAATATGTGGATGTTTTGGAGTGGGTTCAGAGGAGGTTTACCAGGATGCTGCCTGGACTGGAGGGCTCATCTTATGAAGAGAGGTTGACTGAGCTCGGACTTTTTTCATTGGAGAAAAGGAGAAGGAGAGGGGACCTAATTGAGGTATACAAGATAATGAGAGGCATAGATAGACTCGATAGCCAGAGACTATTTCCCAGGGCAGGAATGACTAACACGAGGGGTCATAGTTTTAAGCTGGTTGGAAGAAAGCATAGAGGGGATGTCAGAGGCTGGTTCTTTACACAGAGAGTTGAGAGAGCATGGAATGCGTTGCCAGCAGCAGTTGTGGAAGCAAGATCATTGGGGACATTTAAGAGGCTACTGGTCACAGAAATTTGAGGGTGCACACATGAGGATCAGTGATCGGCACAACATCGTGAGGTGAAGGGCCTGTTCTGTGCTGTACTGTTCTATGTTCTAAGCTAACTCATAAAAGGATAAGTCATTAAAACTTATGGTGTTGGAGATACTATATTGACATGGATAGAAGATTGGTTCATGGGCAGGAAATAGCAAGGGAGGATAAACTAAGTGGGCAAAAAGTTAGCAAATGAAGTATAATGTAAAAAAATGTGAAGTTTTTCATTTTTTAAGGTAGAACAAAAGAACTGAGTACTATTTAAATGGAGAAAGACTGCAAAAATCTGGTACACAAAAGGATTTGAGGTTACTTGCACACAGAACACATTAACTTAGCACACAGGTGCAGCTGATAATCAGGAAGGCTAATGGAATATTGGCCCCTTAGTTTAAGAAGATTGGAGTATAAAAGTAGGGACATCTTACTGGAACTGTAAAAGGTGATGGTGCGACTACGTCTGTAGTACTGAGAGTAGTTTTAGTCTCCTTAATTAAGAAAATATATCATTTCATTTGAGGCAATTCAGAAAAGGTTCATTAGGATGATCCCTGGTATGAAGAGGCTGCCTTTTGTGCAAAGACTTAAGAAGAATGAGAGGTGATCTCATTGAAACATATAGGATTCTTAAGGGGCTCAACAGGGTAAATGCTGAGAGGATGTTTTCCCTCATGGGAGAATCTCAGATCAGTCGGCAAAGTCTCAGAATATAGAAGGGCCAATTTAAAACTGAGATAAAAGGAATTTCTGATCAGAGGGTTGAGTGTCTTTGGAACTCTTTTGTCACAAAGAGCTGTGGGGGCAGAGTGTTTTAGTACATTTAAGGCTGAGATAAATGGATTCTTGATCAGCAGGGAGATCAACGGTTATGGAGATAGGGTTGGAAATGGACATGAGGAGTGTCGGATCAGGCATGATATACTGAGTGGCGAAGCAGGCTCAAGAGGCCAGATGGCCTACTCCTGTTCCTATTTCTTATGATTTTATGGTTGAATATATCCATCAAAAGACCAGCAAACATAAAGAAAGGTGAAGTGATTCCATTATAGATGATGGCAAAGTAGCACCTACTAATGTCACATAAGGAGGGAGAACATCTCAGAAGGCTTCTCAAATGAAGCTATATAGTTTGAATATAAAAAATTAAGAGGAACAATCATATTGATGGTATTGTACAGTAGGCCCCCAAACAGTTCAAGAAAAACAGAAGAGTAGATATTAGGAAAATTTTAGGGAAATGTAAAAGTAAAAGCACAATGATAGTAAGGAATTTCAACATCTCACACACTATCTGAGGTAGTCAAAGCATGAAAGGTTTAGAGGGAGTGGAATTCTTAAAATGCATCCAGGACAGCTTTTTAAGCCCGTATGTAGAAGAATCTACAAAACAGGAGGCAGACCTGGACTTAGTTTTAGATGATAAAGCATGGCAAACGGTTGAAGTACAAATGGGACAGCATGTTGCAAATAGCAATCATAACTCAGTTTCAAGATTATTATGGAAAAGGACAAGAATAGGGTTGAAATGAAAGTTTTAAGATGGGAGAAGGCTGATTTTAGTATAGTCAGATATGATTTGGCCAGAGTGGACTGGTAGCAGATACTTTTCTGTAAATCTGTTTCATTACAGTGGGGTGCGTACAACAGGATTAGATTAGATTAGATTCCCTACAATGTGGAAACAGGCCGTTCAGCCCAACCAGTCCACACCGACCCTCTGAAGAGTAACCCACCCAGACCCATTTCCCTCCAACTAATGCACCTAACACTATGGCCAATTTAGCACAGACAATTCACCTGACCTGCACATCTTTGGACTGTGGGAGGAAACCAGAGGAAGCCCATGCAGACCCGGGGAGAATGTGCAAATTCCACACAGTCACCCGAGACTGGAATCGAACCTGGGATCCTGGTACTGCAAGGCAGCAGTACTAACCACTGAGCCACCGTGCCACCCTAGGAGATAGGGAGAATACAGGGCCAATAAAGAAAAAGGGTGGATCCATCAAATCCTATGAACCTTGGATATCAAGGGCTATACAGCATTGGTCTAAGAGAAAAAAGGGAGGTTTATGGCAGATACAGAGGGCTCAAAATAGCAGATTCCTGGAGGAGTATAGAATATGCAAGAAGGAATTTAAAGAAATTAGGAGAGCTCAAAAGGGCCATAAAAGGATACTGGCAGGCAAAATGAAGGAAAATCCCAAGTTGTTTTACAGGTACATTAAGGGTAAAAGATAATGGGGACCCATTTAGGAACACAGGGAAAATTGCACATGGAGACAGAGAGTAGGGTTCAAAATGAATACTTTGTATTAGTGCACACAAGTGAGGGGGAAGATCTGCATATAAGCAGTGGGGAGAAAATCTACGATATCATTAAAGAATTAGCAAAGACAGAGAGGAGATTCTGAGTGGTCTGGCAGGCTTAAAAGCAAATAAATCTCCAGAGTCAGATGAAATGTAACCCAATTTGAGTGAGGCACTTGCAAAATAATGTTCAATTCCTTTCTGATCAGAGGATAGGTGCCAGAGGACTACAGGTCAGCAAATGTGGAATCATTATTCAAGGAGGAAGCAACAGATAAACCAAGCACCTATAGGCCAGTCAAAATTCAGTGGTGGGGAAACTATTGGAAGCACTACTGAGGGACTGATGTAATCTGCATTTGAGGAGGCAGGGATTTACCAAGAACAGTCAGCATAGTTTTGTTAAGGCTAGGCGGTGTCTGACTAACTTGCTGAAATTTTTTTGAAGAGGTGACCAAGTGTATAGATACGGGCAATATTTTTGGTATAGTCAATTTGGACTGCAGCAAAGTTTTTTGATAAGGCCTCACATATGGGAGACTGACAGCGAAGCAATAGAGCCCACAGGACCCAAGAAAATTTGGAAAAATTGGATTCACAACTGGCTGAGTGGTAGGAAACAAAATGATTAGACTAGATTAGATTAGATCCCCTACAGTGCGGAAACAGGCCCTTTGGCCCTCCAAAGGGTAACCCACCCAGACCCAATCCCCTCTGACTAATGCACCTAACACTATGGGCAATTTAGCATGGCCAATTCACCTAATCTGCACATCTTTGGACTGTGGGAGGAAACCAGAGCACCCAGAGGAAATCCACGCAGACACGGGGAGAATGTGCAAACTCCACATAGACAGTCGCCCGAGGCTGGAATCGAACCTGGGACCCTGGTGCTGTGAGGCAGCAGTGCTAACCACTGTTGTGGGATTTTTTTTTTCCCCGACTGCAAGTCTGTCTCCACTGGAGCCCCATAGGGTCAGTTTTGGGGCCCTTGCTGTTGCCATTTGTATAAATGATTTAGATTTGAATGTACAAGGCTTGAGTAGTAAGTTTTCAGATGAAACAAACAACTAGTGGACAGTAGGACAACTTTAGATTACAGAGGATATAGATGGATTGGTCAGATGGGCTGATCAATGGCAAATGGAATTCCATCCAGATACATGATGTGATACTGCATTCAGTTCTGGTCTTCCTGGTCTCGGAAGGATATTGCGAAACTTGAAAGGGTTCAGAATATGTTACCTGGATTGGAGGGTTTGAGCTTTAGGGAGAGGCTGAAAAGGCTTTTTTCCTGGAGTGTCAGAGGCTCAGGGGTGACCTTATAGATGTTTATAAAATCATGAGGGGCAAGGATAGGGTGTATAGACAAGATCTTTACTCCCAGAGTGGGGGAGACCAAACTAGTAGGCATAGGTTTATGGTGAAAGAGCAAAGATTTAAAGGGGACCTCAGGGGCAACTTTTTCACACGTGTGAAATGAGCTGCCAGAGGAAGTGGTGAAGGCTGGTATAATTACAACATTTAAAAGGCATCTGGATGGGTATATGAATTGGAAGGGTTTAGAGGGATATGGCAAAATCCTGGTAAATGGAAAGATTAATTTAGGATACGTGGTTGGCAGGGACGAGTCAGACCAAAGGGTCTGCTTCCATGCTGTTCAGTTGTATGACTCTATGTACACTTGGTGTTGGACAAACAAACATAGATAGATGGTAGGACCTTGGGAAGCAGAGGATCAGAGGGACTTTGGTGTGTATGTACAGCTGTCCCTTCAGGTATGAAGACTGGTGGATGAAGTGGTTAAAAAGGTACATGAAATACTTCCCTTTATTAGCAGATGCATAGAGCTTAAGAGCAGGAAAGTTATACTGGAACTGCTATAAAATGCTGGTTAGGCCACAGCTGGAAAATTGTAAAAAAAAAACAAAAGAACTGTGTATGCTGGAAATGAGAAACAAAAACAGAAACTGCTGCAAAATTTCAGCAGGTCTGGCAACATTTGTGGAGAGAAACTCTCTGATTTTTCTCTGCAGATGCTTCCAGACCTGAGATTTTGCAGCAATTTCTGTTTTGGTTGCTGGGAGCATTGCATACAGTTTTGGAATCCGCATTATTCAAGAGATGTGACAGCATTGGAGAAGGTGATTTACCAAGATGTTGCGTGGCTGAAGAGTCTCAGTTATCAAGAGATTAGACAGACTGGGGCTGATTTCTTTGAGGAGAAAGTGAGGTCTGCAGATGCTGGAGATCAGAGCTGAAAATGAGTTGCTGGAAAAGCGCAGCAGGTCAGGCAGCATCCAGGGAACAGGAGAATCGACGTTTCGGGCATAAGCCCGAAGGGCTGATTTCTTTGAGCAGAGGAGATTGACAAATGTACAAAATTGAGAGAGACAAAGACAGGGTAGATAGGAAGAAGCTTTTCCACTTGATGGAGGCATCAATTACCAGGGGCCATAGAGGGAGTTCCCGATTTATGAACATCTGACTTACAAATACTCATACTTATGAATGCTCACATCTGCAAGCATAATCCCATACAGGCATGTCATTTTAAAATTCCGACATACAAACATTTCTTGTACTTATGAATGGCTACTTTATATTATCCTGTTTCATGTTCTGATCTGTGAACGACTCAGGAAAGGAATGTGTTCATACGGATTGGTTGTCAATTTAAGGTAAGATCAGAGGTTTACAGATGAGCAGAAAAAGCTTTTCACCCAGAGGGTAGTGTGAATATGGAACTCATGTCTGCAAGAGTGGCAGAGACAGAAACCCTCCTAATATTTAAGGTGCATTTAAATGTGCACTTCCGATGCCAAGGCATACAAGACAGAGGGCCTTAGGGATGCAGTTTCATAATTCTTTGAAGCTTGCATCACACATATAAACAGGGTGGTTAAAAAGGCATTTGGCATGTTTGCCTTGATTGCTCAGTCCTTTGAGTATAGGAGTTGAGAAGTCATGTTGAGGTTGTACACGACATTTGTCAGACCTCTTTTAGAATACAGTGTGCAGTTCTGGTTGCCTAGTTATAGGAAGGATATTATCAAACTGGAGGGGGTTCAGAAGAGATTTACCAGGATGTTGCCAAGTCTGGAAGGTTTGAGTTATAAAGAAAGGCTGGATAAGCTGGGACTTTTTTCACTGGAGCGTAGGAGGTTGAGAGACAACCTAACAGAAGCTTATAAAGGAATGAGAGGTATACATAGAGTTAATGGTAGTTGTCTTTTTCCCTAGAACAGGGGATTTCAAGATTCGGGGGCACATTTTTAAGGCGAGAGGAGCGAGATTTTAAAAAGATATGAGAGGCAATTTATTTTTTAAACAGAGGGTGGTTCGCATGTGGAATGAACTTCCAGAGAAAGTGGTGAATGCAGATATAAGTACAATGTTTAAACGACACTTGGATACGTTAATGAATAGCAAAGGTTTGGAGGGATATCGGCCAGCAACAGACAGGTGGGGCTAGTTTAGTTTGGCATTATGTTTGGCACGGACTGGTTGGACTGAAGAGTCTGTTTCCATGCTGTATTACTCTATGACAACGTAACTATGGGATTAGAATAGTTGCGTGGTTGGTATTTGACAGGTGAGGATACAACGGGCTGAAGGGCTTTTTTTCTGTGCTGTAGATTTCTATGAGTGAAAGGTTTTCTCAAAACAACTGAAGACAAACTCTTATCAGTTAAAGCACAGATTGCTCAGACTATTTAAATTGCTTAATTTAGGTCTAGTGCAGTCAATAACATGATTGCAAAGAAAACATTGAGTGTAGGAAAATTCTGCAGCATGTAGCTGAAAACATTCGCTATCAATGAGGAGTGGAAAGTAGTGGTGTGAAAACTTTACAACATGCGCCCTGTAAAGTACAACCTAAGGCACAAAACATCTTAGGAACCACAAGATAAAGCAGCTTTGTTAAATTATTCACTGCTAAAACCACCACTGAAAGTGGTTTTCACAGTAGTTTCTGGTCCCAGGAAAGCATCTTATGCTGTTATGTAAAGCTGCGGAAAGCAAGTGTGGCTACAGTAGGCAGAATCACAGTAGTTGTACGTGCAGGGAAGCAAAAGGCAGCAGATATCATCAGATCCCCACTTGTTTGGTCATTTACAACATGTTTTCTTAATTTGCTAGGTCAGTCACACTTAGAAGATAAAAATCATAATCTCTGCTGATTTATTTACTGACAGTGACTCATACTTTTCATCTTGGTTAATCCTTCATAAAAATATACATCGGTTTAGATAAATTAAAATTCAATCTATTTTACATTGAAATATGAATCAAAGGCTTATCATGCTTATCAAGATGGGGATCATTAAGTGCTGATAGACACAATGTTTTTCAGAGTCAGATATATCACAGTAAGATACCGAGTAATGAATTCCTATGTTTACTCTACTCGAAGATGTAAAGTTTCTTGTTATGATCTCCACAGAATCACATGTTCGTTTTGTACATTGTAAGTACCAAAGCTTCGTTGGCAGTTTTTACACACTGGTAGAAAAAAATGTAGCTTGACACCAAATTAGTAATAGCAGGTAGCATCCATGCCATTTCTCTGAAATTGTGCGGTTTTATTTTTGTGGGTGAAACATGCACATAATACATTAATCAAACAATGTGCAGCAACAGGGAAGTAGTGCACGAGTCTCCTCATAGTAATCCAAAATTGTCTTCTGTACTGAAGAATTCAAATTATTCTATGACTCTAATTCAAATGAACATGATATGGAGGTGCCGGTGTTGGACTGAGGTGGACAAAGTTAAAAATCACACAACACCAGGTTATAGTCCAAAAGAATTATTTGGAAACAATAGATTTCGGAGGGCTGCTCCTTCATCAGGTAGTTGTGGAGCAGGACCATAAGACACAGAGGTTATAGCGAAATATTAGGGTCATGCAATGGAAATAATATATTGAACAAACCTAGATTGTTGTTGCAGGTTTCGGATCATTATTATGTAAATCCCAGAACTTCTTTTAAGTTCCATTGTCAAGATAACTTAAGGTTTTATAAAGAAAGATGACACCTCAGCTCAGACAATGCATTAAAGGTATGAGATTAAAGTTTGCCTGTATCCCAATCTTGAGTCAGACCGGTTCTATTTCCAAAGCGCAATTTACAAAATATTACGAGTTGACTGCCTACAGATTGTGCATTTTTTGAGCAAAATAGAATGTATCTGCAAATATAATTCTGTAAATCCAAATTCACCCCACAAACTTATATCTGAGTGTGTATGCATGAGAGAGAGAATGTTGACAGAGTATGTTTGCGTGTGCGCAAGCTTGGTAGTGTGTGTGTATGTGTTGGAGTATAAACCTATGAGGTGTGTGCATGGGTGAGTGTGTGGGGGATGCACATACTTGTATGAGAGAGGGTCTGCGTCAGTATGTATGAGTGTGCAAGTGCAAGAGAGAGATTTCCTGTAGTGTGACATGAACCCAAGGTCCTGGTTGAGGCCATCCTCATGGGTACTTGGCTATCAGCCTGTGGTCGGCCACTTTGCATTTTTGCCTGTCTCAAAGTCCGCCTTGGAGGACAGTTACCCAAGGCCAAATGTCCCTGACTGCTGAAGTCTTCCCTGACTGGGAGGGAACACCCCTGTCTGGTGATTGTTGCACGGTATCCATTCATCCGTTGTCGTAGCGTCTGCTTGATCCCGCCAATGTACCATGTCTCGCATCCTTGCCTGCAGCGTATGCAATGGACAACATTGGCCGAGTCACATGAGTACCTGCCGTGTAGTGGGATCTGTGTCGACACTCTGACATGTATTCCAGAGGTTGACATGACAGGGTTGGACAGTGTTGTGGTCAATGTTGTTCTGAAGGCTGAGCAGTTTGCTGCGAACAATAGTCTATTTAAAGTTTGGCAGTTGTTTGAAGGCGAGAAGCAGAGGTGTAGGGAAGGTCTTGGCAAAGTGCTCATCCTCAGTGATAACGTGTTGCAAGCTGTGAAGAACATGGCCTACTTTTCCAGCTCCCGGGAGGTACTGAATACCAAAGCGCACCCAATCAGTTGCAACCCATGGCTGTCTCCTGAGGAGGTCATTACGGTTTCTCGCTGTGGCAGATCAGAACTGGCAATCGATGAGTTGAGCATCATACTCTGTTCTTATGAGGACATCCTTGAGCACCTTCAGGTGTCAGTCACGTTCCTCCTCATCTGAACAGATCCTGTGTATGCATAGCACTTGTCCTTAGGGGATGGCTATTTTAATATGTTTAGGGTGGAAGCTACAGAAGTGTAGCATTGTGAGGTTATCTGTGGGTTTGCGGTAGAGTGAAATACTGAGGTGGCCATCCTTGATGGAGATGCATTTGTCCAAGAATGAGACAGATACTAAAGAGCAGTCCATGGTAAGTCTGATGGTGGGATGAAATGGATGAATGGACACCGCAAAAATCACCAGACAGGGGTGAGCACCAGTCAATTCAGTTGCATGATACTGTCATCTTTTGCTATAAATTCTGTCTCTTATGGCTCTGCTCCACAGCTAGCTGAAGGAGCAGTGCTTTGAAAGGTCGTGCTTCCAAATAAACCTGTTGCACTATAACCTGATGTTGTGTGATCTTTAATGCAAATAAACATGGCAAGGGGAAATTTAGTCATTAAAAACAGTTGAAATAGTCAAATAATTACAAGTGGCTCAAGTTAATATAATGTAGCTTAGCAAATAAGACATTGTTCATATATAATATTGATGTGGACAAAGTTACTTAAATGCTAACTGTGGTTAGTAGCTGAATTTGTTGACACTGATTTCTCTAAACTGTTTGTCACTTTATTATAGGGAGCAAAACTACTGTCAGCTTGAGCGGAGGGACATGTGCAGTATTTTTTTTTGAAAACAAGAAACTATCCCATGCAGAAATCCAAAGCATTTGAGATAAGGCTGCATACACAGATTGGTGCCTGCTATCACATCACCGAATACTTTCATTTGTTTGGCATATTCTTCACACCAAAACATAATATTATAATGCAACACTTTGAAATGCAGTGGCTACTAGGAACTGACAACAGGAATTTTTAGTTAATTAGGGACAGCCAGCATGTATTCATGACAGATCAGTCATGCCCAACATATCTTCAAAATGTTCAATGAGATATGACTAAGGTAGTGGACAAGGGACAGTCTATGGGTGTTGTTTACATGGAATTTCATAAGGAATTTGATACTGTTCACTAAGGCAGAAATGCAACTGAAGACAAAATACTGACATGGCTGGGAAAGTGGCAATAAAAAAAGACAATGGATTAGTATTTAAATTGGCAAGATGCAACCAGTGGTATCTCACAAGGATAAAACAAAGAACTGTGGATGCTGGAAATCTGAAACAAAAACAGAAATTGGAGAAAATCTGGCAGGCATCTATGGGAAGAAAGCAGAGTTAACGTTTCAAGTCCAGTGACTATTCATCAGATCATTAGCAGCTATGAAAAAGCCTATGGCAGTTGGAGTTCGTATCTGTGACAGATAGAATTCAATGTCAGCAAATGTGAGGTTATCCATTTTGGAAAAGACAAAGTATAAGTCAGGGTACTTTCCTTGATGATATGAAGTAAATGCAGTAGATGTCCAAAGAGACTTTGGGGTTCAAGTGAAAAGATCTTTATTTTTGGCATCCGTTTGTGACATTTTAATCAAGAAAGCTAATGGAATGCTGGCCTTTATGTTTAGAGGACTGCAGCTGTACAAAACCCAGGTTTGACCCCACGAGGAGTAATGAAAGATCTGGGCACAAAGGATATATTGGCCTTGGAGGCATTAGGTTTACAAGAATGATAGCTGGATTTCAGGGGTCTAGTTATGAGGATAAATTACATAAATTAGGCCCATTTTCTCTAGAATTTAGAATGTTAATGGGTGAACTGATCGAAGTGTTCAGCAGGAAAGGACAGGGTAGATAAAGATATTTCTATTGGTTGAAGGTTCGAGAACTGGGGGGCATACTCTAAGAAAAGGGTCAGACCATTCAGGAGATTTTAGGATGCACTTCAACACAAAAAGAGTAGAAGGCTTGGTACTCCCTTCCACAAACAGCAGTGGATTCTAGATCAGCTATTAATTTTAAATCTGAGATAGCTAAATTTACATTAAACTAAAAAATATTGGGTGGCATGGTGGCTCAGTTGTTAGCACCACTGCCTCACAGTGCCAGGGACCTGGGTTCAATTCCTGCCTCGGGCCACTGTCTGCGAGGAGTTTGCACATTCTCCCCATGTCTGCGCAAGTTTCCTCCAGGTGCTCCAGTTTCCTCCCACAGTCCAAAGATGCGCAGGTCAGGTGAATTGGCCATGCTCAATTGCCCGTCGTGTTAGGTGCATTAGTCAGGGGTAAATGTAAGGGAATGGGTCTGGATGGGTTGCTCTTCGGGGGGTCAGTGTGGACTTGTTGGGCTGACCGACCCTGTTTCAACACTGTTGGGAATCTAATCTAATGTGGAACAGGCTCCAGGGGGTAAATGGCCTACTCCGCTTCCTATGTTTCCATGTATGCACATCATTCTGCATGCAGATCCACAATGCACTATTTTAGAAATCCCGCAAATAAACTGCTAACACAACATATACTAAAGTTGGGTGAAAGTGAGGACTGCAGATGCTGGAGATTAGAGTCGAGGGTGTGGTGCTGGAAAAGCACAGGTGAGCAGGAAAATTGACATTTCAGGCAAAAGCCCTTCATCAGGAAGGTCATATACTAAAGTTAACTCTTCCTGATCTGAATGGTCATTGATTTCAGGAGCCAGCTACTCCTTTTTTAAACAATGCTTTTTAAAAATATATTCAACTATAAAAGCAGAAAAATACATGAATCAAAGATTACATTCAAAATTTTATTTTAAATGTTGGTATTTTGCAAAAAGGTTGTACATTATATTTTATTCTACCGGATGATATATATATCAACAATTACAGCACATCGACTTTATTTCAAAGTTACACATGCTGTGATCATTCATTATTATGTACCTACAATCATGATAAATTAAGCAGTCTGAGGTCTAAACTACGTTTAGATGTTAACACGTTCAAAAATATTAAATGCTTGCTTATTTTGGCAACATCTGCAAGAGTTTGAAATCAGTTTTGAGTTACGTCTGAAAGAAGAAGTGAAGAAAAGCAGAAAAGAATGGTTTAACCATTAAAGTTCTGTACAAAGTACCTTTATAATTATGAATTGATGGTTCATAGACAATAATTTAACTTGCTTGTGACATCATCATAAAACAGAATTGACCTTATACAGGCCTCACTAGAATTGGGCAGTGCAGGCAAATTCAACTGCTCAGGAGTTTGATTGCAGCCAGTTTCTTTACAAGCACTTCAGACTGACAAAATTGGTATTTTATCGAGTAAATTGGAGGCCTGTTACATTTGATTAAAAACTGCCAATGTTCAAAACACTATTTGATCCTGTGGCTGTAAACAGTCTAGACAAGCACTTTGCCACCTGTTATTTTGTAAGAATACTGCAGAACTTCAATAAGGACTTAATCTGTTTTGACCCAGTTCTTGATTTTGTGTTAAGTTTCTTATGAGCACCACTTCTAAGTCACAAATGCTGCATTTGCAGTTTTTAATCATTACATGAATGTGGGTGAAAATGACAGCACTAGGGTTTCACAAGAAATACTGTATTTTGAAACCTAGAAATAGTTTAGAAACCACCTCCACCAATTACAGACAGGTGGGGGGAGCTGGTGATGATGGTTGGTGGAGCATTCCTGTGTGAGCAATGTCAGATAATAAGAATTTAACTAACTACAACTCTTCCTGACATTCTTGTGAAATAACAGAAACAATTCAGACAAAACTTAAGACAATGGTGATACTCTGCAATTGAGTAAAATCGACACATGCCATGGTAAGTGGAGCTAAGGCGAAGGGAAACCTCAATAGCCAGTCCAGAACACTGCTGGGTACCCACTTCTATCAGAGTCAAAGAGATACAAAGCATGGAAACAGACCCTTCGGTCAAACTCGCCCATGCTGATCGGATATCCTAAATTAATCTAGTCCCATGTGTCAACATTTTGCCCATGTCCCTCTAAACTCGTCTTATTCATGTACCCATCCAGATGCCTTTTAGATGTTATAATTGTAGTAGCCTCCACCACTCCCTCTGGCACCTCGTTCCAAACACACACCACCCTCTGTGTGAAAATGTTGCCCCTGAGGTCCCTTTTAAATCTTTTCTATCTTACTTTAAACCTATGCTCACTAGTTTTAGACTCCCCCACCCCAAGGAAAAGACATTGTCTACTTACCCTATCCATGCCCCTCATGATTTTATAGACCTCGATTAGGTCACCCCTCAGCCTCCAACGCTCAAGGGAAAATAGCCCCAGTCTATTCAACCTCTCCTTGTAACTCAAATCCTCCAACTCTGGGGACATCCTTGTAAATCTTTTCTGAACCCTTGCAAGTTTCACAGCATACTTCCTATATTAGGGAGACCAGAATTTCATGCAAAATGCAGCCTAACCAATGTCCACATACAGCTGCAATCTGACCTCCCAACTTCTATACCTAATGCACTGACCAATAAACGAAAGCATACCAAACACCTTCTTCACCATCATAGCTACCTACAACTCCACTTTCAAGGTACTATGAATCTGCACTCCAAGGTCTCTTTATTCAGCAATACTCCCCAGGACCTTACCATTAAGTGTATAAATCCTGCTAAGATTTGCCTTTCCAAAATGCAGCATCTCATATTTATCTAAATAAAATTCCATCCACCACTCCTTGACTCACTGGCACATCTGAGCAAGATCCCGTCATACTCCAAGGTAACCATCTTCACTGTCCATGACACCTCCAGTTTTGGTGTCATCTGTAAATTTACTAACTATGCCTCCTAGGTTCACATCCAAATCATTTATATAGATGACAAAAAACAGTGGACCCAGCACCTATGCTTGTGGTACACTACTAGTCACAGGCCTTCAGTCTGAAAAGCAACCACCACCACCCTCTGTCTTTGACCTTCAAGCCAGTTCTGTATCCAAATAGCTAGTTCTTCCTCTATTCTGTGATCTAATCCTGCTCACCAGTCTACCAAAAAAATATTGATCATGTCCACCACTCTGCCTTCATCAAGTCTCTTTGTTATTTCTTCAAAATACTTAAATCAAGCTAGCGAGTCACAATTTCCCACGCACAAAGCCATGCTGACTATCCCCTAATCAGTCCTTGCCTTTCCAAATACTTGTAAATCTTGCCTCCAGGATTCCCTCCAACAACATGCCCACCACTGGTGCCAGGCTTAGTTCCTTGGCTTTCCCTTACTACCTTTTTTTTAAATAGTGGCACCCCGTTAGCCAACCTCCAGTCTTCTGACACCTCACCTGTGGCTATCAATCAAACATGTATCTCAGCGAGGGGCCCAATCAAATGCTGTGGATTTATCCACCTTTATCCATTTTAAGATGTCCAGCACCTTCTCCTCTGTCATTTTTCAAGATGTCGCTATTTATTTCCCCACGTTCTATATTTTCCATATCCTTCTCCACGGTAAACACTGATGCAAAATACACATTTAGCATCTTCCCCACCTCCCGCAGTTCCACACATAGGTGGCCTTGCTGGTCTTTAAGGGGCCCTATTCTCTCCCCAGTTACCCTTTTATCAGTTACTTCCCTGGTCCTAGCTTCATCCACTGTTATCAAATGGCACAACCAGCCCATAATTTCAGTCAGAATAGCAGCATGTCACAACTTATCTTGGCAACTGTGCATACAAAATGTCACTTCTCAAAACATGAGAAAACCACCAAGGATAAAATTCATTCTGGACGTTGAGTCAACAACACGAAGATCATTAACAATTTTTTGTACTGACATTACATGCTCCTGTAATTTTTAAATCCTGAAAGCAGAAGGCAACTTTTAATAAAAGTGCTCATGTGACAAAAGACCTGTATTTGTTTCAGGCAAGCTGTGTTCTAATATGTTTGGACACAATATAAACATACTCTACTATAAACACAACTTCACAGTCATGTTAATTTCACCTTGGCTTTGGCAGGTCTGGGTTCAAGTCCCAGCTGCTCCAGAGGTGTGTCAAAAAAATCTCTGAAAGAGTTAATTGTTTTTTCAAGAAAATGGAACTTCAAAGGGAAAAGATCAATATCTCGAGTCAAGTATCTGCAGCATCATACTCAACTAATTTCAACTTACTGAAACAAAATGTGACATTGAAGGCAGGTGAAATTTGAAACCTTTCAAAATGGCTTTGTTACCTTAAGGTTAAGAGATGGTCAACAATGAAGCAGCTGAAGACGGTTGGACCTAGGACACTAAGAATGAGTCTGAAGTGATTGGCTTCGGACAATCAATACCCCCTAGAACTAGTATCCTGGTATGACCTCAACCTGTGGAGTTTTCAATCTACTTCCCACTGTAATAGTTTTGCTCATCCCTTAAGAACTATTGCCTCGATGTAAGACTCTTCAGACTTCTTTAACCCCTCCTCTGGAATTCATCTCTCATTAGATTAGATTAGATTACTTTACAGTGTGGAAACAGGCCCATCGGCCCAACAAGTCCACACCGACCCGCCGAAGCGCCCATACCCCTACATTTACCCCTTACCTAACACTACGGACAATTTAGCATGGCCAATTCACCTGACCTGCACATCTTTGGTCTGTGGGAGGAAACCGGAGCACCCGGAGGAAACCCACACAGACACGGGGAGAATGTGCAAATTCCACACAGTCAGTCGCCTGAGGCGGGAATTGAACCTGGGTCTCTGGCGCTGTGAAGCAGCAGTGCTAACCATTGTGCCACCATGCCGCCCATCATATTGATGTTTAGACCAAGGCTGCAATTTAGTCTACAGCTAAATGCCTCAGCAAGTCCTAAATGGAGCACAGGTGAGGCTACTGATGAGTTAATACCTTTTTTCAGCAGTGTTAATAATTCCTTCCATTACTCCATTGAAAATTAAGAGTGGGCTGAGTCAATTGGTCAGATTGGATTTGTTCTGTTTTATGCGGATCAAATTAATCCGAACAATTATACACTTTGTCTACCTCATCGGTCTCCTTTACCAGACCATAAATGTTTGGCTTAAACAGTGAACCTGTGGTCTTCAAAGTTTAACAATAGTCCTGCTTTGAACTCTGCTTTAATGTTACAACAATGTTTGCAATCATGCTCAATTTCCCATATTATTCCAGCCTACTCATTCCTTTTCAGTAGTTACACACCTTTTGTTTCTTTAATGCCCAGATCAGGGGTGGGGAACCTGCAGCCTTAAGGCCACATGTGGCCTTCTAGGCCTTTTGAATGAATCCAAATTTTGCAGAACAAATCTTTTTTTTTTATTAATATGTTTTTTTACGTCCTTTATTATTTTTATATAAATCTTAAAATGAATATATTTAAAATACCAGAGAGTAAAAGAAAATTCAACGAAATAATCCTCACAGACTGACCACCACAACTTAAAAAATGTGAATTTTGAAGAATATATAATTGAAGTTTCTTGGATGCAGCCTTATTAGATTACAACTAACATAATGCAGCCTTCCAACATGAAAAGGTTCCCCACCTCTGGCCCAGATGATCCACCCATTACTTGACTCAGATGATTTGCTATATCATTTCACTCATTATTTAGTTGTGGGTTTGTTAATAGCAATGGCATGTCACCCACTCTCCTTGTAATACTAATTGTATCAAAATGCTTTACGTTGCATTTTTACAAGATACAAAACATTAAATTGTCTATTTCCTCCACAAAATCAATGGGCCTGTGTGCTGCCAAAATAATATTTTTATACCTGTTCAAATATGGAAAATTCAAAGAAAATTAGTAAAAGTAACTTCTTAGTCTTATAACCTTGACTTTAAAGAATGGGTTGCAATATCAGGTAAAGTTGAGGTTTCAATCTGTTTCAATCTATTGTAACCCAGAAACCTCTAACAATGCTAGTATCAAGTCCACATTTTTGCTTCTTTAATCTTCTCTCCACTCAGAGCTAGTGGAGATCAAATCAAAGTCATATGACCTAATGAAGAATTTGCATGCAACAAGGGGAACATGGAAACATCATTATGGTGCTCATTCCATATTTTTTTTTAGATTAGATTACTTACAGTGTGGAAACAGGCCCTTCGGCCCAACAAGTCCACACTGCCCCACCGAAGCGCAACCCACCCACACCCCTACATTTACCCCTTACCTAACACTACGGGCAATTTAGCATGGCCAATTCACCTAACCTGCACATCTTTGGACTGTGGGAGGAAACCGGAGCACCCGGAGGAAACCCACGCAGACACGGGGAGAAAGTGCAAACTCCACACAGTCAGTCGCCTGAGGCGACTGCATCAGGACATCAACTGACTGAATTGGCTCAGTAAACCAATGAGAAATAGACATTCCAACATCAGGGAGACTCATGATCTGAAAGCCCATTGCCACTGACTACTTGCATCACTATGTATTCAGTAACTCAATGAAATGTTAAATCACCTTTTTCTGCACACAGCAGTTTGCCTTTGTACTATAATTTCAACACATATACCCGTTCATGTTTTGTGTTAGTATGATTTTCACTTCTCTCCCCACCATTCCCTTTTTAACCAATATCTTATTTCTCATTATCATCCCTAATCTTACTTAGTATTTTCTAATAAAAAGAAACTTTATTTTCTACTGTTGTATCAGCAGGAAAGATATTCCTAGCTAAAATTTATTTGAAGCATCACAGAAAATTAAACATTAAAATAATTCATCTTTATCATTTGTCCAGCAGATATCAATATCCATTAAAAACCTGAATGTAAACAGTCTGAAGTATAGCTATAGGGAGATGCTTCTTCAAAGACAGAATTCACGCTGTAACTTTTCTGTAATGCCCTCAAAACTGTTTAACTGTCACTATAGTTAACATAGATATTTAACTTACATTTTTTGATCTGCTATCTGGCTGCTACAGTACAAACTTGCATTTAAATAAAATCCTTTCAACAAATAAATACTGATTCAAGAAAATATCCCCAAGTTCACAGGGAATTTAGTGCATTTATTCCAGTTAAGTGATAAATGATTTTCAAAAGTTGCAACTATTTATAGACAACCATTTGCACAAGCAAACTACTTTACAGCAGTCACTGCAGAACAGGCAGATTATGAGCAGGTTATTCATATTATTTCCTGCATTCATCCATTTTAATGAGACACCTACAGGACATAGAAAATTGCTAAACAGTGGAGCAATGTAATATAACACCTTAATAGTTCCAAGAGTTTTTATCACTTGATCACTGGGAATGATCCTTTCTAGGTTTTGCAAAGTAATGCAGGCAAAGTTAAAAATCATAAAACACCAGGTTATAGTACAACAGGTTTATTTGGAAGCACCAGCTTGGAGTGCTGCTCCTTCATCAGGTATCTCAATAAACTACAAGTATTCCTGTCACAAGTTCAGGTACCTCTGGCTGGGAATATTTAGTTTGTCTTTTTCAGAAAAAAATGTGCTTCAAAGTTCAGTAAAAAAGATCAATGTTGGAGCACTTTTGATCATATTCCATTAAATCATTTCCATGTTTCAATAATTCATGTTTCCTATGCAATTTCACCCTGGATCCCCATGCATCTTGTATTTCTTATTTTCCAATTTGGTACTCTCCCTGGCATAAAATTTGAAACAGATGTATAGCACGTTAAAAATCACTGATTTTAAATGCACAGAAAGACACACACAAGAAGATACTATAGCAAAGCCACAAAACCTTAAATATTTTGGTATAAAAATATTTTTTTGTTTCAATCAGCTAACCTTTCCTTCTTTACATTTATATGTAACACGTGTGACACACAATGATAATTCAAAATGAAAGACGGGATTAAAAGGCTAACTTATGTCAATTTATATCACTCAACTTTCTATTTCACCAATGACATGTTGACAGTATCACCCCTTGGCATTTTGCTTAAGGTATGTGAAGAATATTGTAAAAAAAGTCATGCCTGTCAATAGCTGCATATGCCTTTCTCAAAGAAAAAAAACTGAAAAGCACTGTATATAGACAGTTACAGTCAGGGCAGGAAGATAAAACTGTATGAGCCAACGTTTTCCTTTATTTCCCTATGAGCAAAAGGGAGTCATTCTGCTAGAATTCTTGCCATCATTTGCTCAGTGTTTATGGTTAATGGGACAAATTATCTCATTCTCTAAAGAAATTAATATGGAGCAAGCATACAGAGTGCAAAACCAAGTTTGTTTGTGCTATCAATCATATAAGGCGACACGGATGCAAAATGATAGTATACCATCCTGACTAGTTAATATTGATTGATTCAAGATGACACTGTAGCTCATTAGTCAGCACTGATACCTTACAGCACCAGGGATCTGAGTTCAATTCTAACCTCGGGTACCTGTCTGTGTGGAGTTTGCACGTTCTCCCCACATCTGCATGGGTTCCTCTGATTTCCTTCCGCACTCCAAAGATGTGCATATTATGTGGATTGGCCACGCTAAATTGCCCACAGTGTCCACGGATGCGCAGGCTAGGTGGATTAGTCATGGGAAATGGAGGGTTACAGGAATTGGGTAGGAGGTTGGGATTGGTTAGGAGGTTGGGTCAGGTGGGATGCTCTTTGGAGGGTTGATGTGGACTTGATGGGCTGAATGGCCTAATTCCACACTGTTAGGATTCTATGATTTAAAATCCATAAAGAAGGATTAAATAGTGTCTCAAAATTGCACATACAGAAAGGAAAATTATTTCAGAGAAAGCTTTTCTTACATCAATATAAAATCTTAGCTAATTTCCAAAATGAACCCCAGGGAAACATTCTACTTCCTTAACAAATACATATTTGCAGGTTTGAAAATCTGCACATATTTTCAATCTGGATTGAAACCTATAACTTTTCTCTTCGTTTTCACTGGACTTTTTCTGCACAAGCAAGGTGATGAATTAAACTTCACTATGAGCTCTTTAATTCCTGGTCTTTCACTTGAGAACAAGGAAATAGGGTAACTACAGAATCTTTTCAGAAAGCACATTGCTTTTAAGATGCTGTCATAGTAGCACAGAAAGGAATGGTGAGCATCAGGATACCGTAACAGTCTTCCAAATGGGGAATTGAACACAAGAGCAGGAAGATTATGATGGAGCTACAAAAACGTTAGCCAGCTGGAATCCTGTGTGCAGTTTTGGTCACTACGCTGTAGGAAAGATGTCTTTGCACAATAAAAGGTGCAGATTTACTAGGATGTTGACTGGACTGAAGTATTTCAGCTACGAAGAGAGACTAGACAGGCTGTGGCTGTTCTGATTAGTACAGAGAAGACTGAGAGGGGACTTGACTAAGATGTACAAAAGTATCAAGAGGAAGTAGATGGGAACAATCTTTTCCCTTAAGTCAAGATATTAATAGCTAGGAGCCATATACTTGAGGTAAGGGATAAGAGGTTTAGAGGGATTTTAGGCAAGGTTTTTCCATCCAGAGGGTTGTGGGATGCAGGAACCCGCACGATATTTAAAAAGTATTTGAATGCACACCTGAAACATCACTGAATACAAGGCTCAGGCCAACTGCTGGAAAATGGAATAAGAGTAGATAGGTGCTTGCTAATCAGTGCAGATACAATGGACTACGGGCCACTTTTCATGCTGTAAAACTCTATGATCTAGGTAGATTGCTATGGTTATTCTCAATCATCCTGGGTCCTGAGGGGAAGGCTGGAGAATATAAAAATGGAGTTTAGGAGGAGGATAGTAGCTTTAAACTGTCTACCAAATTATGGCCAACGAGGGGAGATTTGATCAGAATATAATAAAGGACTGGTCAGTCAAAGGCAAGGGAAAACAAGGAAATGAATAGATTTGAAGGTGAGAGCATGAGACTCGTGAAGGTATAACAAAATAGAATGGTTAACTGCAAAAAAAAATGAAATGGGGAAATTTCATGGAACATGAACAATAAAACAGTGATAAGAAGTGGGATACTCTTTAATGCTGTATTCAATTTGCATGTTCAAGAGGACAAACTCCACTATAGACTCAGCAAGTAATGAGTAACCCTGATTTTTATTTTGTTGAACCATATATAATAGAATAGGTTCTGGAAGAGAGACATACATTCTGGAACCACTCTTCTCCCAAGGTGAAAGAAATGTAATTATTAGATATAACCAAGTAGAGCGAAACAGAACTTACGAAGAATTCACAATCAAATTTTCTCATCATTAGCTCAACCCAATATTACATCTCATACTGAAGGCAGTCCAATTATAAGTGCATACTGCTACTACAATTGATCAATTTAACAGTTTCCCCCCAAAATCTACAGCAATAGATTTATACACCCAGCAGCTGTAAATCCTGAGGTGATACCGAAGTGCAGTAATTATAAGGCTGGGTTTCAAATGGGTAGGCAGCTGGTTGAATACAAATAAAAGAGCGTAAATATAGCCCCAGGTTTTGGGATAAAATCCTTTGGTTTCGTAGGAATATAAAATGTGGTGAAATTACATTAAAAAAAGATATAATTCATGGAATATTAAAAAAAGTAGCAATATACCAAATATTTTTACTAAAATGTCAACAAAATTAGGTTCTTTGGAATATGCAATGATAACAATGCCCTGACTTTGCACAACTAGGGATGAAGCTATTGTAATATCTCACCTAGGTACATTTAAACTAATTTCTAAAACATTGCATTCCAGAAGCGGCAAAACAGAAATATTACTGCTGGCACATTGTTTTGGATTGCCTACTGAGACATAAGGAAGTCAACTTATAAAAATGCATCTATCCACCATAAGTGCAGCTATACGTCCACAGCAAACACAAGTTAACACAATTTTTAATTCTACTTTACAAGATCAAAAAGCTGTATTGCACAAACATACATGTAAAATGATATTAGAAATCACCGTACAAGTAATTCTTCATTTAAATGCAGTTACATAAATCTTGTATCGTTAAACATGAAGGCAGGTTCCCACTAAAATTCTGAATTTAAACATGCTTAATTTCTATTCATTTAACTTTAAATTTTGAAAGCAGGTAAATATGCCAGAGGTATTTAGTAAACAACGATGCAAATTTAAATTTAACTTTCAACTTTTATATTAATTCATCCCTCTCTCTGGTTCCAGTTCTGAGTGGATAGAGTCACAGAGATGTCCAACTCGTCCATGTCGACCAGATATCCTAACCAAATCTTGTCCCGTTTGCCAGCACTTGGCCCATATCCCTCTAAACCCTTCCAATTCATATACACATATCGATGCCTTTTAAACGTTGCAATTATACCAGCCTCAATTACTTTCTCTGGCAGCTCATTCCAGCCAATACAAGCACAATTGGCTGCGTGAAATTGTTGCCCCTTAGATTGCTTTTATAGCTTTCCCCTCTCACCTTAAACTTATGCCCTCTAGTTCTGGAGTCCCACAACCCCAGAGAAAAGACTTTCTCTATTTATCCTATCCATGTCCCTCATGATCTTATAAACCTCTATAAGGTCTCCCCTCAGCCTCTGACACTCCAGAGAAAACAGCCCCAGCTTGTTCAGTCTCTCCCTATACCTCAAATCCTCCAAACCTGGTAACATCCTTATAGATCTTTCCTGAACCCTTTCAAATTTCACAACATCTTTTTGTCTTGCTTACCAGTCTCCCATGGGGAACCTTGTCAAACACCTTACTGAAATCCATATAGATTACGTCCAACATTCTGCCCTCATTCATCATCTTTGTTACTTCTTCAAAAGACTCAATCAAGTTCGTGATTTCCCACGCACAAAGCCATGCTAACTAATGCAAATCAGTCTTTGCCTTTCTAAATACATGTAAATCCTGTCCCTCAGGATTCCCTCCAACAACTTGCCCACCACCAACGTCAGGCTCACCATTTTATAGTTCCCTGGCTTTACCTTACCACCTTTCTAAAATAGTGGTACCACATTGGCCAACCTCCAGTCTTCCAGCACTTCACCTGTGACTATCGATGATACAAATATCTCAGCAACGAACCCAGCAATGACTTCCCTAGCTTCACACAGTTTTAGGCCACACCTGATGAGGCCCTGGGGATTTATCCACTTTTATGCGTTTTAAAACATCCAGCATCACCTCCTCTGTAACGTGCACATTTTACCAAGATACCATCATCTATTGAACTTGAAGCATGGGTTGGTACCTCGGAGGCATGGACGGGTGTCGGACGGTGGTTGGGGATGTTCGGGGTGGGAGCGGATGGGGTTCGGGGCAGGAGCGGACCGGGTTGGGGGGGTTGGTGGGAGCAGACAAGGTTGGGGGCAAGTGTTACGCGCAGTGTGCTTTTACCTAGTCTCCTGAACGGGGAACAGACTTCACAGAAAACTCCGAACCCCAGAGGAAATCAATTAACCAAATAATCAATTATCCGAATGAAATAATACCTGCCCATCTCGTTTGGATAATCGAGGTTCCTCTGTATACTGCAGGGCGTGAGTTATTGCTCCGGGAAAGACAATTATGATGCGATTGAGCAAGATTTACGATGCATAGGATACCACAGGAAACTGCAGGGGATGGGCACAATTGAAATGTGGAGGTTATTCAAGGAAGATCTACTGTGTGTCCTTGATAAGTATGTAACTGTCAGACAGGGAGGATGTAGTAAAGTGAGAGAGTCATGGTTTATTGAAGAGGATGAATCGCTTGTCAAGAGGAAAAAGACTTATATTAGGATAAGATGTGAAGGCTAAATTAGGGAATTCCCGAGAGTTACAGGTTAGCCAGGGAAGACCAGAAGAGAGAGCTAAGAAGAGCCAGGAGGGGACATGAGAAGTCATTGGCAGATAGGATCAAGGAAAACCCTAACGCTTTCTATAGGTATGTCAGGAATAAAAGAATGACTAGAGTAAGATTAAGGTCAATCAAGGACTGTAGTGGGAAGTTGTGCATGGAGTCTGAGGAGATAGGAAAGTGCTAAATGAATACTTTTCGTTAGTATTCACACTGGAAAAAGACAGTGTTGCCGAGGGAAATACTGAGAAACAGGCTACTAGAGTAGATGGGATTGAGGTTCAAAAGGAGGTATTAGCAATTCCGGAAAGTGTGAAAATAGATAAGTCTGCTGGGTCAAATGAGAATTATTCTCCAATTCTCTGGGAAGCCAGGGAGGAGATTGCTGAGCCTTTTGCCTCTGATCTTTATGTCATCATTGTCTACAGGAATACAGTCAGAAGACTGGAGGATAGCAAATGTTGTCCCCTTGTTCAAGAAGGGGAGTAGAGACAACCCTGGTAATTATAGACCAGTGAACCTTACTTCAGTTGTGGGTAAAGTGTTGGAAAAGGTTAAAAGAGATAGGAGTTATCATCGAGAGAGGAATAAGTTGATTAGGGATAGTCAACACAGTTTGGTGAAGGGGAGGTCATGCCTCACAAATGTTATTGAGTTCTTTGAGGTGGTGACCAAACAGGCGGATGAAGATAAAGTGGTTAATGTGGTGTCTATGGACTTCAGTAAGGTGTTTGATAAGGTTCCACACAGTAGGCTATTCCACAAAATACGGAGGCATGGGATTGAGGGTGATTTAGCAGTTTGGATCAGAAATTGGCTAGCTGAAAGAAGACAGAGGGTGGTGGTTGATGGGAAATGTTCATCATGGGGTTCAGTTACTAGCGATGTACTGCAAGGATCTGTTTTGGGGCCACTGCTGTTAGTCATTTTTATAAGTGACCTAGATGAGGGCATAGAAGGATGTGTTAGTAAATTTGTGGATGACACTAATGTCAGTCGAGTTGTGGACAGCGATGAAGGACTGTGATGTAGGTTTCAGAGGGACATAGATAAGCTGCAGAGCTGGGCTGAGGGATGACAAATGGAATTTAATGCTGAAAAATGTGAGGCGATTCTATTTGGAAGGAGCAACAGGAATGAAGAGTACTGGACTAATGATAAGATTCTTGGTAGTGTAGATGAGCAGAGAGATATCGGTATCCAAGCACATAGATCCATGCAAGTTGCCACCCAGGTTAAGAGAGTTATTAGGAAGGCATACAGTGTGTTAGTTTTTATTAGTAGAGGGATTGAGTTTCGGAGCCACCAGGTCATGCTGCAGTTGTACAAACCTCTGGTGCAACCGCACTTGGAGAATTGTATACAGTTCTGGTCACCGTATTATAGGAAAAATGTGGAAGCTTTGGAAAGGGTTCAGAGGTCATTTACTGGGATGTTGCCGGGTATGGAGGGACAGTCTGATAAGAAAAGGCTGAGGGACTTGAGGCGGTTTTCATTAGAGAGAAGGTGGTTGAGAGGTGACTTAATTGAGACATAAAAGATAATCAGAGGGTTAGATATGGTGGACAGTGAGAGCCGTTTTGCTCGGATGGTGATGGTGAGCACGGTGGGACATAGCTTTAAATTGAGAGGTGATAGATATAGGACAGATCAAAGTTTGTGCGAAGATTTGTAGCTCGGGTGCTCGTTGTTGTGGTTCTGTTCGCCGAGCTGGAAGTTTTTGTTGCAAACGTTTTGTCCCCTGGCTCGGCGACATCATCAGTGCTTGGGAGCCTCCTGCGAATGGTGATGGGGAGCACGGTGGGACATAGCTTTAAATTGAGAGGTGATAGATATAGGACAGATCAAAGTTTGTGCGAAGATTTGTAGCTCGGGTGCTCGTTGTTGTGGTTCTGTTCGCCGAGCTGGAAGTTTTTGTTGCAAACGTTTTGTCCCCTGGCTCGGCGACATCATCAGTGCTTGGGAGCCTCCTGCGAAGCGCTTCTTTGATGTTTCCTCCGGTTTTTATAGTGGTCTGTCCCTGCCGCTTCCGGTTGTCCGTTTCAGCTGTCCGCTATAGTGGTTGGTATATTGGGTCCAGGTCGATGTGTTTGTTGATGGAGTTTGTGGATGAATGCCATGCCTCTAGGAATTCCCTGGCTGTTCTCTGTCTGGCTTGCCCTATGATAGTAGTGTTGTCCCAGTCGAATTCATGTTGCTTGTTGTCTGTGTGTGTGGCTACTAGGGATAGCTGGTCGTGTCGTTTCGTGGCTAGTTGATGTTCATGTATGCGGATTGTTAGCCGT
>NC_057737.1:47912007-47918694 GCF_004010195.1 Chiloscyllium plagiosum | reverse complement strand
GTTTGTCTCACTGTTTGTTGTGTCTCTTCTGTCAGTCCATTGTTCCTGAGTGTGCATTCTAGGGAGGAAACATCAAAGAAGCGCTTCGCAGGAGGCTCCCAAGCACTGATGATGTCGCCTAGCCAGGGGACGAAACGTTTGCAACAAAAACTTCCAGCTCGGCGAACAGAACCACAACAACGAGCACCCGAGCTACAAATCTTCGCACAAACTTTGTATACTCCTACTGCCTTTATACGATATACCTGACATATGCTTCCTTTTTTCTTAACCAAAACCTCAATTATCCTGATCATCCAGCATTCCCTACACCTACCAGCCTTTTCTTTCACCCTAACAGGAATATGCTGTCTCTGGAGTGTTGTTATGTAAGTTCTCATTTTCCACCCATCCTGTTCCACCTGTGAACATCTGCCCCCAATCAACTTTTGAAAGTTCTTGCCTAATACCATCAAAATTAGCCCTCCTCCAATTTAGAACCTCAACTTTTAGATCTGGTCTGTCCTTTTCCATCACTATTTTAAAACTAATAGAATTATGGTCACTGGCCCCAAGTTCTCGCCCACTGGCACCTCAGTCACCTGCCCTTGCTGTAGGTCAAGTTTTGCACCTTCTCTGGTGAGTACATCCACACACTAACCAGAAAAAAAATCTTGCACACATTTAACCAACTCCTCTCCATCTAAACCCTTAACACTAGGGTAATCCCAGGCTACGTTTGGAAAGTTAAAATCCTCTACCATAACCACCCTATCAGTATAACAGATAACAGAAACCTCCTTACAAATTTGTTTCTCTATTTTTCTATAGGGAGTTTAAAATGCAATCCCAATAACATGATCATCCCTTTCTTATTTCTCAGTTCCACCCAAATAACGTCCCTGGATGTATTCCCAAGAATGTCCTCTCTAAGTACAGTTGTAATACTATCCCTTCTCAAAAACGCCACTCCCGCTCCTTTCTTGCCTCCCCTTTCTGTCCTTCCTTTTGCATTTGTACCCTGGAACATTAAACTGCCAGTCCTACCCATCCCTGAGCCATGTTTCTGTAATTGCTATGATATCCCAGTTCCATGTTCCTAACCATGTCTTGAGCTCTTTTGCCTTCCCGTAAGGCCTCTTGCATTGAAGTAAATGCAGTTTATCAGTCCTACCTTGTTCTCCACTTTGTTCCTACCCACCCTGACTGACTCACTCCCTTATCTAGCTTGTTAATGAATTAAATGATTGCAAAGCAAGACAATGCAACAGCTTTTAGTAGATTACAAAAAGCAATGTTTCATTATTTACAAGTACATATTAATTACATATAAAACTAACTTAGCTCCAGTTAGATTAGTGTGTCCAATTCTGGTTGCCAAACTTCAGTGAGGACATAAATGGGTATGGGTATGGGTATAAAAGGAGAGGGATGGCAAAGATTTCTTAAAATGGTCCTAAGAATTACAATTACAATTCCAAATAATGAAGGGGCCATAATGAAAAGGCAGGCAATAGGGAGAACTTAACACTTGGACAGTCCAGGTCTCGATAAATTTTATCATGGGTTGTACCATGGAAAGAACACTGTTTCAAAGCAGAGCATAAACAGAAGCCAAGGGCAGCACTGACAAGTGATTAGCACAATTCAACTGGCACAGAAAACATGAGCTGTCTAATCTGGTGCAGTGAAATCCATTTCTAACATTGTATGTGAATGTAATCTTCAGAGTGCACTTAATTCCAAGAGTGATATTTTCACTGCTCCAAAATTTTAATAACATTCAATTCTATTCAGCAATAGGGAAAGGACATATGCTTAGTTGGTCATTCAGGACAGGTCAACAGTAATCGAGTATAAGGGTCACAAGCATTAAGTGAGAACATGTAACATAGACATGAGGAATGTTGAGGTTAACTACACAAATGGGGACGTGATGGCCTAATGGTATTAATCGCTGGACAGTTAACCCAAAGACCTAGATAATGTACTGGGGACCTTACCTGGTTTAGCCTACATGTGGCTCCAAACTCACATCAAAGTGGTTTACTCTTAACTGTCCTCTGGGGCATAAAAAATTCGATGTAAAGAATTCAGTGAGAAGTCAAAAGAATTTGAATGGTTCTGTACTGTTAAAACTCAAGACATGATTATTGGAATTTGTAGACAACAAAGCATTGTAATCCTGGGGAGCTGAGAAAGTGGGGAGGTTGTTGGTTTTACTTTGGGGGAAGCTGAGAGTACCCGGAAGAAGCTTGTGAGCATTAATACCTTCACTGGACCAGAGAGAGTGGTGATTGAAAAGCTCAAGGGCAGTATTTGTTTGAGCATGTGTCGAATTTCAGAAAACAATTCAGGAGCAGGACTGGCTTGATGAAGCTACCAGTCAGTGAAGAGCTGGAGTTGTGTTTCTGAACCACAGCTGAAGTGTAGTTCCAGAGTTCAGGAGTGCATAGATCCATGAAAGAAAGGTGATCGATTATCCCAGGACAAGCTCAAGGCATTTTTTGATGGAACAATCGTCAAGTAAGAGTTTTAAGGCCAGATTAGTAAAAGTGAAGAATTATCAAATGTTGAAGTTTCATGAGGTTTGGTGACCCATTGTGTCATTAACTGAGAATCGATGTGAAACCATGCGATCTATATTTGGTCACATTTGCTATCTGATGTCCACTGTGTGGCGTTTCATCACAGTCTCTTACTCATAATTACCAAGTTAACAATCACAAAACACCAGGTTATAGTCCAACAGGTTTATAGCAAAAGTTTACAGTGTGATGTACTTTTGCTTAAAACGTTTGCTATAAATTCTGCGACTTACGATCTTACACTCCACAACCACCTGATAAAGGAGCAGCGCACCAAAAACTATTGCTTCCAAATAAACCTGTTGGACTATAACCTGATGTTGTGGGATTTTTAAACTTTGTACACCCACATCTCTAAATCATAATTACCAGTGTTAATTCATAGTCTTAGAATATTCATTGTACAAATATAGATTTGATTACTGTCCTAACACTGTAGTATTGTTGTCTAATCAAAACTGTGGAATCTTGTGGATTGAAATCACATTAGTGGTCCCTACCTAACTTGATCATAATAAAATTGATAAGGAGGTGCCGGTGTTGGACTGGGCTGGACAAAGTTAAAAATCATACAACACTAGGCTGGACTATTACCTAGTATTGTGGTTTTTAATAAAATGTAATAAAATTGATAGTCTAGTCCAGGATCATAACAACAATGGGAGAGGCTACTATGTTCACTGGTCAGCCACCAAGCCATGCAGTCTCTAACTACTGAACTGCTGATCTGTCGTTGTTCATCTGCTTGAGGAGGTGGTTGGGGTTTGCAGTCTTTGCTCAAGACATGGACTCAATATATCAAACTTGCAAACAAACATCTTCCATAACATGATGCACAATAAAATGTTCACATTATGGCCACGACTATAGATGAGGAATACCAAAAAATGAATTCACATTGTACCTCAGTACACTATGAGGGAAGAGTAAGTCTCAACTCTTAACATTCCTATTCTTTTCTTTTTGACTTAGGAACCTTATTACCTGCTTATATAAATCTCCTGAACAAAACTTTCAAACCTGGCCATGATAACTAACGAATATGTGCTTAAACCACAATCAGTCAAAACTAATTCATTTATTCTAACAATAAATGCATGCTGTCAGTGGGGTGGTGCATGCCCCTGTCATATGCTAGGTTTCCTGTGCATCTTGCACAACAAGTTCATTTCCTGTCAACAAAGTTTAACACAAACAGCACAGCTAAATATCACAATTCTTCTAATCAACTACGCTCATCCAAAATTACTGAAACACAATGCCATGCCATGTTATAAACAATGTTAGCACATGGACTAGGGCAACAATAGTTACTTCCTGATTACCCTATTATTTTGATTTCTTGTCTACAAAGTACTTAAATATTTACATTTGTCCATAAGCAGTTGGGACACAACTGATGATACTCCCAGAGTTACATCAGTAACTTTCTCATTAAAATGTACATTCTCAGCACAAAAGTTCTTAGAACACATTGTACCTAAATTCTAAAATAATAGACCCCATATCCTACTTTCATTCACAAGATTGTGGGATCATGCCCTTAGCGGCAATTTGAAAATATAATCTAGGTCATCACTTCATTTCAGGACTGAATCAATGTTACAAATCAAGAGTTGCCATCCTTCAGATGAAATATTAAACAAAGCCCCCATCTGCTTGCAAAGATCACATGGCACAAGTTGGAGGGAGCTCTTCTGGTCAATTTCTTCGTTAACCAATACCCCCAAGTAATAAATCACTTGTCATTTAACTAATTTGCTTGTGTGTCCTCTTGCTGTGTGCAATTTGAATGCCAAATTTACTTGGGAGGAATGTGAAGTGCTTTTCATATCCTCAGGGCTTTTCAAATTACAATGAAATACTTTTGAAATATAGTCCCTTCTTGCTGAACAACAGTCATGATGCAAAGAGCAAGATCTCACAAACAACCAAAAGCCTTTAAAGGAACAATGACTCCATGCCATATGCATTTAATTGACTGTGAAAAACATTTGGGGTTTAATGTGGTAAGTTTTTTTTAAGTACAGTATCCGGATTCATGGTTTGCTCTTTTCATTTTCCTCAATGACAACACACACTGTTGGCCATTTGATTAAGAAAATCAAACCGATGCTTTCACTGAAAAGACAAGGAAACATACATATTCTTGGTACTTTGAGGCCAAATAATCAAAGTACTTATTCCAGGAATCATTAACAATTCTGATTTACTTCACAAATTGCAGAACTCTGAGATATAAAGGGATGTGGACACCCCCATAAGTGAGTCACAAAAAAAGTACAAGTGCTGAATACGCTCGGGCTATTTTCCCTGGAGCGTGGACACTGAGGGGTGATCCAATAGAGGTTTGTGAAATCATGAGGGGCATGGATAGGGTAAATACACAAAGTATTTTCCCCAGGGTGGGGGAGTCCAAAAACTAGAGGGCACAAGTTCAAGGTGAGAGGGGTGAGATTTAAACGGGACCTTAGGGGGAACATTTTCATAGAGAGGGTGGTGTGTGTATGGAATCAGCTGCTAGAGAAAGTGGAGGAGGCTGGTACAATTATAACGTTTAAAGGGCATCTGGATGGATATGTGAATAGGTTGGGTTTAGAGGGATATGGGCTAAATACCAGCAAATGGGATGAGATTAATTTTAGATATCTGGTCAGCATGGATGAGTTGGACCAAAATGTCTCTTTCCATGCTGTACAGCTCTATGCAAGCCAAATGGCTGTTATTTACCGCAAGGAAGAGCAGAATATTAAAGTAGGAATGTCTTTGCACAGCTCCTGCTCGATCTGAGTTTCTCCAGCACTTTGTTATTATAATACAAAAGTAGGGACCTTTTGTCACAATTGAATAATGCATTGGTGAGGCTACTTCGGGATTACTACACACAGTTTTATTTGCCAAATTTAAGTAACTTTGCAAATGCATTGAAAGGTTATTCAAAGAAGGTTTAACTTGGCAAATCCTCAGCTGTGGATAGGACAGATCATTTTATCAGGAAAAGTTGGTCAAGCGGTAAGGGCGTGGAATGCCCTACCTGCCAATATAGTTAACTCAGCCACATTAGGGGAGATTTAAACAATCCTTGGTTAATCACGTGGATGACGATGGGATAGTGTAGAGGGACAAGCTGAGAATAGTTCACAAGTCAGTGCAACATTGAGGGCCAAAGGGCCTGTTCTGGCTGAATTGTTCTATGTTTTACATTGGACGCATTGGAGTTTAGAAGGATAGACAATTAATTGAAATACAAGATCCTGAGGTGGCTTGACAGGGTGGATGCTTAAACATTTAAACCTTAAATGCTTAAAGTTCTCCCCTTGTGAGAGAAACTAGAGCTAAGGGACACAGTTTAAAAATCAGTTTTAAAACAGAGATGAGATTTTCTTTTCTCTCAATAAGGGATCTTTGCAGCAAACATAGAAAATGCTGTAAAAATTCAGGTCTGGCAGCACCAATATTTCAAGTCCACAATTATTCTTCTTCAGAACTTTCTCTCTGAAGTGGAGGAGGCAGGATAATTAAATAATGCTAGATTTAGTTGAACGATATCCAGATCTATCAAACCTCATTATTCTTTTCCAAAAGCATATACTTCTTTGGGAAGAAAAAAAGCAACCCCAGATGTCTTTTGTCCAAAATTAACTGTGCCATCAGATTTTTGCCCTGATTCCTTTATCTTCACCTCTGTGTGGTAAGGATTTTGTGGGCACCAAGACAAAGACAGTTGCCTGCACTGTTTCCTTATTCCCTTCCCCACTCAACCAAAACATTCATTACAAAATATTCAATAGCAACTTCCTCCATTTCAGTCATGAACTCTTTATCTAGCTTCAAACAGGACATGTAAAGCTGTTAAATCATTTTAAATGAAATATTTTTTGCAACAGTGACAGCAACATAGTGTCTCCAACTCTATAGAACTACACTTTCATTTCACTTACACTTATCCAACCTTGGCCAGAGCATCACGAACATTACTTCTCTTCCCACTCCAACATTTTATCAAGCATATGGACCTTCAAAATAACATTTAGGTCCTTGCGATCATCCCTTTTACACAATGTCTGACTGCCCCAAAATTATGGGGTTCCTGAAGAAGGGCTTATGCCCGATTCTCCTG
>NC_057737.1:47905102-47911507 GCF_004010195.1 Chiloscyllium plagiosum | reverse complement strand
GAGGAACATTCCACTGCCTGCGCTGCCATTACTCTACACCTCGTCTCCAAAACAAGAACACTGAGTAGCTTACCTGTGGACTTTAAAATTAGGTTAGAGAAGGAGGATGGGAGGGAGGCCCTACTATGTAGAGCCTGGGGTCTAGAACACACCCACTCAAGTATCAATCAATTACCTTCCCGACCAGCTCTTCGCTCCAACCTCACTTCCTCCCAGCTCGCGCCGCTCTCTGCTGTGAAAAGCATTAGCTCAAAATGCTTTTGTTGCATTAGCTCAAAATGCTGTAATTCTCAACTAATATCATGTAGGACAATCTTCTCCATGAAAGGGTCCACCAGAGATTGGTAATGGATGCAACTTTGCAAATGACACATATCCACCACTTCCTCAGGATGTTCATTCCACACAGGAAACACCCGGTGTAAAAAACTTCCCTCATCTGATCAGGAATGATGATGGACAATTAAACAACTCACTAGACGTGGCGGCTTCACAAACATCCCCACCCTCAATGATGAAAGAGGTCAGCACATTAGTGCAAAAGAAAAGGCTGAAGCATTCACAGGATCTGCAGCCAGAACTGCCAAGTGGATAATCCATGGTGGCCTCGTCCAGTGGTCCCCAGCATTATAGATACCAGTCTTTAGCCAAATTTGATTCACTCCACCTGATAAAGAAACAGTTGGAGGCAGTGGATATTGCAAAGGCTATGGGCCCTGACAATATTCCAACAATAGGACTGAAGACCTGTGCTCCAGAACTCGTCACACCGTTCAAGCTCTTTCAGTACAGTCACAATATCGGCAGCCATCCGACAATGTGGAAAATTGCACAAATACATCCTGGGTACACAAAAAGCAGGACAAATCCAAACTGTCCAATTACCACATCAGTCTACTCTCCATCATTAGTAAAGTGATGGAAGATGTCATTAAAGGTGCTGTCAAGCAGCACCTGCTCAGCGATAACCTGCTCAGTGATGTCCAGTTTGGGTTCCACCAGGGCCACTTAGCTCCTGACCTCATTTCCGCCTTGATGCAAACATAGACAAAAGAGCTGAATTCCAGAGGTGAGATTAGATTAGATTAGATTCCCTACAGTGTGGAAATAGGCCCTTCGGCCCAACAAGTGCACACCGACCCTCTGAAGAGCAACCCACCCAGACCCATTTCCCTCTGACTAATACACCTAACACAATGGGCAATTTAGCATGGCTAATTCACCTAACCTGCACATCTGAGGTAAGAGCAACAGCCCTTGACATTCAACTAAGTGTTGCAACAAGCAAAACTGGAAGCAGTGGGTATCAGGGCAAATTCTCTGCTGGTTGGAGTGATAACTGGCACATAGGAAGACGGTTGTGACTGCTGGAGGTCAGTTATATCAGCTTCAGAATACCTCTGCAGGAGTTCCTCAGGATAGTGTTGCAGTCCCAACCATCTTCAGCTGCTTCATCAATGACCTTCCCTCCGTCATAAGGTTAGAAGTGGGGATGTTTGCTGGTGAGTGCACAATGTTCAGCGCCATTTGCTACTCCTTAGAAAGAGAAGCAGTCCATTTTGAAATGCAACAAGAACTGGACAATATCCAGTCTTAGACTAACAATTGGCAAGTAACATTCAGAGCACACAAATGCCAGGCAATAACTGTCTCTTATTGGAAATGGTCTAATCACCATCCATTGACATTCAGTGATGTTACCATCACTGAAACCCCTAATATCAACATTTTTGGGGTTACCATTGACCAGAAACTCAACTGGACTTGTCACATAAATGTGGGGCTACAAGAACAGTTCAGCAGCTGGAATATTGCAGCAAATAACTCACCTCCTGACTCCCTAAAACATGTCCACAATCTACAAGGCACAAGTCAGAAAAGTGAAAGAATGCTCCTCAATTGCACACGTGGAGGTGCAACAGCACCCAAGAAACCTGAACCCATCCGGGACAAAGCAGCCTGCTTGTTTGGCACCATATCCACAAGCATCTACTGCCTTCACCACCGATGCTCAGTAGCGGCAATGTGTATTGTTTACAAGACGTATTGCAGAAATTCATGAAGATTCTTGGGCAGCATTTCCAAACCCATGACCAATTCTATCTAGAAGGACAAGGGCAGCAGATACAGGAACACTACCACCTGCAAATATCCCTCCAAGCCACTCATCATCCTTACCTCGAAATATAATGCCAGTCCTTCACTGTTGTTGGGTCAAAATCCTGTAAATCCCTCCCTAATGGCATTATGGGTCAACTTACAGCATATGAGCTCCAGCAGTTCAAAAAGGCAAGTCACCAAACATTCTCAAAGACAACTAGGGATACCTACATCCCACAAGCGAGTAAAAAAAACTGCTTGAAATATTTCAATGTCACAGTTCTCATGGTTAGTTTCACAAAGGAAAAGGTAACAGCTGCATTTATTTCTAGAAGTTTTTATTTGTCCAAAGTAATATATGCTGACAGTGAGTTAATTGAAATGACATACATAAAGACATCCACAAAAATTCCCAAAAGAGAAAAGATACGTATCACCAATATCTATTTATTACAACAACAGGAATTAAGGAATGTAACAAGTTTCCTTTAACGTAAATTTATTATATACCTGCACTCACATCCCCATTTCCATGAGGCAGAATATTTCTAGTTTAGGTTGACAGGATCAGCACAAAAAAACCAAGGGCACAATTCTACAGGGAACGCAAGACCAGGGAGTCCTGGGTATATTTAAATAACCGAAGATGGAAGAACAAGTTGAGGCCGGAATTAATTAAGCACACAGCATACTAAAGGTTTTATTATATGCAACAAAATGCACAAAACAAGGAATAAAGATTACATCAAGTTCTGAGCACCTCACTTTGGGAAAAAGCCATCAGAGAGGGTGCAAGAGGATCTTCATATGTGTAGACAGATTGAAAAATTTGGAAGTGTTCTTCTCAGGGAAGAGAATCCAAACAGCAGATTTGATCGAGATAATCAAAATCATGAAGGGGTCTAAACAGGGGAAAGTGTTACTATTGGTGAAAGGATTGAGAATCAAAGAGCACGGATTCAAAATATTTGAGAAAAGCAGCAATGGAGACAGGAGGAGAAAACATTTCTATGCAGTTAGTGTTTAGGATCTGGAATTCATTGCCTTAGAGTGAGGTATAGGAAGGTTCGATCAAGATTTTCAAGACAGTTATCTGAAAGGAAAGAATGTGGGAGGGCTACAGGGGGAAGGCAGGGAAGTGACACTAGGTGAATTGCCCCTTTCAGAAGGCCAGCACTATTATGATCAACCAAATAGCCTCATACTGCACTGTAATTAATCTGCAATTCTATGAAAACAATCTGTTTTATTTTTCTAACAGGTGACATATTAAACAGTTACAATATAATCACAGAATTATAGGGTCATATGACATAGAAACAGACTCGTCAGCCCACCATGCCAACCAACAAACAGAAAGCAATAATCCCATTTACCTACACTTCTTACATAGCATAGTGCAGGTATATCCTTGCACTTTGAGTGCTCGTCCAGATGCTTCTTAAATGTGGCAAGAACATCTGCCTCCACCACCCTGTCAGGCAGTGCGTTCCACATTTTTACCACCCTCTGGGTGAAAACATTTTTTCTCAGATCTCCTCTAAACCACTTGTTCCTCACCTTTAACTTTTGCCCTCTGGTCTTAGTTTGCCATGGGGAAAGTATTCTCACGATCTTCTCTGTCAATGCCTCTCATAATTTTGTACACCTCAATCTACCTCAGCCTCCTCTGCTCCAAGAAAAACAAACCCAGCTTATCAAGTCTCTCTTCATAACAGAGACATTCCATCCCAGGCAACACATGCTGGTAAATCTTCTCTGCACTCTGTCCAGTCCAATAACACCCTTTTGATAGTGCGGTGACCAAAACTGCACACAATATTCCATCTGTGGCCTAAACAATGTTTTATAAAGTTGTAACAACAGTTCCTTGCTCTTATATTCTACGCCCTTGCATCCCATATGCCTTCTTCACCATCCTGTGCTAACACCTTCAGGAATCTATAGACTTGTACACAAAGGTCCCTTTGATCCTCAGGACTCCCTCGGGATGTACCATTCATTGTATATATCCTTCCTTTAGTGGACCTCCCAAAATCCATCATCTCGCACTTATCAGAATAAAAGTCTGTCGGCCATTCCTTTGTCTAATTTACCAGCTGATCAACTGGAGCCTAAGACCATGGTGAGAAGGGGGATGCTTTACCCAAAACACTACTTAGGTAGTGTCTCCCATTCACCCAGCCCCATCCTCTAACCAAAACAAAAGTTCTGTGCACCAGACTGGTAAGGTATTTTTTAATTCTTTATTTTTCAATAGTCACTTTGGGAATTTAGAATGGTGGGAATGGAGGTTAGCATAGTTGAATGTTCCTCCTGCAGAATGTGGAAGGTAAGGGTCACCACTAGTGTCCCTGTTAACGTCCTCTGCAGGAAGTGCACCAAAAGCTAGCTCCTCAAACTGCATTAGGGAACTGGAGCTGGATGAACTTTAGATCATTCAGGAGGTGGAGGGGATTATTGAGGACAGTTTCAGGGAGGCAGTCACATCTCAGGTGCAAGAAGAAGGCAGATGGGTTACAGTCAGGAGATAGAAAGGGAACCAGCAAGTGCCACAGGGATCCCCTGTGGCCATTCTCCTTAATAACAAGTATACAGTTTTGGATAATGTTTGGGGGGTAAGCATACCAGGGGTAAGCCATGGGATACAGGTCGCTGGCACAGTATCTGTCCCTGTTGCTCAGAAAGGGAGAATAAGACCAGAATATTAGCAATTGGGGAATCCATAGTTAGATGCACAGTTAGGAGGTTCTGTGGGAATGAGGGAGACTCATGTTTGAAAAATGTCTACTTCAACACCAGGAGTATCCAGAACAAGGTGGGTTATTGACTGAGCTTGGATAATTGGGGCTCTTTCTGGGGTAAGTGGGACCTCTACAAGCAGGATGGTCTTCATCTGAACCAGAGGGGTACCAATATCCTGGGGGGGGGGGAATTCGCTAAGGCTATTGGGGTGGGTTTAAACTAAACCAGCAGGGGGATGGGAACCAAAATTGTAGTTAGAGTATAGGAAAGGTTGAGAGTAGGGAGGTCCGAAATCAAGTTTCAGGGACGCAAGATGGCACCGGCAAGCAAGACGTTGGTTTTAAGTTGCCTACTTCAACGTCAGGAGCATCCGAAATAAGCTGGGTGAACTTGCAGCATGGGTTGGTACCTGGGACTTCGATGTTGTGGCCATTTCGGAGACATGGATAGAGCAGGGACAGGAATGGTTGTTGCAGGTTCCAGGATTTAGATGTTTCAGTAAGAACAGAGAAGATGGTAAAAGAGGGGGAGGTGTGGCATTGTTGGTCAAGGACAGTAGTACAGTTGCAGAAAGGATGTTTGGGGACTCATCAACTGAGGTAGTATGGACTGAGCTTAGAAACAGGAAAGGAGAGGTCACCCTATTGGGAGTTTTCTATAGGCCTCCGAATATCTCCAGAGATGTAGAGGAAAGGATAGCAAAGATGATTCTCGATAGGAGTGACAAAGACAGGGTAGTTGTCATGGGGGACTTCAAGTTTCCAAATATTGACTGGGAACACTGTAGTACGAGTACTATAGATAGGTCAGTTTTTGTCCAGTGTGTGCAGGAGGGCTTCCTGACACAGTATGTAGACAGGCCAACAAGGGGCGAAGCCACATTAGATTTGGTACTGGGTAATGAGCCCAGCCAGGTGTTAGACTTGGAGGTAGGTAAACACTTTGGTGATAGCGATCACAATTCTGTTATGTTTACTTTAGTGATAGAAAGGGATAGGTCTATACTTCTGGGCAAGAGTTACAGCTGGGGGAAAGGCAATTACAATGCGATTAGGCAAGATTTAGGAAACATAGGATGGCAAAGGAAACTGCAGGGGATGGGCACATTAGAAATGTGTGTCCTAGATAACTATGTACCTGTCAGGCAGGGAGGAAGCTGTAGAGCGTGGGAGCCGTGGTTTACGAAGGAAGTGGAATCTCTCATCAAGAGGAAGAAGGAGACTTTTGTTAGGATGAGATGTGAAGGCTCAGTTAGGGCACTTGAGGGTTACAAGGTAGCCAGGAAAGACCTAAAGATAGAGCTCAGAAGAGCCAGGAGGAGACATGAGAAGTTGTTGGCGGATAGGATCAGGGTAAACCCTAAGGCTTTCTATAGGTATTTAAGGAATAAAAGAATGACGAGAGTAAGATTAGGGCCAATCAAGGATAGTAATGGGAAGTTGTGTGTGGAGTCAGAGGAGATAGGGGAAGCACGAAATGAATATCTTTCAACAGTATTCACTCTAGAAAACGACAATGTTATCGAGGAGAATACTGAGATACAGGCTACTAGACGAGGTG
>NC_057737.1:47868718-47904057 GCF_004010195.1 Chiloscyllium plagiosum | reverse complement strand
GACACTAAGGTTGGTGGAGTTGTGGATAGTGACGAAGGATGTAGTAGGTTGCAGAGAGACATAAATAGGATGCAGAGCTGGGCTGAGAGGTGGCAAATGGAGTTTAATGCGGACAAGTGTGAGGTGATTCACTTTGGTCGGAGTAACCGGAATGCAAAGTACTGGGCTAATGGTAAGATTCTTGGTAGTGTAGATGAGCAGAGAGATCTCTGTGTCCATGTACACAGATCCTTGAAAGTTGCCACCCAGATTGACAGGGTTGTTAAGAAGGCATAGTGTTTTGGCCTTTATTAATAGAGGGATCAAGTTCCGGAACCATGAGGTTATGCTACAGCTGTACAAAACTCTGGTACGGCCACACTTGGAGTATTGTGAACAGTTCTTGTCACCGCATTATAAGAAGGATGTGGAAGCTTTGGAAAGGGCGCAGAAGAGATTTACTAGGATGTTGCCTGGTATGGAGGAAGATCTTACAAGGAAAGGCTGAGGGACCTGAGACTGTTTTCATTGGAGAGAAGAAGGTTGAGAGATGACTTAATAGAGACGTATAAGATAATCAGAGGTGGATAGGGTGGACAGGGAGAGCCTTTTTCCAAGTATGGTGACAGCGAGCACGAGGGGGCATAGCTTTAAATTCAGGGGTGATAGATATAGGACAGATGTCAGAGGTAGTTTCTTTACTCAGAGTAGTAGGGGCATGGAATGTTTTGCCTGCAACAGTAGTAGATTCGCCAACTTTAAGGACATTTAAGTTGTCATTGGACAAGCACATGGACGTACATGGAATACTGTAGGGTAGATGGGCTTCAGATTGTTATGACAGGTCGGCGCAACATCAAGGGCCAAAGGGCCTGTACTGCACTATAATGTTTTATGTTCTATAACTTGCAGCATGGATTGGTACCCGGGACTTCAATGTTGTGGCCATTTCAGAGACATGAATAAAGCAGGGACAGGAATGGCTGTTGCAGGTTCCGGGATTTAGATGATTCAGTAAGAACACAAAGAAGATGGCAAAAGAGGGGAAGGTGTGGCACTATTAGTCAAGGACAGCAGTACGGTGGCAGAAAGGACGTTTGAGGACTTGTCTACTCATCTACTAGTATGGGCTGAGGTTAGAAACAGAAAAGGAGGTCACCCTGTTAAGAGCTTTCTCTCGACCTCTGAATTGTTCCAGAGATATAGAGGAAAGTGAGAATGTATATAGGGTATGAGCAGGCAGGGAAAGAGATAAGTTCTGATTTTGTGAAACAAGAGTCCAGCTGAGCAGGACTCAGATCAGATAAGAACTTACAGTTAACAATGGGGTGCTGGGCGCAAGGCTAACAAGGTGGAAAAGCATTCATTATGTACAGCCATTTAACAAGATGAGGTAGCATTCAGTATGTGAGGTCAATTTAACAAGGTGAAAAGTATTCATTATGTGAAGCCAGTTATTCATTGTATAACAGCAGATGGCTTAATCTTTACTACTGACACTCACTGATTGCAACGGTCACCCAATCAATATGTATGTTGCCTTATGTGGATGCTCCTCCCTGTAAAATGACGATATAGTTCATTGAGAAACTGCTGTTCTCGAGAAGACTGCGAACTCAAGTCCCTGTGCACATGGGCGATTGTTCTCTCCCCCTCCAGGGCCCGGAATAAAGATGAAGGAGGTAAAACCACACTGTGTCTCTGAGGGTTTTGCTTCGACTGAAGGGAGAACAGGACGACAAAGGGAAAGCAAAGATGATAGGAGCTAAGGTAGCAGAGTAGTTGGAGCTTATTCAAGGAACATCTACTTGAATAAGTAGAAGAAGCTTGAATAAGCTCCACATTTCAATTGTGCCCATCCCCTGCAGTTTCCTTCCCCATCCTATGCATCCTAAATCTTGCCCAATTGCATCATAATTGCCTTTTCTGCCATCTACAACTCTTTCCCATCCCTTTCCATCACTAAAGTAAACGTAACTGAATTGTAGTCACAATCGCTACTCACCTACCTCCAAATCTAACACCTGGCCGGGTTCATTACCCACCTAATGTGGCCTCATCCCTTGTTGGCCTGTCTACATACTGCTCACATTGAACAAGAGCTGACTCATCTAAAGTAAGTGCATGTCAGACAGGGAGGATGTGGTTGAGCAAAGTTTATTAAAAAATGTTGAATCTCTTGTCAAGAGCAAGAAGGCTCATAATTATAGAGTCATAGAGATGTACTGCATGGAAACAGACCCTTTGGTCCAACCCATCCATGCCGAACAGATATTCCAACCCAATCTGGTCCCACCTGCCAGCACCCGGCCCATATCCCTTCTTATGTTAGAATGAGACGTGAAGGTTCAGTTAGGGCACTTGAGAGTTACAAGTTAGCCATGAAAGACCAAACGAGAGAGCTAAGAAGAGCCAGGAGGGGAGGTGCGAAGTCATTGACAGATAGGATCAAGAAAAACCCGAAGGCTTTCTATAGGTATGTCAGGAATAAAAGAATGACTCGTGTAAGATGAGGGCTAATCAAGAACAGTAATGGGTAGTGGTGCGTGGAGTCCGAAGAGATGGGGAAACAATTAATGAATATGTTTCATCAGTATTCACACTGGAAAAAGACAGTGTTGTCAAGGAGAATACTGAGATACCGGCTACTAGACTAGAGAGGATTGAGATTCACGAGGAGGAGGTTTTAGCAATTCTGGAAAGTGTGAAAATAGATAAGTCTCCTGGACCAGATTAGATTTATCCTAGGATTCCCTAAGAAGCTAGGTAGGAGATTGCAGAGTTTTTGGCTTTGATCTTTATATCATCATTGTCTACGGGAATAGTGCTAGAAGACTGGAGGATAGCAAATGTTGTCCCCTTGTTCAAAAAGGGGAGTAGAGACAACCCTGGTAATTACAGACGAGTGAGCCTTCCTTCAGTTGTGGGTAAAGTACTGGAAAAGGTTATAAGAGATAGAAGTTATAATCATCTAGAAAGGAATAAGTTGATTAGGGATAGTCAACACAGTTTAGTGAAGGGGAGGTTATGCCTCACAAAAGTTATTGAGTTCTTTGAGAAGGTGACCAAACAGGTGGATGAGGGTAAAGCGGTTGATGTGGTGTATATGGATTTCAGTAAGGAGTTTGCACAAAATATGGAGGCATTGGATTGAGGGTGATTTAGCAGTTTGGATCAGAAATTGGCTAGCTGAAAAAAGACAAGGGGTGACAGTTGATGGGAAATGTTCATCCTGGTGTTCAATTACCATTTGTGTACTGCGAGAATCTGTTTTGGATCCACTGCTGTTTTGTCATTTTTAAAAATAATCGGGATGAGGGCGTAAAAGGATGGGTTAGTAAATTTGCAGATGACACTAAGGTCAGTGGAGTTGTGGATGGTGCCGAAGGATGTCGCAGGTTACAGAGCTGGGCTGCAGAGTTGGCAAATGGAGTTTAAAGCAGAAAAATGAGGTGATTCACTTTGGAAGCAGCAACAGGAATAGAGAGCTAATGGTAATAAAGGGCTAATGGTAAGATCTTGGTAATGTAGATGAGCAGAGAGATTTTGGTGTCCCTGAAAGTTGCCACCCAGGTTGATAGGGTTGTTAAGAAGGTGTGTTAGCCTTTATTGGGAGAGGGTATATGTTTCAGAGCCACGAGGTCATATTGCAGCTGTACACAACTCTGGGGCAACCGCACTTGGAGTACTACATACAGTTCTGGTCACCACATATAGGAAGGATGTGGAAGCTTTGAAAAGGGCTCAGAGGAGAGTTACGAGGATGTTGCCTGGTATGGAGGGGAGGTCTTACGAAGAAAGGCTAAGGGACTTGAGGCAGTTTTTGTTAGAGAGAAGATGATTGACAGGTGACTCAATTAATAAATGATAATCAGAGGGTTAGATAGGGTGGATAGTGAGATCCTTTTTCTTCAGATGGTGATGGCGAACATGAGGGAACCTAGCTTTAAATTGAGGGGTGATAAATATAGGACAGATGTCAGAGGTAGTTTCTTTTCTCAGAGAGTAGCAGGGACACGTAACGCACTGTCTGCAACAGTAGTAGTAGACTTTAAAGGCATTTAAATGGTCATTGGATAAACACATGGATGAAAATGGAAGAGTGTAGGTTAGATGGGCTTAAGATTAGTTTCATAGATCGTCACAACATCAAAGGCCAAAAGACCTGTACTGCACTGTAATGTTCCATGTTCTATGTTCATGATCTCTGCACCCATGCAAAAGCCTGATTGTCAGTACATTTCTGTTTCTATTTTACCTCTTCATTCAATACCAGAAAGGAGAACAGATTTTTGAAAGTCTCATAATCAAACACTTCCCAGCACAATGACACTGAGAGGTGAAGCACTGCCAAAACAGACTAAAGCATTATCTATAATAAAAACCAAGTGCAGGGGATATTCAGCAGGTCTGGCAGTATCTACGGAGGGAGAAACAGAGTTAAATGTTTTGAGTTCAGTAAGACTCTTCACCATAACAAGAGAATTTAGATTTCCAGCATGTACAGTACTTTGTTTTTATTATCTATTACCAATGGAGAAATAACTTCGAAAATTCTAGATCGCAAATATTTTACCCAAATTTCAACTCAGTCCTTTCCGTATATGCAAATTATTTATAATTCTGAGGAAGTGACAAAGTCAACTGATGAGGAAAGGGCTGTAAATGTCATATACATGGACTTCAGTAAGGCATTTGACAATGTTTCCTATGGTAGGCCGATGGAGAAAATGAAGTCGCATGGGTTCAGGGTGTACTAGCTAGATAGATAGAGAACTGGCTGGGCAACAGGAGACAGAGCCATAGTGGATGAGAGAGAGATGTGTGTGTGTGTGTGTGTGTGTGTGTGTGTGTGTGTGTGTGTACACGCGCACGATACATATATGTAAAATGATCTGGAGGAAGGTATATAGGTGGTCTGATTAGCAAGTTTGCAAATGACACCAAGATTGGTGGAGTAGCAGATAGTGAAGGAGACTGTCAGAGAATGCAGCAGAATATAGATAGATTGGAGAGTTGGGCAGAGAAATGGCAGATGGAGTTCAATCCAGACAAATGCAAGGTGATGCATTTGGGAAGATACTATTCAAGAGCAAGCTATAGAGTAAATGGAAAAGCCCTGGGGAAAATTGATGTAGAGACATAGAGTCATGGAGATGTACAACATGGAAACAGACCCTTCGGTCCAACCCATCCATGCCGACCAGACATCCCAACCTAATCTAGTCCCACCTGCCAGAATATCCCTCCAAACCCTTCCTATTCATATACCCATCCAAATGCCTCTTAAATGTTGCAATTATACCAGCCTCCACCACATCCTCTGGCAACTCATTCCATACACGTACCACCCTCTGCGTGAAAAGGTTGCCCTTTGGGCCTCTTTTATATCTTTCCCCTCTCACCCTAAACCATGCCCTCTAGTTCTGGACTCCCCGACCCCAGGGAAAAGACTTTGTCTATTTATCCTATCCATGCCCCTCATAATTTTGTAAACCTCTATAAGGTCACCACTCAGCCTCCGACACTCCAGGGAAAACAGCCCCAGCCTGTTCAGCCTCTCCCTGTAGCTCAGATCCTCCTACCCTGGCAACATCCTTGTCAATCTTTTCTGAACCCTTTCACAACATCTTTCCGATAGGAAGGAGACCAGAACTGCATGCAGTATTCCAACAGCAGCCTAACCAATGTCCTGTACAGCCACAACATGACCTCCCAACTTCTGTACTCAATACTCTGACCAATAAAGGAAAGCATACCAAACGCCTTCTTCACTATCCTAACTACCTGCAACTCCACTTTCAAGGAGCTATGAACCTACACTCCAAGGTCTCTTTGTTCAGCAACACTCCCTAGGACCTTACCATTAAGTGTATAAGTCCTGCTAAGATTTGCTTTCCCAAAATGCATCTTGTATTCAGGTCCATTGTACCCGGAGGGGACAACGCAGGTTGATAAGAGTAGCCAAGAAGGTACACAGAGGAGAAAGTGAGGACTGTAGATGCTGGTGATCAGAGTCAAGAATGTAGTGCTGGAAAAGCACAGCAGGTCAGGCAGCATCTGAGGAGCCGGAATATCGATGTTTCAGGCACAAGTCCTTCATCCTGATAAAGGGCTTGTGCCCAAAATGTCGATTGTCTGGCTCCTCGGATGCTGCCTGACCTGCTGCGCTTTTCCAGCACCACACTCTTGACGAAGGCGGCACCCGGCATGCTTTCCTTCATCGGACAGGGTACGGAGTATAAGAGTTGGTAGATCATGTGACAGTTGTATCGGACTTTGATTTGGCCACATACTGTGGATAGTTCTGGTTGCCACATTACGAAAAGGATGTGGATGCTTTGGAGAGGGTACAGAGGAGGTTCACCAGGATGTTGCCTAGTATGGAGGGTGCTAGATATGAAGAAAGGTTGAGTAGATTACGATTATTTTCATTAGAAAGATGGAGTTTGAGAGGGAACCTGATTTGAGTCCTACAAAATCATGAGCGGTATAGACAGGGTGGATAGCAAGAAGCTTTTTCCCCAGAGTAGGGGACTCAGTTACTAAGGGTGTGAAAGAGAGAGTTTAAGGGAGCTATGCGTGGAAAGTTCTTTACGCAGAAGGTGGTGGGTACCTGAAATATGTTGCCAGCAGTGGTGGTAGATAGCGTCATTTAAGACGCATCTAGACAGATAAATGAATGGGCAGGGAGCAGAGGGATACAGATCCTTCGAAAATAGGCAAAAGGCTTAGATAGAGGATCTGGATCAACGCAGGGTTGGAGGGCCGAGGGGCCTGTTTTTGTGCTGTAATTTTCTTTATTCTTGTTCTTAAATCCACTTTATTTAAAAGCCCAAAATTTTTAGTAAAGCTGTTTTTTAAAATCACAAAATATGTTGTTTTTTTAATTTCCAAACATTCATGTTTTTTTCTAGGCTTTATTTTGAATATTAAAACCACAATTTCCTTTGACTGCATTGCTTTAACATTTCTATAGTGTCTAGTTTAGTTGTTTGGAGCAGCTATACTCTATCTTCAAGGTGAAAGGACTGCATTAACCATCAACAACGTCCTGATTTTTTTTTTTCCTTTTCGTATTCATAGTAAGGATTCCCTTTGAACTGGACGTTAGATTCAAGTTTCCAATGTACTTTAAACCAATTATATTGGTATGGTTAGGAAACACAGAAATATTTTGAATAAATAATGACATCAGATTTAGTAAAATTCATATCCAGAGAATGGAGTATGGTGTACAGTAAATCATTCAGAATCATCAATGTGAACCTTCAGAAACATAGGTGCCATTTTGTTTGTGACAATGTCATACACATTGCATACTGTAAATGCCAGAGTCTGACTGATATCAGCATATGAAACAAAGTAAATTCACTGAATTCTTAAAATCAGTTTTTTTTTTAAATAAAATTGGATCAATTCAAAGACACATTAAGACTCAGTTAAACAAATAACTTAAGACAATATATGGTAACACAAAAATAAACTGTACTTCAGCTTTATTAAGATGATAGAAGGTAGATGAATTAAAGTAATGACATGATTTTGTAAATCAGATAAAATTAAATGGAAGGCAAAGTATTTGAAACATATTCAATTGTTGAAATGACTGCAGTTTATAATACAATTTCATTACACAGCCACTGCAATCAAGAATTTTCAGACGATCAGGGCGTAAGGTGTAATTTCAGTTTAAGATAAATAAAACACAGAAAATAGCATATTAAATGTACAAACTATATTGCAAGTTTTGGCATTGTACACTAATCATGTTAATCAGAATTGAATATTAATGCGATGAGCTCAATCAACTTATTAGCTCAGTTTAACATAAGGAAATTTATAAACAAATTGAGGTAAATAGTTAACTTCAACATTGCTGCAGACTTTAAGAAATTGACTCCGTCATAACAACAAAGGAAATAGGCTGCTGTTCCAAGTCACTGATCACAGGAAAATCTTTTGACTAACTCATATTCAAGCATCATCAATTAAAATAACAGGCGTTGTTCTTGGAAAATTTCTTTCAGCAATCTAACCAGAAGTATGACATTTTCTAAGAATGTGAACATTACTTTTGTTTTAAATCTAACTTTAGAATGCTAATTTTTAGAGAAGGGTTGAGATGCAGTGTGGAGTGAAAGGAAATATATCCACTTGCACATATTCTGAGAAGATTTCAATGATCTTCGAAATATTACATTTTTTTACAGGATGATTGTACTTCACTGAAATGAACACTAGAACGAATGCTTTAAACAGCAACCTGAAAATCAATGTTAGGGAAGGTAGTAGCATAGATCAGAGTAAAATCATTCCTCAAGACAGAAACCTATTGCATTGTATTATAACATTGATCCCTTCAATTCAATGGGCTCTTCCAAGTAGCTGCTCCAAGCAAAGAACGACAAAGAACACATACTCAACATTTATGCCACTCAAAAATAATAACTGGAGGCAACTCATTGTGATACTCTGACTTTGAAACCTTCACTGACTTTTTGAAGTCACAAGTCATCACTGCCCCAATCTAAAGTATGGCGCTAAAGAAATTGAAAAATATAGCTTCTTGGAGCAAGAAAGGAAACTTTGACAGACATCTTGGAAATCTCTAAATGAGCTGTTCTTTATAACTCACGTTCAACTGGGCAATTGTTTGTTTGATTATTAAAAACTTTGCAATAAGTCAGAGTGTAATTGCAACTCTGAACAGGTTGATTAGAAAATAAAAATGCAGAGAAAGCAGTTCAGAGAAGGTTTACTAGACTAATACCTACAATGGACAGTTTGTCTTGAGGGAATGCTGGACAAACCTGATTTGACTTCAGCTGGAGTCTAGAAGACAGTCAACTTGATTAAAGCATACAAAATCTTTATTGTTGGTGACAAGGTAATTGTGGAAATTATATTTCTCATTCTGGAAGAATGTAGAAGTAGGGGTCACATTGTAAAAACAAGGTGTCACCCATTTAAGGCAGGGGTTAGACCTTCTTTTCTCCCACAGGGTCACGAATCTTTGGAACATCCTTCCTCAAAAGGTACTGAAAGCAGAGACTGAAGAGAATCTTGATAAGCAATGAGTTGAAAGGTAACATGAGTAGGCGGAAATGTGCAGCAATCAGATTTGTCATGATCTTACTGAATGGCAGAGCTGGCTTGAGAGGCTAAATGGCCTAATCTGACTTCTAATGCATATGCTCATATATATATCCATTTTGTTTTCAACCTAAATATAATGTTCAAAGCAAATTTTAAGTGTCATAGCTTAATAGTAAAGTCAAATTAACCAGTAAAGGATGGACTACTGAAGTAATGGCAAAAATCAAGAATTAAATTCTGCTTTTCAAACTTCTGTCCAACTTGCTTTGTGATAGTCAAGAATCTGGGACAAGATTCTGGCAAATTCAATGCATCTGGCATTCAAAATACATTTATATCAATCTTGTAATTTTATAAAAGAATTCTGATCAGGCTCATGAAAGTTTAGGCTAACACACCTCCAGAACATACCAGGGATGTGGAAGATTCAGAGGAGGAAGCAACGTTAAAGAGAGTTAAATGACCAAACAGGAACATCAAGTGGTTCAATTCAATATCGAATTGAAATAGTCAATACAGAAAGGACATTATCCAAGGGCTCTCGTGGTGCAGCAGCAGCAGCGTTCCTACATTCGGGTCAGAAAGTCCAGACAAAAGTCCCTCCTTCTGCAGGGGTATATCATAACATGCCAATCAGAATGATTAAAAAAAATTATAAAGGATTCAGTTAGTGTATAATTGGATAGGAAATCATGCATCTGAGCAACAGCAGGGCCCAGCAGTTGATTAGTAGTAGAAAATGACGTAAGAAAAATGATGCACTCAAGAAGAATGAGAAGAGGCAATTTACCATGGTCAGAGCTCCGGAGTATGTCATTTGTGACTTTGATCAGGACTGTTCCAGTACACTGATAATAAATGAGTGGGATTGTGCTGGCAGTAGTTCTACATTTATAATTAATCTGTACATTTTCTGGTTTTATTGAGTATTAGAAACAGAAATGTGCTATTTTTCTAGTTGTCATGTTCAATTTCTCAGTCTATTTCATTTCATTTTAATTTGTTCAAAACTATTTTTGTGCACTAATTTTGCTTTTCATTCTCAAAGTTTGGGTGCAAGCTCATCTATCTTCTAAATACTTTATTATTGTACTTGGGTAAAAAGAGGAGCTACAAATCTAGTAAATTTCTTGTGTAGTATGGAATCTAGTAAATGTACCATCCAATCAGTGAAATGAGCACTCTGATAAACTATTTTCCTATCTTACAGATTTCATTTAGATTGCAATTATAAATGACACTGGTGTTTAACACCCCACTTGCACCATAGAACTGGTGCTTTTGAAATTTGCTGAGTGAACATTCCAAACTTGGCCTACTTACACTCTAAAACAGCACACCTACAGAAATCATGCTTGTCCAGTTTAACAGTTCGAATTACAACTGAAAACACCCTGAACTTTGCGTGCATAATTTTCTTTCATGCACCCCTAGCCAAAGAACAGATAAAGCCTGTATAAATTAGCAACGTGAAAACCATATTACTGAGCAATACATGCAGTAACAGAGCTTAGCTCTATGTACTGCTACATGGCAGCTCAGCTGACTAGTGTCAGAAACACCACAGCACAAATGGAGTAACAGCAAATTACTGTATCAAATCAACTTAGATACCAGATGTTACAACATTTATTAGCTCATTTGTGCAGCACCAGTTTTTCACAATTGGTTGTACTTACTGCATCACCAATCTCTTTAAGCCTAGAAAATGCAACTGGGAATAGAAGAGAACGCAGCTAACAGCAACAGATTTGCTTAGCCTTGTGGCTGCAAAAGTTTTTGAAAATGAGAACTAATAATACTGAATATAGTAGCTACGGTCATGCTGTTGACCTGAAGTCACAAGCACAAATTTGGTTTAAATTTCATGATACTAATTAAATGTTCATCTCCTTGTTGACCAAGTCATGAAAGAATGCAATAAAGGTCAATATTCTACTTGCTCAACAACCATTCAACAACTCTCACCCTTACCAAATTTTCGCTCTGAAGTCACACAGCGTGGAGCATTAAAATAGAGCCACATCAGGAAAAAGGTTTGGGAAGTACATCAATATGGAAAGGCAAGGCACATGGAAAATGGGAGAGAAAGTGAGTTGTAGTCAAAGATCAGCCATATCTGAGCAGGCTTGAAGAATTGTTTAGTCTACACTTGTTATAATACTCTAAATGTCGTCACAATACTCTAAATGTGGTCAGACCAGGGCCTTTTCAAACCGATCCCTGTTCTTATATTCAGGTCCTCTCGAAATAAATGCCAACATCGTACTTGCCTTCCTAACTACCGACTCAACCTGCATGTTTACCTTAGGAGAATTCTAGACTAGAACTCCTAGTCCCTTTGCACTTTAGATTTCCTCCCCATTTAGAAAATAATGCATGCCTCTATTCTTCCTCCCAAAGTGCATGACCTCAGACTTTCCCATGTTGTATTCTATCTGCCATTTCTTTGCCACCCTCCTAATCTGTCTAAATCCTTCTACAGTTTCCCCACCTCCTCAATACTACCTGTCCCTCTACCTGTTTTTGTAGCTGTGTGTTCAAGCCACACTCCTGGATTTAAGTGTAAAATTGATTCAGACATTGAAGTTGTAAAAGACTGCTGCACTGTCAAAGTTACTGCCTTTCCAAAGGAACATTGGCTGAGATGTTATTAATGGAGTTCAATGATTCGTATGGGTATTAAACAGTCTATGATCATATTCAAGCAGCAGGGAATTCTGATGTTCTGGGCTATTTTCTTCTTTAAAAAAAAACAGTGCCAAAGGCAAACTAAACGATTGCTATTTCTGATGCTTACTCTGCATCTGCCCAAATAATAATACTGATATTTCCAAGAAAGGTGATGACAACTATGTTAAGTTCTTTGAATGTCTAACTATGATAACCATTTACAGTTAGCATTCAATTTCTTCGACTGTTAGAACATCTGTCAGTTCAATCAATTTACCAATTAACAAGTTGGCATAATGAGGTAATTTCACAACATAACTCACAACCAAGTACTTCTGCCATTTGATTATTAATATCAGCTAATGTTCAAGACAGCAAATCCTTTCCACAACCTATAAAGCAGAAAGCACTGCAGTCTTCAAACACTAATTTATACAAAGCATATCTTGAAAACATTCGTTTAAATCAGGATGCAATTTTGTAATGGCAAAAAGTCAGAATAAAAACACGACAAGATTCTGGGTAATCCAAGATGGAGGACAGGAAAAATTCCTGGCTGTAACAGCTGCTCCTTTTTTGAGGTATTTTAGGTGCTAAAGGTGATTTCCTCAACTTCCAGGAGCAGCAATTACTGTTTTATATGCTGTTGCATTCTTTTGGAACTTTGGAAACAAAAAGCAAAACAACAGCAGTTTTAAAAGGGATAAGAACAGACAAAGGAAGCATATGGTGAGGTCAGTGCAGGACAGAGAGAGAAATAAACTCACACAGAAGTGAACCTGCACAGTTACTGCCTTTGCTGTTGGAATTCATGTATCACTGGACATCTGAGTGCGTCTGGGAAAATTAATAACCAGTGAAATTCACAACTTATCATGGAGGAAGTGTTTGGGCGAAGTTCACAGCACAGAAACAGATAAGTGAATTGTTTTAAGTGTGGCCTACAGAAAGTCTGCAGTAATGAATAGGGTGGGTTCTTTCTTGATTATATATATTTTGAGATATGTCTCTTGATTAAACTTAAAATATAAGCCATAACCATTAATTTAACCTGGGGCAGTGTTTTCTAGAGGAATAAGACAGTGTTATTTTCTGGGTCTGTAGATTGTGAAGATGCAAAAATGGCCTTTAGTAGAGTAATATGCACTTCTTACCAGATGTGCGCGTTTACAGAGAGTTTAAGGGTTACTGCAAACTATATCTGCAATAAATGTTGTCAGTTGCAAATCCTATCAGACCGAATGGATCGGTTGGAGAGACAGTTAGAGGCAATGAGGAATTTGCAACAACAACAGTATGTGATGGATGGCAGTTATAGGAAGGGGAGAAAGTCTCAGATATAGTCACATACTCCAGGTTAACTCCAGAAAATGTAAGAGAGTTAGGCAGCTAGTGCAGGAGTCTTCTGTGGCTATCCCCATTTCAAACAAGTATGCTGTTTTGGAAAATGTAGGGGGTGATCGATTCACAGGGGAACATAGCATGAACACCTAGGTTTCTGGTATTGAGACTGGGTCTAATGCAACAAGGGGTATGTCGGGTTCCAAGAGATCAATTGTGTTAGGGGATTCTCTAGTCTGAGTACAGACAGATGTCTCTGTGGCCAGCAGCAAAAAATCAGAATGGTATGTTGCTTCTCTGGTGCCAGGATCAAGGATGTCTCAGAGAGGGTACAAATTTTCTCAAGGGAGAAGAGAGGCCAGCAAGAGATCATTGTCTACTTTGGAACCAACAACATAGGAAGGGAAAAGGTTGAGATTCTGAAGGGAGATTACAGAGAGTTAGGCAGGAATTTAAAAAGGAGGTCCTCGAGAGTAGTAATATCTGGATTATTCCCGGCGCTACAAGCTAGTGAGGGCAGGAATAGGAGTATACAGCAGATGAATGCATGGCTGAGGAGCTGGTGTATGGGAGAAGGATTCACATTTTTGGATCATTGGAATCTCTTTTGGGATAGAAGTGACATGTACAAGAAGGACGGATTGCACCTAAATTGGAAAGGGACTAATATACTGGCAGGGAAATTTGCTAGAGCTGCTCGGGAGGATTTAAACTAGTAAGGTGGGGAGGTTGGGACTGGGATATCATAGCAATTACAGAAACATGGCTCAGGGATGGACAGGTCTGACTGCTTAATGTTCCAGGATACAAACGAGATAGGAAGGATAGAAAGGGAGGCAAGAGAGGAGGGAGAGTGGCGTTTTTGATAAGGGATAGCATAACAGCTATACTGAGGGAGGATATTCCCGGAAACACATCCAGGGAAGTTATTTGGGTGCAACTAAGAAATAAGAAAGGGATGATAACCTTATTGGGATTGTATTATAGACTCCCCAATAGTCAGACAGAAATTGAGAAACAAACTTGTCTCGGCTATCTGCAAGAATAATAGGGTGGTTATGGTAGGGGATTTTAAGTTTCCAAACATAGACTGGGACTGCTATAGTGTTAAGGGTTTAGATGGAGAGGAATTTGTTAAGTGTGTACAAGAAAATTTTCTGATTCAGTATGTCGGTGTACCTATTGGGAAGGTGAAAAACTTGACCTACTCTTGGGAAATAAGGCAGGGCAGGTGACTGAGGTGTCAGTGGGGGAGCACTTTGGGGCTAGCAACCATAATTCTAATAGATTTAAAATAGTGATGGAAAAGGATAGACCAGATCTAAAAGTTGAAGTTCTAAATTATAGAAAGGCCAATTTTGACAGTATTAGGCAAGAACTTCCAAAAGCTGATTGGGGGCAGATGTTCGCAGGCAAAGGGAAGGCTGGAAAATGGGAAACCTTCAGAAATGCGCTAACAAGAATCCAGAGAAAGTATATTCCTGTCAGGGTGAAAGGAAAGGCTGGTAGGTATATGGAATTCTGGATGACTAAAGAAATTGAGGGTTTGGTTAAGAAAAAGAAGGAAGCAGGTGTCAGGTATAGGCAGGATAGATCGAGTGAATCCTTAGAAGAGTATAAAGGCAGTAAGAGTATACTTAAGAGGGAAATCAGGAAGGCAAAAAGGGGACATGAGATAGCTTTGGCAGTTAGAATTAAGGAGAATTCAAAAGGTTTTTACAAATACATTAAGGACTAAAGGGTAACTAGGGCGAGAACAGGGTCCCTCAAAGATCAGCAAGGCGGTCTTTGTGTGGAGCCGCAGAAAATGAGGGAGACACTAAACGAGTATTTTGCATCAATATTTACTGTGGAAAAAGATATAGAAGACATAGAATGTAGGGACATAGATGGTGACACCTTGAAAAATATCATATTACAGAGGAGGAAGTGCTAGATGTCTTGAAATGCATAAAGGTGGATAAATCCCCAGGACCTGATCAGATGCACCCTAGAACTTTGTGGGAAGCTAGAGAAGTGATTGCTGGGCCTCTTGCTGAGATATTTGTATCATCAATAGTCACAAGTGAGGTGCTGGAAGACTGGAGGTTTGCTAACGTGGTGCCATTGTTTAAGAAGGGTGGCAAGGACAAGCCAGGGAACTAGAGACCAGTGAACCTGATGTCGATGGTGGGCAAGTTGTTGGAGTGAATCCTGAGGGACAGGATGTATATATATTTGGAAAGGTAAGGACTGATTAGGGATAGTCAACATGGCTTTGTGTGTGGGAAATCATGTCTCACAAACATGATTGAGTTTTTTAAAGTAACAAAGAGGATTGGTGAGGGCAGAGCGGTAAATGTGATCTATATGGACTTCAGTAAGGCGTCCGACAAGGTTCCCAATGGAAGACTGGCTCGCAAGGTTAGATCTCACTGAATACAGGGAGAACTAGCCATTTGGATACATAACTGGCTCAAAGGTAGAAAACAGAGGGTAGTGGTGGAGGGTTGCTTTTCAGACTGGAGGCCTGTGACCAGTGGAGTGCCACAAGGATCGATGCTGGGTCCTCTACTTTCTGTCATTTATATAAATGATTTGGATGCGAGCATAAGAGGTATAGTTAGTAAGTTTGCAGATGACACCAAAATTGGAGGTGTAGTGGACAGCAAAGAAAGTTACCTCAGATTACCATGGGATCTTGATCAGATGAGCCAATGGGCTGAGAAGTGACAGATGGAGATTAATTCAGATAAATGCAAGGTGCTGCGTTTTGGTTTATTCCCAAAGGGTTCATGCCTAAAACGTCGATTCTCCTGCTTCTCGGATGCTACCTGGCCTGCTGTGCTTTCCCAGCAACACACTCTTGACTCTGATCTCCAGCCTCTGCAGTTTCTCACTTTCTCCTAGTTAAAATCGCAACACTACAGTGATCCATTATATGGCATCATGCTTTGTTAGAAATGTAAAATAATCTTTGAAATAAATGCAGAGGCAACCAGGCATTTCAACCTGGGTTCTTCTGATCCACAATCTGATATTTACAAGCAATGTAACGACCTCCAAATGGCTTCAAGCTAAGTTCCTAAATTTATATTGCGTTTTGTACATCACCTGGAAGTACCAAGCAACTAATTTAATTTAAACGTAGTTTAGATTAGCAAAGCATTTCACACAGTTCAGTGACTCGACAACAACAAATTAAATGACTGACCAGCTTATCTGTCTCATTGTACTGGTACATGGCAGACTTGTAGCTAGAACAGAAGGAATGCTGGCCAAGACACTGGAAAAATTCCAGTTTCCTCTAAACAAACAGACAAACAATCAATTTATTGAAAATAATGTACTTGCAATAATCCATCTAGGATAATTGCATTCAAGTCCTGGATTCCACATTGGACTGACCATCTTCTGACTTAGAGTTGAGAAAGCTATCAGATGGGTTAAGCTGACACTACTAGCTGCCATAAATACCTGCATATGTCACCCACATGATGTCAGCAAGAAGGAAAGAATAAAGAGGTATGTGATGACAATAAAATGAAGTGGAAATGACAATTTTTAGTCTGACAAATAAACACCAACATAGATCATGTAGGCGGCGTATCCTTTTTCAACGTTGTAAATTCAATGTAATCTTAGGTAAACTTAAATGTACATGTTAGCAACTATACATAACACCCTGGATTAAACTGACATGAGGTCAATGTACAGCAATTCAAAATCAGATTCTGAAGCTTAAGATGTTTTTTCAAAAATTTACAGTTCAAAAGTTAATTTTATAGTTCAAAAATGTGTTTTTTTAAAATCATAAAAACAAGTACTACTTTACTCTTAAATCTGGTGACGATTCATTGAAAGAGCAGTAAGATCATGGAACATATAGGGTGTTGTGTTTTGGATATAATTATCAACTCTTCAACTTTTACATTCTTTAAATATCTTTCAAGTTTTATGGTCATTAATTCAACTAAATTATAGAGTCTGGACAAAAATATGCAATTGAAAATCAAGTCTGGCTTCAATAAAATAAAAATAAATTAAAAACCAACCAGAATGTCTGTTCTTTTTATTAATAGTTTAAATGTCCTGTCTCTAGATTAAAGTGAAGTGCTGTATATGTTAGAGCTCTTTGTTTAGTCAGTATTAGACACTGACTCCAAATATCAGAAATAAAGACTAATATTACAGCAGCAATATCTACCCATTCCAAACTGCAGCATGACTTCAGCACACAAATTTAAAACAAAACTAGTTTATTTTGAGACTAAGAAAAGTTTTGGGGTTATAAATGTTTTTATATTTAAATGTATGATACAGAAAACTATTCGTACTTGGACAGCAAACTATGCTTACAGGTTTTAGTGTTCAGTCTAAGTTCTAGGGCACAACTTGGCCACTGTGATCATACAGTGAGGTTCAAATCTCAACTGTATTGTCAGGAGCTGATGTTAAGCAGATACTTTCACATCAGGAGAAAGAAGGCAATAATTATTGGGCAAGTAACATCATATCATTTTTGCAAAGATTCCGATGGCCAGCTTGATCTTTCTCAAAAATACATTCCCTTGTTTCAAGTGATCTGTTGACCTTCTAATGAGCATATCCACTAAATAACAGACGTGTTTGAGATTTTCCTAGTCCCTACTACTCTGTGCTTCAAACTTCAATTATTAGAAATCAAGATGGGAGTTTTCATGACACCAGTGGTAAAACAAAAATGGATCCCTAGAGCAGAATTAAACATATCAATAGTAAAATCTATTGAGGTTTGTCCTGTAAATAGAGACTTGCTTACATGGAACATCTTCTGGGATATTCAAAGATTTGAGACATAGCTACTTTCCATCTAGATTTCTATGAATGGCTTCCTCCACTTCGACTTGGATGTACAAACAGGGTGTTGCAATCTGCTGGTACACTCACAGACAGGACCATTAATGGCCCAAACATCATAATTCAGACATTATAATTCAATCCAGCAGAAGCAAAATATTCTGTGTGGATGCTGAAAATCTGAAAGCAGATAATGCTGCTAGAAACCAGCAGCATCTTGAGGACAGCAAAGTTAGATTGAAGGTCAATGACCTTTCATCCCAGACAAGGACTAATTTTCATCACTGTACAGAATCATCAATACCCTATGCTATTAAAAACACTGCGACCTGCTTTGTTATTTACAACTTCTTGTTTAATTACTAATCAAATATTCACAGCTTCCTGTAAGACTGAGACAGTACAATCTGACATGAAATTTATTGTTACTACAATATTTTTGCATTTTACTTCACTACAACACACTTCAGCATTTCAAATTCCAGCCCCTCCCATCTTATCTACTATTCACTAATAACTGCAAAGACATTACTGTCATGTTAACTTGGGCATCTCCACACAACTACTCTGAAGTACCTCTCCAATTCTGATTCTTCATTTACCTGCCACACTCATTTCGTGCTCACCTTTTACTCCATCACACCTCACTTTACTGAGTCCATTGTTGAAATCAATGTGCTATTACAAGCAATTAGAAAGTTTTCACTCTTACATTTATGTTCAATAAAAACTTAGGATTTTTTTTTGTAAAATTCATTCATTCATGGGATTTGGGGGTCACTAGCTAGGCCATCCCTAATTGCCCAGAGGCCAGACCGGATTCAAACAACAGATTTCCTCCAAGGACATTAGTGAACCAATTTAAAACAAAACAATGTTATGTTTTCAAGATAATAGGCAATGGTTATAGACTCTTATTTCCAGATTATTATGAATTCAAATTCCACCATTCTACAAAGACATTTCGCAGCTGATACTGAATTTGGGGATTATGAAACTAGCTCCAATGGTTACAATATTCTGTAGCCAAAACTAAAATCACAACAAGTAAACTTAAGAAACATGTCAAAATAGTTTCAGTGCCTAATTCTGTAAATGGGTCAAGATACCCAGAGTCAATGCTTCTCTTACGATAGCGTAACAATACTGGTAAACGTAAATCTGTCAAATTCACACAATCAGGCCAGCTGCTTACTTCTTTAACCAACCAGATTGCAATCGTTATCCATGAATAGAAATTCTGCTAACCAGCTAAGCCTCTTTCGATTGCAAAGTTAATAAATATACTACACTATTGAAATGTAATACACACATTATCTTCCTATATTTTTTTATACAGCTTGGTGTATCATAATCATGAAATGACCGGTCATGATTACCAAGACCGGTAATCATGAAATCTAATGTCCTTCTTGCATTAATTTGTAAACCTTGGAATAAAGTAGCAAATGACAAATATGCAAATAAAGAAACCAACCAACAATCAATTCAACCGTCTTTAGCATTAAAAAGTCAATAAAGTTTATAAGCAAATATACAGTAATTTATTGAAACTATTAACTCTATCCACCAGTGAAGTTAAGCTCTCGTAAAGAGAATAAATTACAAAAACCTTTTTTGATTTACAAAAGTTCAAAAAGCACACAATCTGTAGGCAATCATTTTTTTTTATAATCCATGTGACATTTTATAAATTCGTACTTTGGAAACAGAACCAGTCTGACTCCAGATTGGAATACGTACAGACTCTAGCCTCACACCTTTAATACATTGTCTGAGGTGAGATGTCACTATTTTTTATATAAAGCCCTAAGTTTTCTTGGGAATGTGACTTGAAAGAAGTCCTGGGATTTACATATTACTGAATCAAAACCTGCAGCCTATTCGAAAAGATGAAAGACTTAACAGTAATCTACATTTGGTCAATACACTGCATCAGTGTACGACACTATGATCTTTTGCTATAAATTCTGTGTCCTATGATTCTACTCCACTAACTACTTGTCAAAAGAGCAGAGCAGCAGCTTGTACTTTCAAATAAACCTGTTGGACTATAACTTGGTGTGACTTTTAACTTTGTCCACCCCAGTCCAAAATAATGCTGGAAATCTGTAAAGAACATCAAATGCAAGAAAACATTTTACAGAGTAGTCACCATTTGTGGAGAGAACTAACAAGCTCACTTTTCAAACAAAGTTCCACACCCCAAACAAAAACTTGTAGTCTCTCCCCAAAAAGTTGAGGGAACAGTTGTGCTTTCAGAAATTTCTATTTGTGTGGTAGAATGGATGAGTCAATCAACCATTTGCGTCGGTTTCTTTTGCAGTTGAGAGTCTGACACGTATGCTATTGAAGTAAGGATTGGGTGGATATTTACCTTCCAATCTGTGTTTATCCACTCTCTACTTCAAGTAACTTAAGTCTCCTGTGGCTAGTGACACAAGGAATACCATTATTTTCAATAACAATCAGGCTTCAATCACATTGTCAGTTCACCTCATGCACAGCAGCTTAGGGTTCTCCATAGCCTATGTTTTAGTCTGGCTCTTACCTTTTAATTTGTCTAGCATCAGTGGTCCTATTATGAGCAACACACTCACCACTAGAGCTCATGTTGGCAATGGGAGAAAATAAGCCTTCGCTCCATGTCGAAGTGCAACCCCAAGGAGTGGGATTATCTGACAGATCTTCAAAGAGAGACACTCCACGGAAACTGACTGATTGGGAGCAAACTACTGCAGATGCTGGAATCTATACTGTAAACAAAAATGCTGGAGATCACAGGAAGCCAGGCTGCATCCATGGAGAGAGAGCAAGACAACATTGAAGAGTCATCATATTCATGTGCTTATCTAAAAGGCCTTTAAATGCCCCTATCATATCTGCCTCCACACCTGGCAGCACGTTCCAGACACCTACCGCTGTGGGTGAAAAAAACTTGCCTCACACATCGCCTTTGAACTTTCCCCCTCCAAACTTAAATGCATGCCTCCTAGTATCAGACATTTCCACTCTGGGAAAAAGTGTCAAAGCTATTCATGCATCTCAATTTTACAGACTTCTATCAAGTATTCCCTCAGCTTCCACCACTCCAGAGAAACCAACCCTAGTTTTTCTAGCCTCTCATTATAGCTCATATCGTCTAATCCAGGCAACATCCTATTAAACCTTTTCAGCATCCTCACCAAAACCTCCCGATCCTTCCTGTAATGTGATGACCAGAATTGAATGCAATATTCTAAGTGCAGCCTAACCAAAGTCATACAAAACTGCAACATGATATCCTGACTCTTGTACTCAATGCCCTGGCTAAGAAAGGCAAGCATGCCATATGCCTTCCTTACCTTCTTTATCTACTTATGTGGCCACTTTCAAGAAGCAATGGACTTGAATCCCAAGATCCCTTTGTTCATCAATGCTTTCAGGGTCCTGCCACTAAATGTATTCTTTTCCTTAACATTTGATCTCCCACAGTGCAGCACCTCACACTTGCCCGGATTAAACTCCATCTGCCAATTCTCCATGCATATCTGCAACTGATCTAGCTGTATTCTTTGACAATCTTTTACATCATCTACAAATTTCCCAATATTTGTGTTGTCTGTAAATTTACTAACCCACCCATCAATGTTTTCATCCAAGTCATTTATATAAATCAAACAGTCAACATCGAATGGATCCCTGCAGAACACCACTAAGTCACTGACCTCCAACCAGAAACACATCACTATATCCTGCCTTCTGTGGGCAAGCCAATTATGAATCCAAGTGGCCAAGTCACTGTGGATTACCATGCATCTTAATCTTCTGGATGAGCCTACCGTGAAGTACCTATCAAAAGCCTTACTAAAATCCATGTAGACAACCCACAGCTCTACCCTCATCAACTTTCGTCAACTCCTTGAAAAATTCAATTAATTTAGGAAGACATAATCTGCCCAACACAAAGCCATGTTTTCCAAATGCATGTAAATCCTACCACTAAGAATTCTCTCCAACAGTTTCCCAGTCACCAAGAGACTCACTGGTCTGTAGTTTCCTGGATTATCTCTATTTCCCTTCTTGAAGAGCATTAGCTAGTTGCTAGTCCTTCAGGACTTTTCCAATGGTTAGTGAGGATTGCCTCTCTCAATAACCTGGGGTAGGTACTATCAGGGACTGGGAACCTATGCACCTTAATGCCCAAGAGACCCAACACCACTTCTTTCTCAATCTCAAAATGCCCTAGCATATTAGCATGCGCCACACTAACCTCACTATCCTTCATATCCTTCTCTTGGGTAAAGTACTCATTTAGGAGTTCACCTAAGGTTCTTGCTATAATCAATGAAGAGGTGGCACGAACATCCTGTGGAAATTCAGAGATAAGTAAGTGTATTGTAAGCCCTCTCAAAGTCTCACTTCATGGTAAACTGTGGATAGCATCAACTCTGGGTCAGATCAGCAAGGGTTCAATCCTAACTGCAGAGACGAGCACATATTGTTGCTCTGTTCAAGGGGTTATTTTCTAAATGAAACATTAAAGCAAAATCCCATCTGCCCTTTTCAAATAGAAGGATCTCATAGCATTTTTTAAGAGTACATTCCTCTATATCCTGACATTTTTCTTCAAACATCATTGATAAAACAAATCGACTGTGCATCAATGTAATCTTCCTGAAAACTTGCTATGTACACATTGACAACAATATTACAAGATATTATGTTTCAAAAGCATATTTTCCACTTAATGAGAAAAGCTCTCTGAAACACAATCTTTTCACTGTCTAGTTAGAAGGGATTGAATTTTTTTTAAATAGGAAAAGAAACATATATTCAACACTCTCTGGGCTGCCCTCTTTTTGTAACAGCCAAGTATTAATTGCAAAATATTAAAGGTAGCACCCTGATCATGTGTAATGCACCACAAAACATGTGCAATGCACCACAAAACAAAAATAATGTAACCTCTGATTTACCATAGGAATTCCACAAGCAGTATAGAAAAAGTAGTGGTTACAGTAAAGGGACATGGGGGAATTCCACTGACTCTAGAAGATATCAAACAGCACAGAAATAGAAAACTCAGATTTACACTTCAAAGGCATCCAGCAAAGTAGCACTTATAAGCATAAATTTTTAAAAAAGTAAATTTTACAGCTGATTACAAGAAACTTTGAATGACAAGTATTTAGAGGAATCTGCAAATATAAATGGTTAAATTATTGTTGGGTACCATGTCAGGATGCACTTCAATTGACCAAATTACCTTTTCTTGTCCTTGACTCTCGTTTTTATTCCAAGTATTTCCAAGGTCTAGGCTAATATACATTCATTACCAGTGATCAGGGAATCTTATGGAAAAAATAATGCTTTTACATCAAATAATGATGCGGCAGCTGTGAAGCTAAAGAGTTTTGTTGCCTTAGTTGATTGTCCACAATTTATATATTTTATTTCTTGGCTTTGGCAAGTCAAATTTGGAAACTAATTGCCTGAGGGACAATCTAATCATTAAAATTTGGAAACTAATTGCCTGAGGGACAATCTAATCATTAAAATTAGATATGTGAGCCACAATGGATCATAATGGTGCCAAGCCAGATACCAGTTTGCAGTCATTCCTAATCTGTCAGAATTAAATTTATATGAAAATGTCATACTTTGGCTACAACAACAAATGGAAGTAAAATTAGAAAGAAAAAAATGCGATGTGCTGTAATTTGCCAGGATCAGTTTCACTTCTATAGCATCCAAAAGCTCCAATCAATCAGCTTTAAAATCAAATCTCTCACCATCAGAAAAGCAGGAGAGAAATACCATTTGTAACTCAAGCTTCATCACCTCAGAATCTCTCAAAGCATTGACATCTAATGAAATATTTCTGAAATATAGTGATGATATAAAACGTGTAATATGGTGGGCAATTTATTCAACCAAAGTCCCACAAACAATGACAAGATATTTTGTTTTAGTGAAACCAGACAGGTTAGACAGTACAAAAAGAGCAAATACAGTCAATAGTACTTCTATTTTTAAATCCTTTAATGAGTTTTGAATAATGCTGGCATGATCTAACCCTCATTAGAGGTATTGTTGAGTCACCTCCGTAAATGCTGCTCTTTCATAAAGTCATACAGCATGGAAACAGACCCTTCGGTCCAACCAGTCCATGCCAAACAGAATCCCAAACTAAATTAGTCCCACCTGCCTGCTCCTGGCCTATATTCCTCCGAACCTTTCCTATTCATGTATCTATCTAAACGTCTATCTGCCACTTCCTCAGGAGGTTCATTCAACACGCAAACGACCCTCTGTGTCAAATATTTACTTCTCATGTCTTTTTTAAATCTTCCTTCCCTCTCTGCCCCCAGACTTGAAATCCCCCATCCTAGGAATAAGACAACCACCATTAACTCTATCTGTATTTCTCTATTTTACAAACTTCTATGTTATTAGTGATCCTGTAATGTTGTTAGTAAGGATATTTTGAAAGAGCTTCCCTGGAGTGAAGAAAGTTGGACATTATAACATATTATGGCAATACCACTTTTGGAGTTGTCAGTCATCAATCTTAAAACTGCTTGTGTAATTTAGATTAACACAAAGATTAGACAACACCAGTATATCAAATGACATATCACTAGGCATGTTGACTGTGAATAATGTTGCTACAAGGTCATGGGTAACACAAGGAAAAGGATAACAGTTGAGCTCGGATGTCACAAGATTTCTTTTACATTTAGATTTTATTGTTACATGAATTCATGAACAGAAATACAGGCATACAGTGAAAAGTGTATAATATCGCCAAGTGAGGCAACATCAACCGAAGTACAAAAAAAGTTAGCTTAAGTACCAAGAGAAATAAGTTTAAAAATATGCAGGTTAGGAAGAGAAATTGCCAGAGATCAGCTTGACGTATAGAAAGAAGTGAAACCATACAACCTACTGTAAGCAGCCTCAAAATGACCCACCAATATGCAATTCACTTGCGGATTTTCAGCAAGTGAAGTTGCCAAAACGTTGGCCACGGACTGTTTGCCTTCAAACTTGATTTCAAAAATGTTTATAGCAAAAAACAAATTGGGGAGAGAAGACTAAATCAAAGCTGCATGCAATAAAGGGACATGAGGAATAGAATGATATTTCAATCAGTATAAATAGCTAATTATTTACATTATTGTTCTTAGTTCAGCACTTGCCTACACCTTCATTCCCAATGTCAATGCATGGCTGTAGCCCAAAACGGGGCTTAACACTGAAGAATTGTGACAGGGGAAGAACATGCAGAGGTGAAGCAATTAAAGCCAGTTAGTTAAGGAAAATGTAGCTCAAAAATTCTTCAAATCAAGTATCAGAATTTGACAAGATTACTTTAGAAATCAGTCCATCTTAACAAATGGAGCAAGTATTTTCAAGCAATGGTTTTGTTTTCCAGAACTGATATTTACTGGCAACACACGAGCAAGGCTAGAATAGGTTTCTAACGAGGTTTAGCATTCATATTATTAAATGAAATCCAATACAATTTAGATACTAGAAAACAAAATATAACCAAAGACATCACAACTAACAAGAGGTGGAATTTTTCCACCATGCTCAAAAGATTGCAGGTTGCATTAAGTACTGTATATGGTGCAATGCAAGTAATTAATTATTCCAAGACTAAGTTAGTCTCCTTCTAGGAGAAGCAGTAATGCACACTAGAAAACGTTTGGAATGTGATAGTACTGGAATCAAGAAAAACATTTGTGGAAAACTAAAATGGGACATGACAAAGACAGGTAGATAGGATAGTGAATGCAGCACTTGGTAATACTTTTCTTTATTGGTCAGAGCATCAAGTATAGGAATTGGAAGGTCATGGCGTAGCTGTACAGGACATTGGTTAGGAACATTGGAACGTTTGGAACATTGCGCGCAATCCTAGTCTCCGTTCTATAGAAAGGATGTTGTGAAATGGTTCAGAAAAGACTTACAAGGATGTTGCCAGGGTTGAAGGATTTGAGCTTTCAGGAGAGGCTGCATAGGCTGGGGCTGTTTTCCCAGATCATGAGAGGCTGAGGGTGACCTTATAGGGGTTGATAAAATCATGAACGGCATGAATAGGGTGAATTAGACCAGGGAGGGGAAAGTCCAGAACCAGGTAGCATAAGTTTAAGGTGAGAGGGGCAAGATTTAAAAGGGACCTCAGGGGCAACCTTTTCAAACAAAGGGTGGTGCATGCATGGCCTGAGCTACCAGAGGGAGTGGTGGAGGCTGGTACAATTACAACATTTAAAAGGCATCTGGATGGGCATATGAATAGGAAGGGTTCAGAGGAGATATGGGCCAAGTGCTAGCAAATGGGAGTAGATTAATTTAGGATATCTGCTCAGCATGGGCGAGTTAGACCAAAAGGTCTGTTTCTGTGCTGTATATCTCTATGCCATGGGGATAATTTTATTTCATTCACAGGATATGAGTGTCGCTGGCTAGATTTATTGCCCATCCCTTGATCGAGCCCTCCACAATCAGCTGATGAAGGAGCGTTGCTCCGAAAGCTAGTGTGCTTCCAATTAAACCTGTTGGACTATAACCTGGTGTTGTGTGATTTTTAACTTTGCTCAGAGGACAGTTTAGAATCAACCACATTGCTGTGGGTCTGGAGTCATTTGTAGGTCAGACTAAGGAAGGAAGGCAGTTTACTTTCCTAAGGCCATGGATGAACCAGATGGGTTTTTCTCAACAATGGATTCACAGTCATCATTCGACTCAATTCCAGATCTGAATTCAAATTTCATCATATGCCATGGCACTATTCAAATCCAGATCCCTACAATACTACTCTGGATCTATGGATTAACAGTCCACCAGTAATACCACTAGGCCTCATCTGCCCATTTAGGAAGCAAATAAGAAATGGGAATGATTAAAAATAAGAATTTAATTAAATTCAATGTGTGATTTGGTGGTACAATCCTTAGAATAGAATATGGTCCGATATGCCATCAGTACTGCATTCAATTCTAAAGGGTTGTCGCTTCTCTCTGAGGGTATGCCCTCAGTCCTAGTCTCTCCTACTAGTGGGAACATCTTCTCCACGTCCACTCTATCCAGGCCTTCAGTATTCTGTAAATTTCAGTTAGGTCCCTCTCATCCTTCTAACTTCATCTAGTACAGACCAAGAGTCAAAGAAGCAAATACTTTGGCCCAAGTACCACTGTTTTGTAAGCAAAACAATCTTTTGATTAGACTTTTGTTCTCGGATGGCATTTTTTAGATTACATTAGATTTTTTTTTAGATTAGATTACTTACAGTGTGGAAACAGGCCCTTCGGCCCAACAAGTCCACACCGACCCGCCGAAGCGCAACCCACCCATTCCCCTACATTTACTCCTTTACCTAACACTACAGGCAATTTTGGAGAACATGCAAACTCCACACAGTCAGTCGCCTGAGTCGGGAATTGAACCCGGGTCTCTGGCGCTGTGAGGCAGCAGTGCTAATCACTGTGCCGCCCATTTGGCTCATTAATTTTAGATTAGATTAGATTACTTACAGTGTGGAAATTTTGGGGGGAGAAAAAGCAGTTTTCTTCCCTTGACTGTCTCCCAGTTATGGTTCTCAATCATGTGGCACAGGTCGACAGCTGGCTCGAAAGCACTGCCAATACAATTCTATGCCTCACTAGAAGGAGATAATTTCATTTCTATCTGACAGGCACGTCTTTTCCATTTGATTCACATTAGGTCACCAGAAGAAAGTACGAACATTTTTTGATGTCCAGAATTCAAACACAACTCAACAACTAGATTTCTTGAGATGCAGATTTTTCCTTTTCCCTAAATTTTCTGCTCTCATTTCCTGTAGGTGTTAATTTCTTCAGTGAAAGCATTAATGGCACAGATTCATCTAATTTGCTCTTACAATTAAAAACTCAATTAATTCTCACTTTCCTAAGAATTTGGGCACGTAACAGACTCTTGCTCAAACGGCCACACGTCAGACAATAAGGATCCATCTCCTAGTTTCCCGTGTGACATCATCCTGCAATATACACAATGCCACTCTTATCCTCAGTTTCTGTTCACAAAAACTGACTTCCACAAGTACCTGAAATTTTATATTGAGAATTTTAGTGAAAATATAATATATTTCACTTTTGGTTCTGAAGATTTACATCTAATCTTCTTTGGTAGCTTCTAGTTAGGTACATAGGGGAAAACAAAAGGAGTTAAGACTTTTTGAAGTCCTTTTGAATCAATGCATCACTGCAACACGATATGCAATACAACACGACTCTGTTGCACAATTTCACAAACAGTGCAAATCTCACAATTATGATTGTTCTTAAGAGACAAACCAACACTAAAAATAACGAAACATATCTGTGTTGCCCAGTCAGTTTATTGAAGATTTTGATTTAGTCAGTGAGGATTGATTGGCATGAGTGGTACTTGGTCTGAATAAAAGTGGTTAGCACTGCTGTCTCACAGCGCCAGACACCCGGGTTCAATTCCCGCCTCAGGCAACTGTCTGTGTGGAGTTTGCACATTCTCCCCGTGTCTGCGTGGGTTTCCCCCGGGTGCCCCGGTTTCCTCCCACAGTCCAAAAATGTGCAGGTTAGGTGAATTGGCCAAGCTAAATTGCCCGTAGTGTTAGGTGAAGGGGCAAATGTAGGGGAATGGGTCTGGGTGGGTTGCGCTTCGGCAAGTCGGTATGGACTCGTTGGACCGAAGGGCCTGTTTCCACACTGCAAGTAATCTAATCTAATCTAGTCTAACAAAAAGACTAATATAGAAATATAGTAATATCAAATATGCACAGTGACAGAATAACCATCTCATTTATACTGAATATATATTAGTGCAATTATTTCTCCTTTATCATGCGCCCAAACACAGAATCTTTGTTCTCAAATAATTTGCTGCTGACAGAAACTTTCCAAAAGATTAGAAAGGATCAACAAAGCCCAATAATATCTGACTGGTTGCCTCTATCTCGCCTAATGGTGCTGTTAAAGAAAAGGATAAAATGAACACATCTACTTAATGCCATTTATAGTGACAAACACTATAGCAACAGACCATTCATAATGCAAAACACATGACTAAATATCTTCAGAGAATCCTGGACAAAATACACAGGAGGTTGATCCGAATGTGTGCACATGGTATATAAATGGCAATGGTTATAGGGACAAGAAACAGCAAACTGGGCTATGGGCCAACAAGCTAAAAGATTTGTAATCACAGCCTGAAATCATCTGGGCAGTATGACGTATATAAGATAAATAAGATACTTGCAAACATGAACAAGTTATAACTAGAGAGAGAATAGGACCCCTCAAGGACCAAAGTGGACATGTATGTGTAGAATGACAGGAGATAGCGAATTCCTCAATGAATATTTCTCCTTTGTGTTTACTGTAGAGAAAGATGTGTAGACTTGGGAACTTGGGGAAGTTAGTGGTGATATCTTGGGGACAGCTCATCTCACAGTAGAGGTGGATGTATTAGAATGTATCAAGGTGGATAAATCTCCTGGTCCTGACCAGATATATCCAAAAACACTGAAAGAGGCTAGAGAAGAATTTGCGAGGGAACCTGGCTGATATTTGTGCATCATCATTAGCTACTGGTGACGTCCCAGAAGACTCAAGGGTAGCAAATGCTGTGCCCTAATTCAAGACGGGGTTCCAAAGGAAAACCTGGGAACTATCCCCAGTAAGCCTAACATCTGTGATGGGTACGTTACTTGAGAAGATTCTGAGGGATAAGATAAACCCTGTCTTTCAACTGCATATATATTAGGAGTAGTCAGCATGGCTTTGTGCATGGGAGATCATGCCTTACGAATTTGTGAGAGCTCTTTAATGATGAACATTGATGAGGGGAGGACAGTAGATGTAGTCTTTCAGTAAGGCCTTTTGCGAAGGTTCCACATGGTAGGCTGCTCTGGAAGGTTAGATCACATGGAATCTAGGGTAAGCTGGTAAATTGGATACACAATTGGCTTGACGGAGGCTTGTAACTAGTGGAGTGCCTCAGGAGTCGGTACTGAACCCACTGCCGTTTGTCATCTATATCAATGATTTGGATGAGACTGTACAAGGCATGATAAGTAAGTATGCAGGTGACACTAAAATAGGCGGTATCATGAACAGTGAGGAAGGCTATTAGAAATTGCAGCAGGACCTTGATCAGTTGGGGAAGTGGGCCAAGAAATGGCAAATGGAATATAACATAGATAACTGTGAGGCCTTGCATTTTGGAAAGTCAAATCAAGGTAGGAGTTTCATACTGAACGGTATGAATCGTGGAGTTCAGATGGGTGGTTCTCAAAATGGAGTCACAGTTAGACAGGACAATGAAGGCAGCTTTTGGCACACTGGCCTCAGTCTGGGCACTGAGTATAGAAGTTGGGAAGTTATGTTGCAATTGTCCAGGACAATGGTGAGGCCGCACTTGGAATATTGTGTTCACTTTCAGTTATCTTGTTATAGGAAGGATGTTATTAAACTGGAAAGAGTGCCGAAGAAATTTACAAGGATGTTGTCTGGACTCAATGAGGTTGGACAAGCTAGAACATTTTTTTCTTTAAAGCGTAGGAGACTGAGAGGGGATCTTATAGAAGTGTATAAGACCATGAGAGGCATGAATAGGGTGAATGCTCCATCTTTTTCCCAGGGTTGGGGAATTGAGGTTGAGAGGGCATCCATTTAAGCATAGAGGGGAAAGAATAAAAGGGAATGTGGGGGGCAACTTTTTTTTTTATACACAGAGGGTGGTACACATATGGAATGAACTGCCAGTGCAAGTGGCCACTCCTTTACCACCCGACACCTAAAGGAAGAACGCCTCATCTTCTGCCTTGGGACCCTGGGCATCAATGTGGATTTCACCAGTTTCCTCATTGTCCCTCCCCCCCACTTATCCCAGTTCCAACCTTCCAGCTCAGCACCGTCCTCATGACCTGTCCCATCCATCCATCTTCCTTCCCACCTATCTGCACCACCCTCCTCTCCAAACTATCACCTTTACCCCCATCTCCATCCACCTATTGCACTCTCAGCTACCTTGCCCCCAGCTCCACCCCCTCCCATTTCTCTCTCCACCCCCTAGGCTCACAGCCTCATTCCTGATGAAGGGCTTTTGCCCGAAACATCAATTTTCCTCCTCCTCGGATGCTGCCTCACCCACTGTGCTTTTTCAGCACCACATTCTTGACTGCCAGTGCAAGTGGTTGAAGTGGGTACATTAACAACATTTAAAACATACGTGGACAAATACAGGGATAGGAAAGGTTTAGAAGGACGTGGGCCAAGTGCAGGGAGATGGGGCTCGCGTGAATGGACCTTTTGTTCAGCATGGACCAGTTTGGTCCAAAGGGCCTATCTTCATGCTGTCGCACTCTATGACTATGACTATGACTTATAGTGACTTTCTACAGGTCAAGAATGAGGTAAATTTTACACAGGATAGGAGATGTTGACCACCCTTATCAAAAATATTGAATATATTCAGAAGGACTGAGAGAACGTTGGCCCACAATAAAGCACAACACCAGGACATCGGTTCATATTAAAGTGGGAGTGTTCTTTCAAAAAGAAAGATTTCTCAATTATTGAACAATACTTGAAATTTTTTTTAGGGAGCTGAATATACTTTTTTTTAAAAATAGGAATCAATAAGAGATTGTTCTAAAGTAGGGATGGAAATGAGGAGCACACAATTAACATTAATTCTTTATTTTCTCAACATCCACATTCCATTTAGCACTACCAAAGGCACAAGTATTAAAGACAGCTAAAAGGTAACCACAGTTTGAAGAACTATCGAATGTCACTGGCAAATGTAATTTCAGATCTCAAAAATCAGCCTGACTGGCCCAACTCTAGGTATTGCAAACAAAATTATTCCAGACACTCATCAGAGCTACAATGTCCCTGACTAGCTATTATAATCTTGGGAATTGAAACACAAGTATTTTTTTCAAATCTTCATATGCCACTGAGTACCAGAGATGTGTATATAAGTCTATGGTCAGCAATTATGTGTACATTTAATAAAAAATGCAATGTTTTTATAGCCCAGTGAAATACCATAATACCAGTTAGGGCTTTTGAAACAGTTTCAGAGAAAAACTTGCGGTGGTGACATATTTTGGCCCAGCAACGTCTGCCTCCACTTTCAATTATTGTTAGCCTGGCCCTCTACTGGTAAAACAATATGTAGAAAAACATTCTCTGCAAAAAGACAAGATTAAATACCACTTTTGGCACTGCTGCCTCACAGCACCAGGGACCCAGGTTCGATTCCAGCCTCAAGCGACTGTGTGGAGTTTGCACATTCTCCATGTCTACGTGAGTTTCCTCCGGGTGCTCCAGTTTCCTCCCACAGTCCAAAGCTTTGCAGGTCAGGTGAATTGGTCATGCTAAATTGTCCATAGTATTAGGTGCATTGGTGAGAGGGAAATGGGTCTGGGTGGGTTACTCTTTGGAGTGTCAGAGTGGACTTGTTGGGCCAAACAGCCTGTTTCCACACTAGGGAATTTAATCAATATAAAAAAGTAGCTGCTTTGGAAATTTCCTCTTCAACTGCCACTGTCACAAAGCTGGTCCCTGATTTTTTTTTTTAAGAGAGGATCTAAATGACCCAGGGTTCCATCATGTCTGAAGTTTGAATGGTTCATTGGGGCATGGCCAGTTCTCTAGCTGGGCAGGTCAATTCAGTTTGGGGGTTAGTTGAGTCAGGTTCACAGCTGAGGAAGTTGGGAAACCTTATATGCTTACCTGAAACAAATAGCAAAGTTATGGTCTGGGTTACCTGCTTAAAAATGTTTTGAGGGGTCAGGCCTGGCCTATAATACCACGCAAACTTCACAACCAGTTGCTTCACTATTAATGTTTGCAGTGCTCATAGTTACTTCTGCACTGCAAATGTTAGACCCTAGGTCTATTTTAGTTGGAGCAAAGCTAAATGAAACTCTCTCCTCCAGAGATACCACTGCAATGTGAATGTGATGCCAAGTGACTATGTAAATCAGATTTTAGCAATTTAAACACAAATTAATCAGAAAATAACCACCCTCCAGCAGTAATGTTTACATAACTCTATCAAAGGATCGTCTTGCCAATTGATGAACTACAGAAGCAATCATCCCAACACCCACAAACGAAGCTGCATCAGAACGTTATTCCAACGAGCCACCACACACTGCAGCACAGAGGAACTACACAGAGCAGAGGAAAATCAGCTATACAGTGTATTCAAAAAGAACGGGTACCCAATGAACACAGTCCACCGATTTCTCAGCAACAAACCCACCAACAAGCATCTGTAAGCATTGCTATTGACTTTTCCTTTTGTTCAGTGCCTGACTTTGACGCGACTTTGCATGCCTTGAAGAGGGTCAAACGGGGTCACCTAGTTTGTACAAGCTTTAATAAACTTCAACAGTTGCAGAGGTTGGTGTGTTACACTTGATGCAATTGTAAGAACCTGAGGAAAAATAACTTAACGATCACTTAACACTCTTCACAAGGCTTGCAAAGCAAAGCTCTCTGAACAAAGGAACCAGTTCTTCCTTTATACAAAATCTCACATCACAGTCAGTAGCCCACAGGACAACCACTCCCCCATAGTTGCATGCCACTCAAGACACAATGAAGTAATTTGATCATTTCCAAAAACAATGTAATGTAAATCATCCCTTAATGGCAAGATCTGTTGCAAATCATTTTTTAACTACAGAATGTGGTCAGAATTTTAACTGCAATGTTCTTATTGATTCTGAACAGAAGATGATAAAATAAATTCTTTTACTGAGTAATATGAAATGATAATGTAAATTTTTTACATTATACTTGCAAGATGGAGAAACATACCACACTAAACCCAAGGCATCCAATTTCTTGAAGGTCAGCAGAACAAATTAACCCTTTAACATCTCAGACTGACCCTTCCTCAACCTGATGGTAACTAGGAAAATGGCAGTTTATGTGCAGAATATAGGGTTGGGAGATGGGGTAAAGAGTAAATGATAGGTAGGAATAGAGCCCAAAGAGACAGGACAATTGGACACACAGGAGTGGATGATGATCCAGCTAGGAGAGTGAATTGCTGTTAATGGGTTAAAAATCACACAACACCAGGTTATAGTCCAACATGTTTAATTGGAAACACACTAGCTTTCGGAGCGCCGCTCCTTCATCAGGTGGTGATGAAGGAGTGGCGCTCCAAAAGCTAGTACTTCCAATTAAACCTGTTGGACTATAACCTGGTGTTGTGTGATTTTTTAACTTTGTACACCCCAGTCCAACACCGGCATCTCCAAATTATGGCTATTAATGGGGACTGTTAGCGGCTTGTGTGTAATAGCATACTGTGTGATAACAAGGCCTGATGTGACAGGGACATGAGAGAGCTCAAGTCCTAAAGCTGTTGAACTTGAAAGCTGCAGGGTCTCCATGCGGAAAATAAGGTGCTATTCTTCCAGCTTGCACTGAGCTTTGCTGGAGAACTGCAGCAAGCCTGAGACAGAGCTGTTGGCCAGGGAACAGGGCGGTGTGTGGAAATGGCAGGCAACAAGACGTGGACAACATCCATGCATGTGCTTCACAAATGACAAGTAATATTTGCATCAAATACCAGCCAATGACCATCTCCAATGAGAGAGAGAATCTAACCACTGCACTTTGACAATTAATGGTATCACCATCAGTGAATCCCCCACTATCAACATCCAGGGGATTATCTTTGACCAGGCACTAAACTGGAGTCACCATATAAACAAACTGGTTACAAGAGCAGGTCAGAGCCTAGGAACAGCTCACCCTGTTAGGAGTTTTTTTACAGGCCTCCTAATAGTCCTAGAAACGTAGAAGAAAGGATTGCGAGGATGATTCAAGAGAAGAGTGAAAGTAATAGGGTGGTTGTTATGGGGGACTTTAACTTTCCTGATATTGATTGGGAAAGCTATAGCTCAAGTTCGTTAGATGGGTCAGTGTTTGTCCAATGTGTGCAGGAGGGTTTCCTGACACAATATGTAGATAGGCCAACAAGAGGTGAGGCCATACTGGATTTGGTTCTGGGTAATGAACCAGGCCAGGTGCTAGAATTAGAGGTAGGTAGGCACTTTGGGGACAGTGATCACAATTCGGTGACTTTTACTCTAGTGATGGAGAGGGATAAGTGTGCACTACAGAGCAAGAATTATAGCTGGGGGCAGTGAAATTATGATGCGGCAGGGAAATTATGACTTAGGATGTGTGGCTTGGAAAAGTAAGCTTCAAGGCAAGGGCGTAATTGATATGTGGAGCTTGTTCAAGGAGCAACTATTGAGTGTCCTTGATAAGTATGTACCCGTCAGGCAGGGAGGAAAGGGTCGTGTTAGGGAGCCGTGGTTTAATAAGGAATTGGAATCCCTTGTTAAATGGAAGAGGGCGGCCAATGTAAAGATG
>NC_057737.1:47852701-47867293 GCF_004010195.1 Chiloscyllium plagiosum | reverse complement strand
GGGGTAGTTATAGGACAGATGTTAGGGGTAGGTTCTTTACTCAGTGAGTCGTGAGTTCATGGAATGCCCTGGCAGTAGCAGTGGTGGACTCTCCCTCTTTATGGGCATTTAAGCGGGCATTGGATAGGCATATGGAGGATAGTGGGCTAGTGTAGGTTAGGTGGGCTTGGATCGGCGCAACATCGAGGGCCGAAGGGCCGGTACTGCGCTGTATTCTTCTATGTTCTATGTTCTAATACTGCACCTCCTGACTCCGCAAAGCCTGTCCACCATCTACAAGACACAAGTCACGATTGTGATGGAATGCTCCCCACTTTCCCGGATGAGTTGCTCCACAACTCAAGTAGTTTGACACTCTCCAAAATAAACCAATCCACTTGATTGGCACTACATCAACAAGCATCTACTCCCTCCGTCATCGACAAGCAGTTGTAGTAGTGTGTACTGCCTACAAGATGCACTGCAGAAATTCAAAGATCCTTTGAAACACACAACACCTTCTGTCTAGAAGGTCAAGGGCAACAGTACATGGAAACACCATACACGTTCCCCTTCAAGTCACTCACCATCCTGATTTAGAAATATTTTGCCATTCCTTCACTGTTGCTGGGCCAAAATCCCAGAACTCCCTCTCACTGAGGATCAACTTACAATACGTAGACTGCTGCGGTTCAAGAAGGCAGCTCACCACCACCTTCTCAAGACTAACTAGAGACAGCCCGTTGGCCTGCCAGGGATGCTCCGCCCCACAAATGAACAAAAAAAACCTGAAGTCCAATCTTGTAAACTGACATTGTACTCCCTCCAAAGCGATATCCTTCCTACTGTGTGGTGCCCAGATCAATTCACAGTACTCTAAGTGAGTCTAACCAGTATTTTGTAAAACTGCAGCATAACTTCCACATCCTCGTCCTCCAGATATAAAAGTCTGCATTCTAGTAGATTTTGTGATCAAAATGACACAAACAGATGTAGAAAATAAAGATCTATACACCTGAACACTGAAGTATCTTAAGGCATCCACTATAATTAACTTCATACCATCTCAAAAGTGCCCTGATCTTTGTTGGTCCAAAGCTCACACTGAACTCCATCAATTCACTTAGTCTATTAGTAGCCCTTCGTAATTTTGTTATCTATGCAATCTTTCATGCCACCTAACGTTTCAATCAGCATATTTTGATAAATGATATTTTTATGCCATTATCCAAGGCATTAATAAATAATGGAAGACCTAACACAGATTCTTGAGGGACACTACTGGTTACATCCTGCCAATTTTTATATACCCATTATCCCTACTTTCTGTCGTCTGTCACATAACCAACTGTAGGTAGTGAACTGTCCTTTTTAAATTAAACAATAGCTCTTTCGGACCCTAAAAACAACACTGGCCAACTGAATGGCATGCTGGGAAAACTGGTCAACTGTACAGCATGCTGATACTGAATAAGTGTTAATGAGACAGTGGAACTGAGATATTAATCCAAGAAGCTTGCAGCATTCACTGTCAATTTTGATAATGCCGGGCAGACATGCAAGCCTTGATAGGTGCTGATGAGACAATGCTGCAAGGTTTCAAGTGAAAAAATAGATCACATTTTCAAAAGAAACTTCTGTTCTGAGGAAGCATCACTAGACCCGAAGCATTAATTCTGACTTCTCTCCACTGGTGCTACCAGACCCGCTGAGCTTTTGCAGCAATTTGTTTTTGTTTGAGTTTCAGTAGAACTGTTTTTGAGACATTCTGATTCCAAGGGTCAGCTCAATCAATACAGAAATTACAATATCCAGTAATGTCTTTTATAACACACTTGCTGGGACAGAAATTCAATTTGCATTGAGTAACTGAATTACATTAATTATATTGTTGTATCAATGACATTTATATCATTGCCTAACCACATCAGTAATTTGCCCTCAATTCTTTGGGCTTCTACCTTAGTTCACAATCTCTTATGTGAGACTTTATCAAATGCCTTCTGCGTCCACATAAACAATATTAATCAATCAGTTTTCTCCTATCTACGATGTTAGTCAGCTCTTCAAAAGATTCAATGAGATGTGTCAGACAGAATTTAAGGTGTTCAATTACCCCACCTTTATTATCAACTCCAACAATTTTCCCACCATAGATGTTAAGCTATGTGTAATTCCCTGGTTTTCCTCCTTCACATTTGTTAAAAAGCAGAGTGACTTATGCTATTTTCCAATCCAGGTGGCTCCTTAATCTAGTGAACTCTGAAAGCTTTTAGTTAGACTGTCTACAATATGATCCCTGCTTCCTTTTACACCATGAGATGGAAGCCATTAGGTCCTGGGGATCTATCACTCTTAATTCCATTCATTTTCTCATACTTCCATTAATTTTATTCAGTGCCCTGTTCCCAATCCACTATTAATTTCCTCAGGGCTTCTAGCAAACTATCCTCCTTTTTTTTACTGTAAATACTAAGACAAAGTGATTATTCAACATGTCTGTCATTTCCCTACAGTCATCAACAATATCCCTATCTTCAGTCTTTAGTGGGCCAACGTTGCTCCTGACCATCTATATTCCCTTTATGTAACTGTAGAGTTTCTTCTTACTGGTCAGTTTGCTTTTATAATCCCTCTTAGTAATTCTTAGAAACAGCTTTATACTCTTCACTGGTCTTTGTATTTTTCCCACCAGTCAGTGGGATCTGTGCTGTTGTTTTTCATTTTGTAAGACCTTGCTTTTAGTTTTACACTGTCCCTTATTTCTTTGGTCGTCCATGGCTGTATTTTTCTTCCCTTTCAGGGGCATAACCTTCATCCTCCAATTTTCCATCCTAATTTCCTTAGTTTCCTTGAATATATTCCACGTGGAAGTAGTCACTTAGCAACTTTAAATACATAGTCTTACTAATACATCTTCACCAAAACAGAAAAAGTACTCATCAAAAACCTCCTGATTCCACATACAGAACAACCTCAATTATCCGATTGTGGATTATCCAAATTTAGGATTATCCAAACAAGATCTCAAGGCCCGTTAAAAATGGCATTAGGCAACTCAGCATTCAATTAAACAGCATTATGGTGTGCATTGCCAGATAATCGAGAAATGTTTGATAACCGGCACTCAAATTGTCACTTGTTTACGATAGATCAGTTATTGGTTAAATGAGATTATGGTACGCATTGCCAGATAACCAAGAAATGTTCGAATAACTGCCACTCAAACCAGCTTGTTTATGATCAGATTGATTATCCAAACAAAATATTCCCGGCCCGCCTCATTCAGATAATCGAGGTTCTACTGTATAATTTATCTTTACGTTGCCCAGTTGGTCCCACACTACCACTTACTTCCTTTTACTATTTGCCTAAGGAAGACTTACGAAAAACCTAATTTTTACCTTTTTTGTCTAACCACATTTATTTCTGTGCTATGTCCTTCCTAATCGCTTGTGCTATTGTGAGGATAAGGAAGGCAACTTTAACAGTGGAAACACTTGGCAAAGAATTTCAAATCACAGTACTGGTTTTCATTTATGTTTTAATTTTTATGTTGACAACACTCAGCATGATCATCACTCTCCCACATAATTAGCATACTGCTTATCCACCATCCAATAATTGGTGAGCTGAAATTTCTTCAAATTAAATATTTGAAAGATTGAAGCATTATTCAGTCCGTGTTGCAAACTCTGACACATAATGTGTGTTTTCAAATGTTGTTATCTTCTGCCCAATGGAAGAGGGTTGAGGAGAGTATAAGCAGGTTGGGAGGGGTCTTTGTTTACATTGGCTGCTCTGCCAAGGCAGTGGGAAGTGTAGATGGAGTCAATGGAAGGAAGGCTGGTTTTTGTGATGGACTGGGCTACGTTCACAATTCTCCATAATTTCTTGCGATCATTGGCAGAGTGGTTGCCATACTAAGCTGTGATGCATCAGGATCAGATGCCTTCTATGGTGCATCTATAAAAACTGGTAAGAGTTATTGTGTACATGCCAAATTTACTTAGGCTTCTGAGGAAGTAGAATCTCCGACAGTACTGCATTCCCTTAGTATTGCAGTGAAGTGTCATCTTAAATTCCGATCTCAAATATAATGTCTGAGCTAAGCACAGACATCTTTGGGTAACACCAGTCTATAAATGTTTGAGGCACTTAAGGATCACAAAACTCATCAGACTGTACTGAACAGAGCACAATATTACGGCCAGTTTTTAATGTTAATACAGCAATCAACAATGTTCTCTTGAAATTATGCAGCAATCCGAAAGGCCTCACAAAGGGCAACGTGCACATCAACCCCCTTAAATGACTGGATGGTTCAACTGTACAAAAAGGACATGTACACAGACACAAAGATTTTCTGTCCAAAAACCACCCAAAACATATATTTTATTTAAATCTCCCATGAGCCATTCAGATTTCAAATACTTAATCCTGTTATAAACTGGCTCAATTCCTTTGTAATTGCCAACATGTAAATCTTCTGCAGCCATATACCGTAAACCATAATAAAGTATTTGTGCACATGAACAATGGAACTGACAGCAAGCTGAGTTCTAATTTTCAAAGATAAAAATGCGTACAGTAAATAAACAGGAAAAACAAGAGAAATCACTTTCTCCAGCAGCATTCATTTCAACATCCAAGTCTGTCCGACCAGTGATGACTTGGAGGTGGTGGTGTTGGATTGCAGTGGACAAAGTTAAAAATCACACAACACCAGGTTGATTTAGAAGCTGTAGTTTTTGGAGTGCCACTCCTTCATCACAACAACTTGAGCGGTGCTCCAAAAGCTAGTGCTTCCGAATAAACCTGTTGGATTATAACCTGGTGTTGTGTGATTTTTGACTTACTTTTGAGACGACTGTTCATATGGATTACGTCACTACATCAGTTGTCAGACTTTCCAAAACATAAAACTGTTAAGATACCCACTGATAGTTCACTAGCAATGAACATGGCTAGATCACCAGTCAACATAACAAAAACTGATAAAAAAGGATACATTTAAGTTCAGATTAAATAAACTTTAATTTATTCCTGCACTTCTATCTCAAAGCCAACAGCAACTTACTTGAGCAAATTAGATGGAAATTTCAGCTATAAACTAGCAATATAATTTGATGCACAACTGTTATCTGAATGTGAATTGCACAGGGCTCCCAGTTTGAACTCAGTAGCATGGCAGCTTGCAGTGATTTCACTGTACACCACCCTGCTGTAAACAAAGTCTCATCAGTTTGTTCAATAGTGGAAGTAGGGACAAAATAGTTGGCTGTTTAATCTTTTGCAAACTACGTTAGATAGATATTTCCCACAAAAAAAAACAGCTTTTTTTTCAAAACATCCTTTTATTCATTTAAGTGGGAAGTATCAGTCAGTATTTAAAGTCTGTCAATTTTCAGAAGTAGTTGTACATAACATTCTCTGACTTGACATTTTACAGAAGCACACTGATCTGGTGCCAGTGAATCCAGTAAGCTGATGTCACTCTCCAACAGGAAGTTAACGGAGGCTGAATTATTCATTGCAACTTAATATAGGGTGTTATTCAGCCCGCTGGTGTCTATGCTGGCCTTTTGTAAAAGCAGTTGTGTTCAGTCTCACTTTCTTCCTTTTTGGCCGTGATCTTGCAAGTCCTTCTCTCTCAATTATCTTCACTCCCATTTAAAATTAGTTATGGAATCAGCTGCATCCACATTTTCAAAAGTCATACCAGCTCATTTTCATTAAAGTCCTTCAATGTACATCAACAATTCAGGCACTCAATGCTCAGTAGACACTAATATTTATCTATTACGCATGGAATCTATGATTGCTAGAACTTTAAATCAAGTTTATTGCTAGAAATGTTTCTGCAACCTTTCTCATTCAATATATCACTTATGGCAGAAGGATAGTTAAATTGCAGGATAACAAAGAACAAATCTGTCTAATCTAGGAACAATTCAACATTTAGCTATTCAGCTTGTCAAAGGGAAAGTCACACTTTGATTTTGCAGTTCATTGAAGGTCAAAATGAAGGTACAAGATCCAACAAACAGCAAGTTTATTAACTGCCAAAGTTAGTGTTTCAAATAACTCCAAGCATAAAACTTGAAACCAAATTATTTGGTATCTTCCTATTCAGGACTCGACATGTGAATGAATCAGCTGCTTCACACAGTTCTAAACAGATAGATATGATCACTTTTCAATTCAGTTGAATTAATATCTTACACGACAAAGAAACAAGCATTCAAGCTTCCAAAAACAGTTCTCTTCCACTAACTTTACACTCGCACAAATACTATAAAAGCTTGAAGTATAAATTACCACACCAACATTATAGAAACTAGAAATGAATTTATGTTTCATAAATGTCTGTTGTGACTTGAAAGAAGTTCTGGGATTTACAATCAATCGAAACCTGCATCCCCCCTTCGACGTAATTAAAAACTTAACAGCCATCTAGGTTTGTTAACACATCACATCAGTTGTATGACACTTCGATCTTTTATTTATAAATTCTGTGTCCTACGTACCCTGCCCCACTAGCTACCTGACTAAGGAGCAGTGCCCCTAAAGCTTGTATTGTCAAATAAACCTGTTGGACTATATGCTGGTGTTGTGTGATTTTTTAACGTTGTCTCAGTTCTGGCAATGTTTCTTTCCCCAACGATCATTCACCAAAGGCAACTTAAGAAAAGGAATCAAGCTTTCTGAAACAAGTTAACTTGATTTGCTGCCCGAGTTCATATCATCATCTTTACAGCTCTTATGTGAAAGTCGTGTAAAAGCCATGAGGTGAACTTATTTTAAGTACAGTGCTGTGCAGGAACTGAGAGAGACTCAAGTGCAGTTGCTTTTCGAGAAAAGACAGCTTTCTAACTCACTGTATTACTTAATATCAACATTATTTTCCTTTTATAAATCATTCCTTTAAATGTATCAGGGCTTTTAATAGAATTTAAGTGTTTTACTAGGATCTTCATTAGATAAATGCATCGTATAAACCAAAACCTTTGACTATTCCATTGGCTCATCTCAGCCACGACAAACACACTACTTTTGGCCTCAGTGTCCTGAGTTACAAAGGGCCAAAGCAAAAATGTCCTGACTCCAGATCACTATACAGTAGGTTCTGCTGCAAGAGTACGTTGTGTGAATGTGTCAGAAAAGGACAGAATCTACCTCACTTGGACAGACCACCTAGATTCTTCCATCAAGAATTAACATTTGGGAGAGTATGAGAAGACTAGTGGTCATGAAATCAGACACTACAAGTATCAGTGTCTTCAGAACAGAGAAGAGACAGACACAAAACATGGGGAATGGAATTACTGGAAATGGGAAAAAGGGAGAATGGTGGAATTGCATTCCAAAAATCACAGAATCCCTATGACTTGGAAGTTAGTCATTTAGCCCATTGAGTTCACAACGACCCTCTGAAGAGCAACCCTAGCAGAGTCTTTCCCTGTAATCCTGCATTTTCCATGGCCAACCCACATAACCTGCACATCTTTGGGACCACAAGAGAAAACCGGAGTATATGGAAACCACGAAGACACAGGGAGAATGTGTAAATTCCACACAGAAATCAACTGAGGTGGAATCGAACCTGGGTCCCTGTCACTGTGAGGCAGCAGTGCTAATCAATAAGCTACCTTGCCGCCCTAGGAACAAGATTACAAAATCATAACAAAAAATACTGGAATCATTCTATCAAACACCTCAGAGAAATTAATATTTCAGGTCAGTTTTCAATGAAATGCAATCAACCTCAGACATCAGCTTTGATTCTCCACAGATGTTGCCTAAGATGCCGACTGTTGCCAGTATTTTCAAATTTTATTTCAAAATTCATTGAATTTTACTAATTTTACTCACATACTGAGATACTGAGTACATGAGATAATTCTGATTTGTCCTTCAATGATAAAAGAGCCCAGTGTTTAACAGTACAATTTTAAATTTCTTCCTTTCCTGAAGATACTCGCGCCCTGACGTGCAACCACAGACGTGGCCAGTTCTCAACTAACATTAGCGGACATTCTACATGAATTTCAACTTCAGTACAGTACTAAAGGACAGGCTTATCTGGTCACATATGCACATACTCCAGTAGGGATGACAGTGATCTGATTTGCATCCTCCTTAAATTGAGAACAGCAGACCATAAGCAAATTGTAACAGCTCAGTTACTGCTCATGCCAAAACATCAACAGTGAATCAACTCAAGACTTTTCTGAACCGTCCAATTCAGAATCACACAGGGGGCATAAGTTTAAGGTGATTGAAGGAAGATTTAGGGAAGATGTCAGAGGTCGGTGCATTACACAGAGTGGTGGGTACGTGGAATGCACTGCCAGCAGTGGTAGTAGGGTCAGATACATTCGGGACATTTCAGCGACTCTTGAATAGGCACATGGAAGATAGTACAATGAAGGGTATGTAGGTTAGTCTGATCTTACAGTAGGATAGGACATAACAGTGTAGTACAGGCCCTTTAGCCCTCAATGTTGCATTGCTCTGTGAAACCAATCTGAAGCCCATCTAACCTGCACTATTCCATTCTCGCCCATATGCCTATCCAATGAACATTTAAAAGCCGATCCTATAACTGTTGCAGGCAGTGTGTTCCATGCCCCTACTACTCTCTCTGAGTAAAGAAACTACCTCTGACATCTGGCTTTGGGGCGGCACGGTGGCACAGTGGTTAGCACTGCTGCCTCACAGCACCAGAGACCCGGGTTCAATTCCCGCCTCAGGCGACTGACTGTGTGGAGTTTGCACGTTCTCCACGTGTCTGCGTGGGTTTCCTCCGGGTGCTCCGGTTTCCTCCCACAATCCAAAGATGTGCAGGTTAGGTGAATTGGCCATGCTAAATTGCCCATAGTGTTAGGTTAGGGGTATGGGTGGGTTGCGCTTCGGCGGGGCGGTGTGAACTTGTAGGGCCGAAGGGCCTGTTTCCACACTGTAAGTAATCTAATCTAATCTAATCTAATCCATCCTATATCTTTCACCCCTCAACTTGAAGCTATGCCCCCTCATGCTAGCCATCACCAACCTAGGAAAAAGGCTCTCACTGTCCACCCAATCTAACCTCTGATTACCTTATATGTCTCACTGATGTCACCTCTCAACCTCCTCTCTAACAAAAACAGCTTCAAGTCCTTCAACCTTCCCTCGTAAGACCAGCACAACATTGAGGGCTGAAGGGTCTGTACTATGCTGTACTGTTCTATGTTCTATAATGCCCTGGGAGGCAGCAACAGGTAGTCTATTTCCGTGCGTCAAATGCTTTAGAAACATAGCAGAGAGGAGGCGGCGGCCATTCAGCCCTTCAAGCCTGCTCTGCCATTCATCACAATCATGGCTGATCGTCCAATTCAATAGTCTAATCCTGCCTTCTCCTGAAAATCTTAAATCCCATTTGCCCCAAGTGTTAGCCGCCCTTGAATACATTCAACTACTTCCTGTGGCCATGAATTCCACAGGCTTACCATTCTTTGGGTGAAGGGATGTCTCCTCAACTCCGTCCTAAATAGCCTATCCCCAATTATCAGACTGTAACCCCAGATTCTGCACACACCCATCATCGGGAACATTCTCCCTGCATCTGCTCTGTCTAGTCCTGTTAAAATGTTATAAGTCTCTATGAGATTCACCCTCATTTATCTGAACTCCAGCGAAAACAATCCTTACCTAGTCAATCTCTCCTCATATGTCAATCCTGCCATTACTGGAATCAGCCCAATAAACCTTCACTAGTGTCTCTCAAGAGCAAAACCATCCTTCCTCAGAAAAGGCAACCAAAACTGCACACAACATTCTAGGTGTGGCCTCACCAAGGCACTGTATAACTGCAACAATACATCCCTGCTCCTGTACTCAAAATCTCTCGCAATGAAGGCCAACACAGCATTTGCCTTCTTTACCACCTGCTGCACCTGCAACTGGTGCACAAGGACACCGAGGTCCTGTTGCACACTCCCCTATCCCAATTTACAGCCATTCTGGTAGTGAGAATACGTATAAGGTATAAGCAGGCAGGGAAAGAGTTACGTTCTGAATTTTGTGAAACAAGAGATTCAGCCAAGCATGACTCAGGTCAGATAAGATCTTAGAGCTAACAATGGGGTGCTGCAGGCAAGGATGATGAGTTAACAAGGTGGAAAAGCAGTCATTATGTAGAGCCATTTAACAATATTGAAAGCATTCAGTATGCAAGGTCAGCTAACAAGGGGAAAAGTATCCATTGTATGAGCCCAGTTAACAAAGTTAAGAACACCCACTTTGCCTCTGCTATAGATACTCATTGCTTGTAATGGTAACCCAATTAATATGTACGTTGCTTTACAGGGAGGATGCTCCTCCCTGTAAAATGACTATATAATTCACTGAGAAGCTGTTGTTCTAGAGAAGACCATGAACTCATGTCTCTGTGCACATGGGTGATCGTGCTCTCTCTCTCCAGGGCCTGGAATAAAGGAAGGGAAGCTGAAAATGTGTTGCTGGAAAATCGCAGCAGGTCAGGCAGCATCCAGGGAACAGGAGAATCGACGTTTCGGGCATAAGCCCTTCTTCAGGCTGCGCTTTTCCAGCAACACATTTTCAGCTCTGATCTCCAGCATCTGCACTCCTGTTCCCTGGATGCTGCCTGACCTGCTGCACTTTTCCAGCAACACATTTTCAGCTCTGATCTCCAGCATCTGCAGACCTCACTTTCTCCATAAAGGAAGGTAAATCAACTCTGAGTGTTTTGCTTCGACTGAAAGGGGAAATGGGACGACAGTAATAATTTGCCTTCTTGTTTTTGCTTCCAAAATGAATAACCTCACATTTATCCAAATTATACTGCATCTGCCATTGATTGGCCCACTCACCCAATCTGTCCAGATCATGCTGAAGGATCTCTGTATCCTTGTCACAGTTCACCCTCCCATCCAACTTGATATTATCTGAAAACACAGATGTTACATTTTGTTCGCCCATCTAAACCAAGTGAATAGCTGGGGTCCCAGCACCGATCTCTGTGGCACCCCACTAGTTACTGCCTGGTAGTTTAAAAATAAATCAATGAGGGTGGCATTGGAAAAGCACAGCAGGTCAGGCAGCATCCATGGAACAGGAGAGTCAATGTTTTGGGCATAACCCCTTCATCACAAATAGGGCTTATGCCCAAAGTGCCAACTCTCCTGCTCCTCCTTTTCCAGCAGCACACTTTTCAACTCTGATCTCCAACATCTGCAATCCTCCTAATTTGAAAATAACCCAGTAATTCCTACTCTTTGTTTCCTCTCTGCCCACCAGCTTTCTATTTATCTCAATACACTTCCCCCATCCTGTGCACTTTAAAAATTGCACAATAACCTCTTACATGGTACTTTGTCAACGCTTTCTGAAAGTCCAAATATACCACATCGATTGACTCCCCCTTATCAACTCTACTAATTACAGCTTCATAGAACTCCAACAAATTTGTCAAGCATAATTTTCCCTTCATAAATCCATGCTGATTCTGTCTAATCCTGCCACTACTTTGAGTGCTCCACTACAAAGTCCTTGATAACAGATTTGAGAATTTTTCACACTACCGATGTTCGGCTTACTGGTCTATAATCGCCTGGGTTTTTCTCTACTTCCCATTTTTAACAATGAAGTGGCATTAGCTACACTCCAATCTGCAGGGACCAAACCAGAGTCTACAGTAACCTGGAAGATGACCACTAACGCATTTACTATTTCTTAAGTACTTTGGGAAATAGATGATCAGACCCTGGGGATTTATCTGCCTTCGATCCCCCCAGTTTTCCCAGCGCCATTTCTTTGCTAATACTGATCTCCTTCAGTTCTTCCCTCTCCAATAAATCTTGCATCCTCCGACATTTCTGGTATCTGATTTGTGACCTCTTTTGTGAAGACAAACCAAAGCATATATTCACTTGCTCAGCCATTTTTTTGTCCCCTGTAGGTAACCTACATTTGTCTTCACCAATTTCTTTCTCTTCACTTACTTATAGAAATGCTTAGTGTCAGTCTTTATGTCCCCTACAAACTAGATTTCGTACTGTATTTTGCCCTTCTTAATCAACTCCTTAGCTGAATTCTAAACTGCTCCCAATCCTCAGACCTATTATTTTTCTTGGTCACTCTGCAGGCTTCTTCCTTGGATCAGATACTACCTCTAATTTATTTTGTAAGCCTCGGATTGTCCCTCTTACCCATTTTACTTTTGTGCAAGACAGGAATAAACATTTGTTGCAGTTCTCTCATGCGTTCCTTGAATGTTTGCCATAGCCTATCCCCTGCCATCTCTTTAATTAACTCTCCCCAATCTATCGAGGCCAACTCACACCTCAAATATTCATAATTTCCTTTATTAAGATTCAGCACCCTAGTTCCAAATCAACTAGCACACTCTGCATCTTGACAAGAAATTCTATCATGTAATGGTCGTTCATCCACAAAGGGTCTCACACAGCTAGACTTGTAATGTTAAAAGATTAAGTGGGACTATCTCTCTGGACAGTCATTTAATATTAAAGGGTTAAACTGCACTGTCTTTGGGTAGGGACAAAAGCCATGAAAGAACGCGGATGACTATCCATTGTAATTTGAACTTCATTTAGACATTACTCCCCTGCTACTGTCAAGTTAAACTATCAATTCAATCTCTTCCATTCAGAAATGCTTTCTGGCCGGAGATATGTCGCACCTGTATTGTCTTGGGAAAGCACAGACTCAGGAAATCGTCTGTGTCACGATTCCCCAGGATTAGGACATTAGCATTATCCCTGAGGATGATCTCATCCTGCCATTGTACCTGGGGTCATATGTGACTGTTAGTAACTTGGGGGGGGGGGGGGGGGGGGGGGTATCTTGAGTGGCGTGTGATTGTGGGGGAGCAGCCAGAGTACCTGTAAGCATTTCCAATGACCTGTATAAAGAGGATGTGCTTTCTTTGTTCAGAGCCTCATTTAGACCGGACTTCGCTTTCCTGTGAAGAGGGCCAAAGGGGATCACCTAGCTTGTACTGTACTGTACTATATTGTGCTGAATAAATTTGGTTGCTTGTTTACAGGTGTGTTGGAGTTGCATCAAGTGTGTAAGAACCTCAGGAGTAAAACAACTTAACAGATTGGCAATAATTCCCTTCTCATTACATAGTACGCCGTTTAAGATGGCGTGATGTCCAGTTGGTTCCTCTACATATTGCTCAAGAAAACATCCTATGTACATTCCAGGAATTCTTTCTTGAAAGCATTGTGGCTAATTTGTTTGCCCAATCTATGTGCAGATTAAAATCACCCATGATCACTGATATTCCCTTACCACATGCATCTCTAATTTCCTATTCAATGCCATCACGACTGCAGTTTTGGGGTCTTTATATAATACCTATTAATGTTTTTTGCCCCTTGGTATTTCTCAACTCTACCCATAGAGACTCCACATTGTCAAAGCTAATATCCTTGCATTTTTGATAAGGAATAGCATTACAGCTGTGCTGAGGGAGGATATTCCTGGAAATACATCCAGGGAAGTTATTTGGGTGGAACTGAGAAATAAGAAAAGGATGATCACCTTATTGGGATTGTATTATAGACCCCGCAATAGTCAGAGGGAAATTGAGAAACAAACTTGTAAGGAGGTCTCGGCTATCTGTAAGAATAATAGGGTGGTTATGATAGGGGATTTTAACTTTCCAAACATAGACTGGGACTGTCATAGTGTTAGGGTTTAGATGGAGAGGAATTTGTTAAGTGCGTACAAGAAAATTTTCTGATTCAGTTATGTGAACGTACCTACTAGAAAAGGTGCAAAACTTGACCAACTCTTGGGAAATAAGGCAGGGCAGGTGACTGAGGTGACAGTGGGGAGCACTTTGGGGCCAGCGAACATAATCCTAATTGTTTTAAAATAGTGATGGAAAAGGATAGACCAGATCTAAAAGTTGAAGTTCTAAACTGGAGAAAGGCCAATTTTGACGGTATTGAGCAAGAACCTTCGAAAGCTGATTGGAGGCAGATGTTCACAGGTAAAGAGACGGCTAGAAAATGGGAAGCCTCCAGAAATGAGATAACAAGAATCCAGAGAAAGTATATTCCTGTCAGGGTGAAAGGGAAGGCTGGTAGGTATAGGGAATGCTGGATGACTAAAGAAATTGAGGGTTTGGTTAAGAAAAAGGAAGCATATGTCAGGTCGAGTGAATCCTTAGAAGCGTATAAAGAAAGTAGGAGTATACTTAAAAGGGAAATCAGGAGGGCAAAACGCGGACATGAGATAGCTTTGACAAATACAATTAAGGAGAATCCAAAGGGTTTTTACAAATATTTATTAAGGATAAAGGGTAACTAGGGAGAGAATAGGGCCCCTCAAAGATCAGCAAGACGGCCTTTGTGTGGAGCCACAGAAAATGGGAGAGATAGTAAATGAATATTTTGCATCAGTATTTACTGTGGAAAAGGATGTGGAAGATATAGAATGTAGGGAAATAGATGGTGACATCTTGCAAAATGTCCAGATTACAGAGGAGGAAGTGCTGGATGTCTTGAAACGGTTAAAGGTGGATAAATCCCCAGGACCTGATCAGGTGTACCCGAGAACTCTGTAGGAAACTTG
>NC_057737.1:47816764-47852118 GCF_004010195.1 Chiloscyllium plagiosum | reverse complement strand
TGCTTTCCTTTATTGGTCAGAGTATTGAGTACAGGAGTTGGGAGGTCATGTTGCAGCTGTACAGGACATTGGTTGGGCCACTGTTGGAATATTGCATGCAATTCTGGTCTCCTTCCTATCAGAAAGATGATGTGAAACTTGAAAGGGTTCAGAAAAGAAAGACAAGGATGTTGCCAGGGTTGGAGGATCTGAGCTCCAGGGAGAGGCTGAACAGGCTGGGGCTGTTTACCCTGGAGTGCGGACGCTGAGGGGTGACCTTATAGAGGTTTACAAAATTATGAGGGGCATAGATAGGATAAATAAACAAAGTCTTTTCCCTGGGGTCGGGGAGTCCAATACTAGAGAGCATTGGCTTAGGGTGAGAGGGAAAAGATATAAAAGAGACCTAACGGGCAACTTTTTCATGCAGAGGATAGTACGTGTGTGGAATGAGCTGCCAGAGAATGTGGTGGAGGCTGGTACAATTGCAACATTTAAGAGGCATTTGGATGGGTATATGAATAGGAAGGGTTTGGAGGGATATGGGCCAGGTGCTGGTAGATGGGACTAGATTGGGATGGGATATCTGGTCGGCATGGACGGGTTGGACCAAAGGTCTGTTTCCATGCTGTACATCTCTATGACAATCGTGTTAACTTCCTCTTTAACCAGCAATACTACTCCACTACGTTTTCCTTTTTGCCTGTGTTTCCTAAATACTGAATACCCTGGGACATTCAGTTTCCATCCCTGGTCACCCTGCAGACATGTCTCCATAATCTCAATTATTATATCGTACCCGTTTCCATCCATCTGCACGACTGGTTCACCTACTTAATTGCAAATGCTCAATGCATTAAGGCACACTTTTTATTTTTCTCAATAGCCCCATTTGAATTTTGTACTTGGTTTCTCTGCCTTTCACTTTTCTTATTCCCTTTTCTACCTTTTGTTTTTGTCCTTGCTCCCACCTTCTCTGACTCTTTACCTAGGTTCTTCACCCTCTGGCATATTAATTTAGTCTCCCTAACCACTCTAGCAAACACTCCCCCAGGACATCAATCCCAGTCCTGCCCAGGTGTAACCCATTCAATTTGAATAGGTACCACCTCTGCCAGAACTGGTGCCAATGCCCCAGGAATCTGAAACCTTTCCCCGACACCATCTTTTCAGCCACATATTCATCCAGTATATCCTGTTATTTCCAATCTGACGAGCACGTGGCTCCGAGGTCCGATTTCTTAACTTTCTTCCTAGCTCCTTCTATTCTGCTTTTAAGACCTCATCCCTATTACCCATATCCTTTGTAACAATGTGTACCACAAACACTGGCTGTAGATCCTCCCCCCTTCAGAACATCCTGTACCCACTCTGAGACATCCTTGACCCTAGCAGCAGGGAGGCAACATCCCATCCTAGAGTCTCACTGCAGCCACAGAAACACCGGTCTATTCCCCTTACAATAGTGTTGCCTACAACTATTGCGCTGGCACACTTTTTAACCCCTTCCCTCTGCAGCAGAACCAACCGTTGTACAACGAGCCCAGTTGCTGTTGCTTTCCCCTAATACGTCATTCCCCTCAACAAAATCCAAAACAGTATATCTGTTTGCAGGGGAATGGCCACAGGGACATTCCTGAACTACCTGCCTATCTCTCTTGCTCTGCTGGTGGTCACCTATTCCCTTCCTGCCTACAAAGTCTGATTTACGATGTGACCACCTCTCTGTACATGCTATCCACAATACTCTCTGCCTCGCGGATGCTCCACAGTATCCACATCCACCGCTCCTCCTCTGAAGCTCCTAAGAGGTGCAGCTGGAGATACTTTGTGCATGTTGGAACTGTTCCCAGCCTGCCACATGGAGCAAACCGAACTCTGGGCTCTTCTGCCATAGTTTACCTCTGTAAATTAAACCTTGGAGAATACTTTATATTAAGATTAAACCAGTTATCTGTGGCCTTTCTTTCCTAGTCCGTGGACTACCCTTACAGATTTGAAGCCAAAAACGTATTATAAGCAATAGAGGTTGGAAGGACTTAGCTGCCTTACCTACTATTCATCAATCAGCTCTCTCCCTTGTAGTCTACCTTGTGCCAGACCATTCACTTGATATAATCGAGACCAGTAACACACTTAGTTTGTAAACAATATAGACCAAAAACAGAATTATGCTGGGGATACCATGATGAAGACAAAGTGAAGGAGCAGCAGCAGCACGAGGCAGACTTGGCACTCAGCAAGAGCAGAGCACAGATGCCACATGCAGTAGAGTGGAGGAGGTAGCTCACGTAAGACGGGACAACCATAAATAGTACTAAGAGCAACATGATAGATGGACCCCACAGATTCCTAGAATGTTAAGAATACCCAGCAGATCACGCAGCCTACTTTATTGCACTGACGATGTCAGAGTCATACAGCACAAAGACAAACCCTTATGGTCAACCAGTCCATGCCAAACATAAGCCCAACCTAAACTTGTCTCACTTGCCTGTTCCTGCCCACATCCCACCAAATCTTTCCGATTCATGAATATATACAAATGTCTTTTCAACGTCGTAATTGTGCTCACATCCACTGAGAATTTGTGTTGTGTATAAGCAGGCAGGGAAAGAGTTAAGTTCAGAGTTTTGTGAAACAAGAGGTTCAGTTGAACATGACTCAGATCAGTTAAGAGCTTAGAGTTAACAATGGGGTGCTGGAAGCGAGGGTAATAGGTTAACAAGGTAAAAAAGTATTCATTATGTAGAGCCATTTAACACGACAATATAGCATTCAGTATGTAAAGTCAGTTAACAAGGTGAAAAGTATTCATTACGTGAAGCCAGTTGACAAGGTTAAGAACATTCATTGTGTAAGAGCAGATGGCTTAATCTTTACTGTTGATGCTCGCCGATTGTTGTTCCCCTCCTACGTGAGCCACCTCCACCCCCACCACCCCCTCACCCCACTCTGCTGTATGGTCACCCAATAAATACGTATATTGCCTTATCTGGATGCTCGTCCCTCTAAAATGGCTATATACTTAACTGAGAAACTGCTCTTCCAGAGAAGACAGAGAACTCATGTCTCTGTGCACATGGGAAATTGTTCTCTCTCCCTCCAGGGCCCGGAATAAAGATGGAGGAGTTAAACTAAACAGAGGACCCTTGATTATCCGAATATCAACTATCCAAATTTTGGATTACACGAAGAAGATCTCAAGGTCCGGATAGAAACATTACGTCAAAGAGGTGATTCAACATTGATTGCGTCTTTTGTTTACAATGATTAAAAATGAACTCGGCTTACTGAAATGCTGCTGAGAACAGTCTTGAAAATCGATGGGAGCCCAGGCACCTTCTACAAATGACTGACCACCCACCCTCTCCCCATACTTTCCCTGGAGTTCTACACAGGGTAGTACCCCAAACCCTGACAAGGGGTCTGACAGGAGTTAGGATGCATGGGTTGGACAGAGAGCAGGGTTGGATGGGATTAGAAGAGGACAGACGGGTGGGGGGGGGGGGGGGGGGGGGGGGCCTTCATGTGATGTGCTGCTGCCTAGTCTCCAGAACAGGAAGCAACTTAGCAAGTGCTCGCTGTGTCAACTCCATTGAACTGATGGTGGATTGCGGCGGGGCAGGTGCCTTACTCACAGGTGTGTGTCTGCTCAGAAACAAACCCTGAGACAGAGAGGGGCAGCAAGGCAGGCAGAGCGAAGAAAAAGGAAACTTCAGAAAACTCCGAGCCCCAGAGGAGAGACACTGAATCAATTAACCAAATAATCAATTATCCGGACGAAATAGTGCCCACCTATCCTGTTTGGATAATTGAGGTTCCTCTGTACCGTGTCTCCGAGCATTTTACCCACACTGGGTTTGATTGCCCTGAGTGGGTAATTCTGGTTCGAGTCCTCTGTGCGGTACTGAGGTTCCAATCCTCTGGGGTGGAAAGGGGGGTAATTGAGGTTCGAGTCCTCTGCATTTCAGCGAGGTTCAAGCCCCCCTTGAGGAGTAGAGTGAGAAAATCCCCCAGTGGCGAAACTTGAGGCTCTGAGAGTCTTTGATCTGGGTGAAGAGTGTGGTTTGGATTGCAGCGAGATGTGGTCCGCTGCGAGAGCTTTCTCTTTTTATAAGTGTAATTTCAGTCAGAGGATGCAAAAAGAAACGAGAAGTGCTGAAAAACGATTGCACTAATACTTGGGTTGAAAAAAGAATGTAGATTGCGCCATGCTCAGAGTGGTTAATGTTTAAAAACTTTGGTTTGCTAAAATACTAGCTCAGAAAATCCTTTTAACTAAGTGTCTTGCCTTGTCTGAATCACAATCTCAATTCAATATGTTTTGTGGGCTGTGTAGTGGGGCAGATGTTGTTTTTGCATTGTAATTGTACAACATTACGTCCTTAAAATTATCAAACTCGTAACCTTAAAACAAATTGAGTGCCTTCAGCCTTGATGTGTTCAAAATTCTACAATGCCTGTTTAAAAAGGAACAGTTGGGTCAGTGGTTGTACTTTAGTCAGATCAGATTATTGTATTAAAATATCTTTGCTGCTGCTGTGCAGAGTGTTTACAAAAAGAAGAATGCATTTTTAGTTTGATGTTTTGTTAAGATTTTCTAGAGAATATCAGAACTTGAGGCTGAGCTGCTTAACTTCTGTTAAGACTTCATTGGCTCCCTTCATATTGCAAATTCAAAGAATGTCGATTTCTACCAAAGTTGTCACTGTAAATCCAACGGTTTTATTTGGGAGGTTTCATTTAGAGAAAATATTTTAAAATATTCTGCATTTGGTTCCCACCAATATTTGAAATTTAAATCTGAACTGAAACTGCCTCTTCCAATTGCTAAAACACAGGAAACATTTTGTTGTTTTCTTGCTGTTCCAGGCTTTTGAAATACTTATCCTGACAGCGTTCACATTAGCTAAATATCAATTTGTTAAAGGAAAATTAGTTTTGAATAACCTGAATGGAGTCCCCCAAGCGTTTCATTTTAGGACCACGATTGTTGTTTACAATTGGCTGAATTGTTTTGGCAGTACAATTTAGAAGCTTATGGATTGTATAAAGCTTGATACTGTCATAAATAGTGAACAGATCAAAGACGACTGAGAAGGTTGAAATTGGCAGACACAATTTAGTGTAATTAAATGTGTGACTTTCTTCAAACTCATAACCACCTTGGCAAGGAAGGAACGAGATAGGAAATGCAAAAACATTTCAGCAGGCAACATCATCTCTAGAGTTTCTCCATTCACAGGTAAAGCATGCCTTCGGACCCCTCCACAACCTGATCCAACAAATTCAATCAGCTCCCCAGTCATGAGCATGAAAAGTGAAGAAGCTAGCAACAGTGAAGAGCAGATCGGTACACATTGTGTCAGTGGCCTTCCTATGGACATTAAATCATGTGAGCTTTACCTTCACTTTCAATCATTTAAGGGCTATGACTGTTCACTGATCAAGCTAACATCACAACAGCCAGTTGGCTTTGTTACATTTAAACAGCAGAGAGAGAGCAGAAGCATCCAACTGAAGCATCTCTGCAAGGATGAAAGTCTCAGTTTTGCGATGCATTTAACTGTACCTATCCAAAAAATCTAAGTTCTCCAAGGAGTGATGCAGGAACAGACTGAATTTTCTTTTCAGGTTGGATTTTACTAAAGGGAGTTTCGGAGAACTGGCTCATTTCCACTCAACTTGAAGGGGATGGAGTGGTCACAAAGGACTGTGGATTTAAGAACTTTACTGGTGAATCTTTTTTCCACATGGGAGGATTCTTCAAACTCTAATTACTGTAACGGATTCGTTCTTTTTGTTGTTATAATCATTGTATGCTGCGTGTCAATAACTTGCTTAAATACTGGCTGTCAAGAGTCTGATGAAAGTTGATAGTACCAGTGGTTATCATGAAATGATAAAAGTAGAGAATAAGAATGTGTATAAGGTATAAGCAGGCAAGGAAAGAGTTAAGTTCTGCATTTTGTGAAACAAGAACTTCACCTGAGCATGACTCAGATAAGAAGTCAGTTACCAATGGGGTGTTGGAGGCAAGGGTAATGGATTAACAAGGTGGAAAAGCATTCATTATGTAGATCCATTTAACATGATGAGGTAGCATTCAGTATGTAATGTCAGTTAACAAGGTGAAAAGTATTCATTACGTAGAGCCAGTTAACAAGGTTAAGAACATTCATTGTGTAACAGCAGATGGCTTAATCTTTACTGTTTGACGCTCGCTGATTGTAACGGTCATCCAATTAATATGTATCTTGCCTTATTTGAATGTTCCTCCGTGTAAAATGGCTGTATAGTTCATTGAGAAACTGCTCTTCCAGAGAAGATCGAGAACTCATGTCTCTGTGCACGTGGGCAATCGTTCTCTCTCCCTCCAGGGCCCAGAGTAAAGATGAAGGAGGTAAAACTATACCAAGCATTTTGCTTCAACTGAGGGGGAAATGGGATGACACCACCACTTTCTCAGGCAGTTCATTCCACACACGAACCACCCTCTGTGTAAAACATTTGTCCCTCTTGTCTTTAAAATCTCTCTCCTCTCACCTCGTCTTGAAATCCCTCATCCTAGGAAAAAGAAACCTACCATTAACATTATCTGTATCCAAACAGATTAGAGGAAACACCGCAGCTACATTCAATCTTGTTCAAGGTAATTTAGTTACGCGTACCACGAATAGGGTGATCCGAAATTAATACTGTAGTTCTATTCATGAAATTTACTACATTAAGCAAAACTGCATTACTCCAAAGAAACTGATGTACATACTCAGGTTATATTCCAGGAATGTCGATCAAGTACTGAATACAAGCACAAAGTTAATATAAAACACCAAATAGACAAAAAAAATCCAAAAAGAACACCTTTTTTCATTTCTTGCCTCACTTACAAGATTGCTTATCTGGAGGTAGAACACCATAGATCTTAATCCGACTCATCTGTAACTCTGGAAATTGGAAGTTGTGGATTATTAGACTACCATCCTGCTACTTTAGAGGTGAGGAGCACTGAGGTTCCTTAGAAATATCAAAATATTATCCAGCTTTACTTGAGCTGCTGACTTTTTAATCTCTCTACATCTCCCAGTAGCAACGAGTGGCATCATTAACAAGTCCCGCCACCTTGTAGCTCCATTCTCAGACCGTGTCATCCTCACCAAAAGTATGAAATGATAACTTAACCACGCAGAATGCTTCTGCTAGCTTATTTGGTGGTTAGAATTTTTAAGAGGAGCAAGGAATTCACATTTATCCCCTTTGCTGTTCTGACTGCCTGGCTAATGGACATGAACCAGCGAGTGGCGATATGGAGTTATTTTTCAGTTGGCAACCTGTAACTAGTGGAGTTCCACAAGCATCTGTGCAGGGACCAGAACTGTTGACATTATACATGAATGACTTTGAGAAAGAAAGAGAATGTACAATAGCCAAATTTGCAGACAACACAAAAATAGGTAGAAAGACAAGTTTTGATAGACATATAAGCTAGCAGAAGCATTCTGCTGAGATAATGGTAAGTAAATGGACAAAAAGTTGGCAGTATAGTGTGGGAAGATGTGAAGTTGTTCATTTGGAAGGAATATCACATTATTTAAATGGAGAAAAACTGCAAAAAGATGTAATCCACAGAGACTTGGGGCACTTGTGCACGAAACACAAAGCTAGCACACAAAGCTAATCAGCAGCTGATTAGATAGGATAATGGAATTTTGGCCCTGATTTCAAGGGGTTTGGAGTTTAAGAGTAGAGATGTCTTACAGCAACTGAACAAGATGCTGATGAGACCACATCTAGAGAACTGTGAGCAGATTTTGTTTTATTTAAGGGGGAAATACCTAATTTCATTGGAGGCAGTGCAGAGAAGATTTATGATGATGATCATTGGTATGAAGGGATTGTCTTATGAGCAAAGGCTAAACAGGTTTATTCACTGAAGTACAGAAGAACAAAAGATAATCTCATTAAAACAAATAGAACTTTCAAGGAGCTTGACAAGGAAATTATGAGAAATTGTTTCCCTCATGGGAGAGTCTGCAGCCAGAGGGTATAGCCTTTGAATAAACAGATGCCAATTTAAGACTGAGATGAGTAGGAATTTCTTCTCTCAGAGGACTGAGGGTCTTTGTAACTCCTTGCCACAGAGAGCTGTGGGACAGAGTGCTTATGTACATTTAGGGTTGAGATAGATAGATTCTTCACCTGTAGGAAAATCAAGGCTGATTGGGAATTGCAGGAAAGTGGGCAAGGTATGTCAGGTCAGACATGATCCTACTAATTGGTGGAGCAGAATTGAGGGGACCAATAGCCTACACTGGTTCCTATTTCTTATGGTCTTTCCTTTCCCTTGTTTTGCTTTCAACGCAAAATTGCTTAGGAGCTGTGATAGATGTTTGAATAGCAAAAACAAGGTGGCAAATTATAATCTGAATGGCGACAGATTAGGCAAGGGGGAAGTGCAATGAAACCTGAGTGTTCCTGTACATTGTCGCAAGTAGACAGGTGCATCAGGTGATGAAGGCAAATCCCTTGTTGGCCTTCACAATGACAGGTTGAGTACAGAAGCAGGAATGTTGTGCTGCAATTGTACAGGGCCTTGGTGAGCGCACACCTCGAGTACTGTGAGCAAATTTAGTCTCCTTATCTAAGGAAGGATATTCTGACAACAGAAGGAGTGCAATGAAGCTTTACCAGACCAATTTCTGGGATGGCAAGACTAACGTACATAGAGAAATGGGACTGGTTGGGATTGTATTCATCAATGTTTCGAAGAACTTGATGGGGGAGGGTGTGGAATCTCAGACAAAAACTTAGAGGACTTTAACAGGACTAGACAGGGTAAATACACAAAGAATGTTTCTGATGACCAGAGAGTCCAAGACCAAGGATCATAGTCTAAGGATACAGATAGTCCTTTTTTGAGAAGATTTGCAGCTCAGATTGATGATAATTACCTAAGTTATCTTACTTGAAGGTTTGTTTTCAGATGTTTTGTCACCATGCTAGGTAATATCAGTGAGTCTCTGGTGCAGCGCTGGCGGTATGCCCCGCCTCTCAATTTATAAGTCTTGGTTTTTTCCAAGGAACAAAGATATGCACAAGAATTCTTAAAGGCATGGCATTCTAACCAGAACTCCTTCAATAAACAATCAATTTAGATCCTATCTGCCTTCCCTTGAAAAGAAAAAAAGAATCGGAAATGACATCACCCACCTTAAGAAACCAAGACCTACAAATAGAGAGGTGGGACATACCACCAGCGCTTCACCAGAGACTCTCACTGATGTTGTTACCTAGTACGGTGACTAAACTTCCGAAAACAAATCTTCAAGCTCAGTGAGATAACTTACATACTTATACAGGTGGCCCATTTAGGACTGAGATTAGGAGAAATTCTTCACAAAAGCATGGTTAGCCTAAGGAATTCTCTACCACAGAAAGCAGTTGAGACCCAAACATTCGAATTTTCAGGAATTTGAAATAGTTCTTAGGGCAACAAGGATTTGGGGAGAAAGTAGAACAGGATGCGGAGTTAGATGATCAACCATGATTATGATGCATGGCAGACTCAAAGGACCAAATGACCTACTCCTGCTCCTATTTTCTAGGTCACTCAGCAGGGAATAGCTCATTAGCTGACTGAGAAGGAACTTACTGAACTTAGGAGCACTGTAAGGAGAAGTCACAATGAACTTCAGAGTAATGGGCTGGGACAACTGGTGAAAGAACAGTGTGGAAACCCTTGTTAGCTAGGAAAGTCAAAGTGGGCACAATTGCAACATTTAAAAGACATTTGGATAAGTACATGAATAAGAAAGGTTTGTAGGGATATGAGAAGTAGGTGGGTCTAATTTAGTTTGGGATTATATTCAGCATGAACTGGTTGGATCAAAGGGTCTGTTTCCATACTGTATGACGGAAGCTGACAGTGGTTAAACAGAAGCATTTAGTGGACTAGAAAAGCAGAATAAAAAATTAAGAATTTCACTTTAAGGAGCACAGAAGGAAGGCTACATGTGGAAAAATTCGAAGGCCCTGAGAATACTTGTTGGGCAATAGAAAAAAGACAACAATGCACAGGGTTTTGCTCATACACAGCATTTTGTTAAGCATATGTCATTCTAACACTACCAAAAATTTGCTTTTAGCTTTAAATTTTTCCAGCCATATCCAAGCACTGAATATCTACCTCTAAAGCAAAGCAATACAGGTGTTATCAAACCAGGGAGGCCCTCCTTAAAACACATGGATGTTTAAGCAGTGGTTAGTTTGAAGTATTTTACTGTCACGAAACAAGTGAAATATCAGAAGCAGACAGTAGAAGGAGCTAGCATACTGTCTCAACAAAATTCAGTGACCAATTAACAGAGGCACTGAAGCACATTTGATTCCTCTATCAGCTCTTAATCTTGCAAGTCACACAAAGAATACGTTCACGCAGTCCATGTTACAACTTCAAAACTTCCCAAAGCATTTAAATCCAATAAAGTACTATTGAAGTACAGTCCAGTTCTACATTACTAGTGTAATACAGAAAACCAGTAATGCATGGTCCACAAAGTACAATTAGATAATAACCAGATAATATGCTTCAGTCATGCAAATCAAGAGATAAATAATAGCTAGGAAATCTAAGATGTTCCCGACTCTTCTCCAAACAGTGCCACAAAGTCTTTTGCATTAAACTGAGCCCTTGTCTGCCCCCTCAGCTCATGTCTCATCCAAAATATAGCAGCAGTGGCAGCACAATATCCCCTCAGTACTGCACAGGAGTATTAACCTAGATTTTGTGCTCGGTTCTCTGTTGATAGAAAATGGAATTCACACCATTGCTCAGATTTTTCGAACGGGTGAGAGAGTAGCAAAACGAGAATTAAAACATCAACGTTGGTATGAACACTAGATTGGTGTAATGCTAGACAAAGTTGGCATTAACACCAATACAACTGCTCGGTTAATAGCTGTAACTGGAGTCCATCAAATTACATCTCATTTTACATTAGATTACATTAGATTACATTACAGTGTGGAAACAGGCCCTTCGGCCCAACAAGTCCACACCGACCCGCCGAAGCGAAACCCACCCATACCCCTACATTTACCCCTTACCTAACACTACGGGCAATTTAGCATGGCCAATTCACCTGACCCTGCACATCTTTTGGACTGTGGGAGGAAACCGGAGCACCCGGAGGAAACCCACGCAGACACAGGGAGAACGTGCAAACTCCACACAGTCAGTCGCCTGAGGCGGGAATTGAACCCGGGTCTCAGGCGCTGTGAGGCAGCAGTGCTAACCACTGTGCCACCGTGCCGCCCACACGGTGGCACGGTGGCACAGTTGTTAGCACTGCTGCCACCGTGGAGATAAAGACAAAGCAGCTGGGAAGCTTGAAAAATTTGAATCTTAACACTGAGTGCTATTCACTAAAGCATAAACTCTCTCAGCTAAATGTCATATCAAAACAGGTTAAGACTGGGATAACAGAAACATACACAATGTGCTGACTAACTGCAGTCAGAAAAAGATAAAGCACGTATTCCCCCTCTCCAGTGAAGAAAACATAGTAGAACAAGTTCTACTATGTTCGAAGTTACTTGCTTGCACAAAGTTATCAATCTTAAATAAATGTTATTGTGTGTGGCATCTCAGTATTCAGTGTGTCAATAGAGCAATCGTCACCCATTATCAGGACCTCAATTCCGGGGGTCAAAAAATCACTATTTTTTTTTCCTTAAAATAGATCCAAGATCTTCCTATGCTTCTTCTCTCTTCCAGAAGAATGTACGACTGTGAGAAATGATAGAAATAGCATGGAGGTTATTATGCCAAGAAAATGTGCATTGGGCCTGCTGGTCTTTTCTTGCTTATTGTATGTTTGTAAAAGCAAACAGGTTCAGCTCTCTATTTACACCTGGAATACTGCTTCTGCCCGAAACGTCGATTTTACTGCTCCTCAGATGCTGCCTGAACTGCTGTGCTTTTCCAGCACCATTCTAATCTAGACTCTGGTTTCCAGGATCTGCAGTCATTGTTTTTACCTCTCTATCTACACCAAAAAGGCACAGCCGTCCTACATTACAGCGAGGAGCTGGACGGTCAAAATATTATAGATATTATAGATAATATTATAGATACCAGTTTTACCCTTGAGTGCAAAGTGAGTTTCATTTCTGGAAAGGAGCAAGGATCACTGATTGACACTTTAGTGTCCTAGGTGGTCCTGAAGAGAACAATCTTACTTGACACAATGCTCCCTTTAAATCACACAGCTGCGCAACAACTGGGAACATGCCACAAAGCAACATACAGGTTGTGTACAAATAATATTTCCTTTAAAATGTATATATGCAAGACCTTGTGTCAATCGTAAAGGGATCCAAGGGCACAAAAAACCCAATTAAAAAACTATGAACAGACCGGAGTCTAACAATACAGTTAGAAAAGCACTGTATATTTTAGAACAAGACTTTGCTTTAACATGAGGTTTTACAAGATGTATGCTATGCTTTACAAACTTAAAGCAGTTGAGGTTATAACTACTAGGGTATATAGTGTAGTATACTTGGATTTCCAAAAGTTATTCGATTAGGTGCTGCACAAAAAACTAATACACAAGGTATGGGACCGTGGATTTGGAACCGATGTCTGAAGTGGATCTCTTCTTAGGCATTCCCTGAGGTGGAGGATGACTTGCTTCCACACTGGTTCCATGAATTCAGAGATGACTGATGTGTCCACCGCATGATCTGCAGACTCTGCTACCTGGACGGCAGATTATGTTTGGAGCTTTTTTGAACTTTCTTCGAATTCCTCAATTTTTCCTTTATGTACTACCAAAGTTTCTCAAACTGTTTGATGACTTCCCGAATGAGCTTTCTCCATTTTGGTCAGTCACAATCCTGGGTCTCCTTTTAGTTTTACCAGCTCAGGTTAGCTTTGAGGACATCCCTAAAAGCACTTCCACTGCTCTCCTGATGGGGCCTAGTTCCAAGTACAGAAATTGCTTCAGGCATCTGGCGTCAGGTATACGAAAGCCATATTCTGCTCAGTGAAGCCACCTTGATGCTGGACATATTGGTGTGAAAGAGGATGCTGCAGTTAGGCCATCTTTCTTGCCACCAAGTTATAGCTAGTGACATGACACTTCTGCAATGCTTTGACAAACCTGCCATTGATCTTCCAAAGCAGATAGGAGCAGAGATCCCTGCTGTCCAGTAAACGTTTAGCTATTTTCAATCTACAATAATGGCTTAAACATCAATAGAAAGAGAATCATGTATCAAAGTCTGCTAATGACAGAGAGCTAACAGCGTGTCCAAGCTGTGGGAAAACAAAAAGGTGTAAATAAGTTCACGGAGTGAAAAAAAGCATAACATAAGAAGTTCCTCATAACTTCCTCATAACATAAGAAGTTGTTCACTTTGGTTCAAGAATATGAAAGCAGTGTTTTGTTTAAACAAGGCACGAAAACTGTACATGTTGGAGTTCAGGGAGCTTTGGACGTGCTCATACAAGGAACATTAAAGTTTAGACGTAAGTTTGCTCACTGAGCTGGAAGGTTCATTTTCAGACGTTTCGTCACCATATCAGGTAGCATCATCAGTGAGCCTCCGGTGAAGCACTGCTGTTAGTGACCCACATTTTATTTATGTGCTTAGGTTTCCTTGGGTTGGTGATGTCATTTCCTGTGGTGATGTCAGTTCCTGTCTTTTTCTTAGGTGGTAAATGGGGTCCACGTCCATGTGTTCGTTCAACGAAATGTCTAAAAATGAACCTTCCAGCTCAGCAAGCAAACTTACATCCAGAATCTCAACCTGAGCTACAAATCTTCTCAAAACTCACCAACATGAAAGCTTGCATGCAGGTAATACAAATAATTAGGAAAGCAATGGCACGGTAGCAGTTAATAACCAATCTGGACCAATACACCTATTCCCACCTCTGTAGCATTGTCTGTTTCTGCACCACTTCAACTCTTCTGCTACCAAAACCGTCAACTATGGTCTTGTTCCTATCAAGCATAATTATTCTAATATACTCCAACTGGTCTTCCACACTGCATACAAACTGAAGCGTGTGGAAACTACTTTCTCCTGGTCTACACTCTCCTTACCTCATCTCCACTGGCACTTTAACTCCTTCAAATTGTTTTTTATGTTGGTGTAGACCTCCTGCATCAACTTTCAAAATTAGTAGCTAAAGTGTCATCACATGCACAGAATTCCACAGCGGTTGCACACCTGAGAGAAAATGTTACTTTTACCCCTCCAGGATATCGGTACTTGTCTAGTTCCAGCCTCCTGTGCATTCCTAATTGTAACTGTTCCATTACTGGATGGTCATGCTTTCAACTATCCAGGCCCCAGGTTCTGGAATTCTCTCAAACTTCTCCCTCTCTCTACCTCACTCTTCTCTAAACCTAATATTACACAAACCTTTGGTCATCACATAGTTGGGCTTGGTCTCATATTTTGCTTCATATAGCTTCTAGAAAGCACCTTGGGCCACCTCATTACATTAAGGTAAAGTAGAAGTCAAGAGGCCATAATCCAGAGGACCATAGGGCTACTCTCTCATTAAAAAGAAATGATGGGTGGTAGTTTAACCTGAGGGCCACCACGCCTCAGGCAAGGGGACAGTGTGAGAAGGACAGTCATTCATGGTGACCTTAGCCACTGCAGGAATTGAACCCACATATTAGCATAATTCTGCTTGCAAACCAGCTGTCCAGCTAACTGAGCTAATTAACTCCACTAGCTAGAGATGCTACTTAAATACAAATTATTGTTTGTCCATGAAATACATGTGATAGCAGATAGCTACATGAATTAAGCTCAACATAAATCACTACTTAGACAAAGCGGAGACAGAGGAAGAAAATACAAGTACAGAGGAACCTCAATTATCCGGACGAGATGAGTGGGCACTATTTCGTTCGGATAATTGATTATTCAGTTAAATCGATTAAATGCCTTTCCTCTGGGGCTCAGAGTTTTTTTTAAGTCCACTCCCCATTCAGGAGACGAGGCAGCAGCACACCTCGTGCAAGCCCCCACCCCACCCCCGTCCGATACTCCCTCCCCCTCTCCGGGGCAGCCAGATTAGACACCAACAAGACTGCTGCTGCTGCCTTTGTGGGTAAGTCTCCAAATAGCGCATACACACACACACAACTTTTTACTGCAACGTTTTGGCAGTTTCCACCTTTACTCTGTACAGGACAATGTTGAAGAGATTATCTGGGGAAGGGGGGTTTAAGGTACACCCCTCTGTAGAACTCCAGGGAAAGTGTGGGGGGAGAGAGAGGGCAGGAGGTAAGTCATTTGGGGATGGTGCCTGTTTAATCACTGTAAACAAAAGACATGATCAGTGCTGGAAACATGTCATTGATGTAATGTTTCTATCGCGACCACAAGATCTCCTTCGGATATCCAACATTCGGATAATTGATATTCGGATAATCGAGGTTCCTCTGTACTCATCTAAATCATTCAACTAGTGACAGCGTGACAAAGCTTCCAAATTTGTACACAGAATGCAATGAAAGATATAGTATCAAATAAAAACAGTAGAAAATCATGTTTAATACAACACTAAATTCATTCACTTTAACAATTTCATTGTCTGCTGATAGTTCTGCAAACCGCAAAGGTGCCATTTCCTAGAGTAGATGTTTGTTCAAAGAACAAAGATCTTTCAACCCAGATTGCAACTGGGAGAAAACAAACAAAATGTGCATTCTGTTTCTGTACCCGTAGATCACTGACAACAACTCTTCAGCAGAGATTCTCCAGCTTCCTAACAATCAACTGTAAAAACAAATCTCTTATTTAAATTGTAATTAGTTCATCGTTAATATTTCAACAGATTACTAGTGGTACCTCCTTTAAACTGTAACAGTTCTGACAGAATTGAATTCGATCTGAACTTGAAGTAATGTAAATCTACATAAATAAAGGAACTCCTTATTAATAGTATTTTTAATTTAAACTGTTATCTTTCCAAGTAGCAGGTCAAACTTAAACTGTGTGAGCAAGAGCTGCCTTTAGCGAATTCAAATCACAAATAAATCCAAATTTCTCACTCTCAAGTGAAAGTTTACTGAACTATTTTCACTATTCTTAAAAATAACCATTGACCAACAGAAAATCTATCCAAACATTATGTTAGTTCAAAACCGAAAATTCTTCATTCGTTTTATGCAATTCAAAGAGGAAAGAAAGATGGCCATAGTCCTCAGCCAAGCACTTCACAATCATCTAGGTGTCAAGTACAGCCCAAGGGGCCTCACCATCTCAAGAATGTTCAACACAAAGGCAGCTATTCTGCCTTGTCAAGGAAGGGTTTATGCACATTTAGAATTCAAAGCTGCTTCAACAGAAACTTCACATGTGAAATTAACTAGAAGCCAACTCCAGTCTCTTCGCCGTATATATTTTTCACCTCAAAAAGTAACTGGCATAAATATTATGTCGAAACATAGCATCTATAAAACAAGTACTACCCTACCTTAAATTCAGAAGCTAAAATGTGTAAAACTTCTGAATTGTCCCTGTAATCAGTCTATACTCAACTCCAATAAATTGTCAGGCAAGAATATTTATTAAAATGTATGTTTTATGTACAATATTGTAATTATAGTACGGAAATAGAATTTTACCACACTGCACCATGACAACGCTTTTCAATATAATGCTGAAAGATTCATTCTCTCTCGCTCTGCTAAGACTACAGTTTGTTTGCATAAAACAAACTGCACTAGAGAATTAGAGTGAGAATGGTCATTTTCTTTTAACTGTAATAGATATAAAATTAGCCTTGGAAAATAATCAAACTAACATGCCCAATTTTTTAAAACTATTTCATCAAGCGTAAACCCCTTTCACATCCCATACCTCAGCAATTATCATTTGGCAGATGGCCAAAGCTAGCTTTGAAATTTCAGGCTTGTATGAGTATCTAATAGACTTGCAGTAATTTTATATATAAAAAAACACTAGTTTAACGAAGCTCAGGTCTAATCATTCTTCGCTATCAGTATTTTTACTCGAGCAGCTGGGGGAAATTACCCCATAATGACCAAATACAAATTCAAATTATTTTTAACAGGAACATTACATTTAAGTTAAGTTATCTCCATATGGTAATTATTCTATAATTAAAGAGTATATACCAAGATTTTAAAGAACATTTTAAAATAACGCAAGCTGCAGACTTGCAGTAGCCAAACCAATCTAGTTTATGCAAGTAAATTCATAAATGTTGATGCTTAATCACTTTTTATTTTGTTAATTTATCTTCAAAATCCAAAGAGTTATATTCAAAATGTTAGCATATATATTTAACAATGTTTGTATGCTTCTGCAACAGGGAACAAATTAGAGGGTGAAAGGGTTACAACACCAACCCCCACTAAAGCTGTAAAAATGTATGGAACAATACATAGACACGCACTGTGATTATCATACCAGACACGCTTAGTCAGAATTCATCTTCAAAGTATGCTTCAGTAAACAAACAGAGGAGGATTAATGAAAAAGTGATTCAGCCTGCCGCCTAAGCACTATAAAAATTTGAAATAATTACATATACTGAAAACACCAATAGCCCAAAAATACACATGGTTAAACTATTTCACAATTGCAGTTGCCTGGTTCACTTAAGATATTCGAAATAACCTGGACAAGGACAATTAAAAGATGTCTTAGACCCACATTATTGGTTAGTTACAAAAAGAGCTTTCCTATGTCTCAAGACTGTTCACATACTATGCAAACTATGTTTTCAAGCACAATTCAAGCACAAGTGAATTGTTATTCTCAGACAAAAATAAGTAATTTCAGCCTATCTCCAAAAAAAACCAAAACCTCAGAACCATGTTCAACCAGAAGGACTTCAAAGTTTCATATCCAAAAACACTCATCTTGTGTTCAATGCCAGAACCTGAATGTTGGATCCACTTATCACAGCACGATTACTACACAGTCCCAACTGACCCAACCTTGTTTCTTTAACCAAGCTGCACCTAATGTAATCATTTGCCAGATCCTATAATGTGCAGCAACACATTATAAACACATTTGGTAAAGCTTTGTTATTGTACCAATTAATCCAACAACTTGATCTGAATTGCTGAACCATTACTATATCTAAGATCTATCACTTTATCCATTTATCAAAGAACTGTCACTGTGCAAAAGATGCTCTCCAGCATTGTATTCATTTACGAGTGCCATTCAAAACAAACTATACTACTGACTGTCATTACCCCTTATTTTATGTCATTATGACTTTAAATTTTGATTACTCTATTGCATTATGGCACATCGCCTTCTTTTGTACACTTCATCATCGTTACTCATTGCAGCATCCCATTGGTATACGAGATGTCCAGGCATTATCATTTTGTAATAACAGAGATTGCCTGTATCCCACTCCATTACTGCATCCATTACTACATATAACTATTTCAATACACTTCTGACCAGTCTCCCACATTTTGTCCTCCAAAAACTTGAGGCCATCCGAAACTCTGTCCCTAACTCACACAAATTCCAATTCCCAACTATTGTTGTTCTTGATAACTAACACATTCAGTTAAGGAACATCTTGATTTTAAAATTCTCTCTTGGTTTCAAATCGCTCTATGATCTCCAGCATCTGCAGTCCTCACTTTCTCCTATGGCCTTGCTCTGTTTATTTCTGTAATCTTGTCCAGCTCACATATCTCCAATGTTGATACCTTGAATATCCCCAATTTAAAATATTTCATCGACAGTATAGTAGCGTTCAATTCCTGTATCAAGGCTTGAAGCTATGGAATACTTTCCATAAACTTTTCTACTTTGCTATCTTTCTTTAAGGCACTTGTGAAAATGTTTGCTCTTGGTCATCTCACTTAATATCTCAGTAGGGCTCAATGTCACATTTTGGTTTATGATGCACATATGAAGTCCTTAAAGGCTCCTAATAAATTGTTGCTGTTACTGTGCCCAAATACTGCAATCCATTACTGAAACACTGCATCATATTCAAGCAACTAAGTGCCCTTGCTGCACACAATTAAGATACCGGACATCATTACTTGTTCAGATCCCCATCACTGCATCCAAATGCAGTTTCCGCTCTCCAATCCGACGACAGTAGCATTTCCAAAATCCAGCACCCTACTGCTGCATCATCTCCCAAATCTGACTGCAGCACCAGCATTCCAATCGTGCAAACAATGGCTGCAGCACCAGCTCCACAAATTCCATTCCCCATAACAGCACAGATTCCCAAACTTTAATTCTCCATTACAGCATGAGATGTCCAAACCCTGCTTCCATTAGAGCACAGGATCCAAATGTACTCACCATCACAGCAACCAGATTCCCAAATTGTGACCCATCCCACAAGATATCCAAATCTCACACCCATTACAGCAATGGCATTCCCAAATCCACTACAGCCAGAAATTTCTCTCCCCATTACAACAGTGGATAATCAAATCTTGTTCTCCAGTGTACAGTTGTGGATCTTCAAAGCCCAACCTCCAGTACAGCACCAATCCAACAATTCTGCTTGTTAAAGCCAAGGAAAATCAATCCTGCACTCCATTAAATTTTCAAATCCCGAGTCCTGCAACACATTCCTTCCCTGAATCACCAATCCCACACACCTTTCCATCAAAGGTCCCCAATCTCATATCCCCAATCCAAGTCCCATTACATTCCCACTCCCCAAATACCACTCCCTATTACATTCATGGATCACCAACCCTGCACCACTTTCCAGAATTAGATCTCCAATCCCACACTTACTGCAGCCTCGGGCCCCAAGTGCAGCCTACCCAATCCTCTCTGGGATCCCCAAACCTGCACCCACTGCAATACCAGATTCAGAATCCCACACTCTGCCCCAATCCCAGATCTCCAATTCCACTCCCTATCCTAAATCCCATTCAAGCACCTTTCCCAGTCCCAGAGCCTCAATCCTGCAATTTTTCCCACATTCCCAATCCTTGCACCCTGTCTGGATCCTCAATCCCCTATACCTTTACAGTTTCAGATCCCAAATGCCATACTCTGCCCCAGTTTCCCTCACCAGCAATCCTGCATCCCAATCTCACACCCTTTCCAATTGCAGTTTCTCAATCCAGTTCCCCCCCCCAAAAACCATTTAGTGATCTTCAATGACACATCCTGTTCTAGTCTCAGATCCCAATCCCGCACCGTTCTAGCTCTGCATCCTAAATCTCACACCCTGTTCCAGTTACCCCCAATCATGTATTCGCAATCCCACACCCTTTCCAAATCTAGATTTTCAATCCTGCACCCTGTCCTGGTCCAGGATCCCCAACACCCCTCCTGCCCCTTATCCCAGTCCCAGAATCGTTATCGCCGCGCCCTATCCCAGTCCCAAATCCCCAAACATTCACCTTAACAAATGTCGGTACCCCCTCCCCCCATCCTGTTCCCAACTCCATCCAGTGATCCCCGATCTTGCACACCACCAGAACACATTGTTGCCCCAGCCCGTCATTGCGACGAGCCTCAATGAGACGCTGCAAGCCGCCGCCGAGGGCAGCCACTCAGGCTCATCGTCAACACTCCCTTTTCATTAATCTGACGTCCTGATTAGAAAAAAAAAAGTTTTCATAAAACCCCCGAGCTGGAACACAAAGTGCAGGAGCGGAGCAGATCCTGCCGCTCTCCGCAACCATTGCCGGTCCGCCCGAGTTCCGGACGTCGGGGAGGAGCAGGGCCTTGGAAAGCCTCCGGCCGGGGCACGTTCGCAACTTCAAACCCGGGGGACCGCCTCCCCCCCCGACCCTGCCGCCCCTTCAGACTCCTGGCCGCAGCTCCACATTTCACCCGGCCGGCGAAAGCCGCGGCCTATCGCAGCCTCCGGCCAGCTCCCCATGGGGACAGCCGTCCGACTGTGAGGCTCTCGGTGTCGGCGCGCTTCCAAATGGAAGCCGCTTGGTGCTGGCTCTCTGAGGGAGGAGGGAAGAGGCCGGCTACAGCTCAAACTTTCCCTCCTCCTCAGGGCAGCCGACCTGACTCCCCCTCTCCGCCCCCCGGCCGGAAAAGTTACAATAAACTGTGGGGCAAAGGCGCCCCTGCAGCCGCCAGGCCTCGGCCTCAGGGCCCGGATCAGATCGCGGGCGCCATCTTGGCTGCTGGCGGCTGATCGATGATTGAACACAAAAGCAGCCGAGGGATCAATTCCTGATCAATCACAAAAAGCCCGCATCCCGGCGCTCGAAGCCGGCCAATACCGCCACTGTCCGGCCAGGCCCAAAGTCCAGACTACCCGGTGGGCCGTGCCGCCCTCCCGAACTCCCCCGACCGCTGCTGACCTGAAGCAGTTGTAAATCAAATTTCTTCCAATATTGAAACATCGATCCCACATTGGCGGCCATCTTGAGACATATTGAGGCGATAGAGAGCGAGCCTGGATTGGAGTTCCTGCACGGAGGGGGAGGGGGAGGGGGAGGCGGAGATCCACAAAACCCGGTGCGACACTCACACACAGCGCGGAGCTGGATCCGCCAGTACCAACCTGCCCGGCCGGTCGTCACTTGGCCGCCCGCATCCTGATCCCGAATTCCAGGATCCGGCTCCCACAGCCGCTGGGCTGAGCACACCAACAAATAAAATAGGGAGCTTGCATCGTGCAAGCGATACATCCCATTTAAACCCGCAGCATTTTCACCCCAATGTTTTCTTTAACATTTAAAAAGGCGACCACTCGATACAGAGTGCTTCTTGGATATGCAACTAAAATATTTTTCTTCTTTCCAGTTTTGTTTATTTTGCCAACTAGCTTGTATTTTGCATCCTGCTGTGTTTGTGTACTCTAACATTGCGATTTCTTTCTCTGGACTTAGGATTCGACTCCATAAAGAAAGGGAACACCAAAATATGTCAGTTTATAATGACGTTATTTGTGTTTTTTTTAAGTTAAGACTATGATTGATGATCCTTTAAAAACTCGTAATGTTTAATCAAAGAGACTTGGCGCTACATTGTAAACCACTTGAGATGTTCTGACTGTTCGGAACACAGTTTAACCTCAAATCCCCAAATCCTCCCATGCCACCAGCGAACTGCTGTGATCCCGAATTCTTTTTTTTCAAAGGGCAAACAACTTTCACACTTTTCATTGAGTTTAGGGGGTTTTTTTAAAGCATTTGAAAAATATCTCAACGAAATTTAAAGTGCGCAACACGAATGTTTAAATGTCTTAATGCTGTTTAACATATTATCTAATCAATTTTTCCTTAGTCTTTCTCTTTATTTTCAGCCTTTCATTTGCACAGATTATCAAGGTAGAATTCTACTCATCTGGCGACATGCCCAAAAGTGGTTCAGGATCACATTCTTTGACTTGGGAAATTTGTCATCACTGTTCCTCACCCTCCACTGATCGCTGCTCCATGTGACGCATGGGAGCTCTGAGCATTTATTTGTTCCTTCTCCTATCTCAGACGCTTGCAATATTTCGCCATGAATTTAAATATTATTTGGTAACTCGTTATAATATCTCAACGAAATTGAGTTTCACCAATTATTTCTGGTTTTGTTTGTTTAAGTCCTCCAGCATCCGCAGTTCTTTGTTTCATCGTATTTCGGTGCGCCTCTTTTCCAGTCTTCGTTCGCTGCATCCATGGTGTGTTATTAACTATATAATTACCCCCAAAGGGAGTTTGATAATTATCTAAAGGAAAAATGTAAGATCACGGGGGAATGGGACTAGTTAAGTTGTATTTGCAGAGAGGTGGCACAGACAAATAGGGCTGAATGGTTTCCCTCTGTGCTCTAAATATTCTATGATTGATGATTCTATTAGGTATGTCTTTATTTTGATAAGAGACAAAAAAAACTGCAGATGCTGGAATGCAAGGTAGACACACAGAAGGCTGGAACAACACAGCAGCCAGGCAGCATCAGGAGATGGAGAAATCAACGTTTCGGGTGTAAACCTTCATCCAGTCCTGAAAAAGGGTACACCCGAAACGTTGACTTCTACACCTCCTGATGCTGCCTGACGTGGTCTGTCCTTCCAGCATCCTGTTTACTTCGATAAAGCACATTTAATCTCTCCCCATATCTTTTTCAGCTGGATCACAAAAGTGGGTAGGGCTGGGAGTTATGAGGAGGAATCAAATATGCTTCAACGGCTGTGAATGGGCAGAAATTGGCTAATGGAATACGAGGAGAGATTAATGGTTATCCATGTTGGTAGCAAAAAAAAGTATTTCCTAAATGATTACAGTCTGAAAAGTGTTGAACTTCAAGGAACTTAGGTGTTCTTGTTCATTATCACTGAAAATGGGGTTGCAGGATCTAGAACCAAGGGACTGAGATTAGGAGAATTTTCTTTCCTCGGGGAGCTGTGGAGATTCAGTGATTGAGTATGCTCAAAACTGAGATTGATTGATTTCTAAATTTGAAAACCAACAACAGAGATGGGAAAAGTGCAGGAAAATTGTTTTAAAGATCATATATGATTAGTCATTGAAGGCTGGAGCAAGGCCGAAGGTGATTTGACTACCGATTTGACATATCGGTACAGGCTTGGAGGACCGAAGGGCTTGTTCTTGTTCCGTACTTCTCTCTGTTCTTCTATTTTATATTCTTATTTCGACTTCCTGCCCGGTGACTCCCTTCAGGATATGCTGGACCTTTCGATGAACTTTCAGTTGAAGTATATGTCCACTAACAGGTCACCTCAAGTCGAATATTATCCTGACCTTGAATGTGCATCCCTGCTCCTTAACATCATAAAGTAGAACAGCTTAGATCATTGTGATTGGACCCAAATCCTTCTTCACCTTGGGACCGCCTTCAACATTGCAACCACTGCCTTCTCAAAGACTATACTGGGCTTGCCGATAACATCCAGAGGCTGTGAATGAAAACCAAACGTCATTCTTCTTGATTTCTTGGAGTTCCATGGCAGCTGCTAAGAGCGACGAGCCTACCCACCAGTCAAAAACTTCCCTTCAGTTTCTGCTACTGATACAGTGTCACATGGGTCAACTGCATACCCGGCATGAAGACAGCGATCGGTTTCCTCTTTGTATTACTCTTAGAATGCAAGGAAGGGTTATCTCCAGCACCACTTCAACAGGAGATACTGACAGAAAAGGGGCGAAAGTGAAAGCTTTGCAATATACATTTCTTCAAAATTCCATGAAATTGCAATCTATGTGACCAAGGGCCTGATTCCACACTGTAAGTAATCTAATCTAATCTAATGAGGAATAGGCGGCATGTCCCAGTTTCTTCCTGAAACCAGTAAGGTGCGCACTAATACGGAGAGATTCAACGTTTCCTCCGATACCTATCTTGGCTGCTGACGAGTTCTTGGTCTTGCCCGGTGGTAGGAAATAACTTTCTGTAACTGTGCTGAGGAATCTGATGGCTGCCAGCACCACTCAAGGAAACCAAGCTTCGTTTTCCTTGCTCCTGGCCCTTTCTTGGTGACCAATAGAAACATTCGCAGCTTTCTCCTGTTTTTTTCACAGTCCTGTTGAAGCTGATTGATAATCATATGGTCACCATCCTTCCCTCTGTGCTTCATTGAGATGAGTCAGCGACTTTGTGTCAATAAATTGCAGCTTTAACTCCTTCTGTGCTGTCCAATTTATTAGAATCTGGCGGACCCGCCTGAGGGGATGTTTAGTACAGGTTCCCTGTGGAGCAGACCTCCTGCTATAAGCATTGAGTCCACTCTTTGTCCGAGATATCCCCTGCCAAACCATGCTGAGTCTAGATTGTGATCTCTTCACCATCTGGAAAACAACTCTTTCCGCTTTCACAGAACCTGCCATGATTTCCCATCGCCTATGTTACAAAACAGCAATACTGCGTTTACATTGTGCGATTTAGAGACTAAGAGAGAGTTTAGAAACCGGCAGGGAGTGGGAATAAAGGAAATTCCTGTGTTTAGAAAGCGCAGTCCCCTAGTGAGCCGTGCCGGGCCCTCCATTTGGCACTGCATTTGACAGTGGGATGTTTGAAGATGCCACGACGTTAAAATAGACAGTGTGCAATTTAGACAGTTATAAAAAGTTGGGAAGGGGCTTTGAAAAATTCAGCGAGTAGGAGAAGCCATGGGACATTGCGTTCTATGTAGGCAAGTGTGGTGACGTTTTGAACTCAAAAGAGGTAATGGTGTGGAACTGCAGAGGAGAAAAGCAATTTGGAAATCCACAACATCAAACGCCATCAAGAGCCAGGAATGAGGTACAAAACTAATTGACGAGGAGAATGCATGGTCACTGTGAGCTGAAGGGAGGCTGCAAAACCAAGTGAGAAGAGTTGGCTTCAGCTGGGTGCAAACCGCGCTTTCAGGGTTACTTTATCAGGACGCGATTTAGAAAATCAAATAAAATCAAAATACTGTGGATGCTGGAAATCTGAAATAAAAACTGAAAGTGGTCGGAAAACTCAGCAGGTCTGGCAGCACCTGTGGAGGGAGAAAACCCAGATCGAGTTTCGTGTTCAAAGGCTTTTCTTCGTAAAGTGGAGAAGATTTGCCTTGGTGTTATTCATGTGCTAGAGATGGGATGTGATTTGATAGGGTGGATATAGAGGAAATGTTTCTTCCAAAAAGGTGTTTAAGGGCAGAGAGGGTTCACTCAGAAAGCACAATGCACAGACACGGTGGAAGGGGTAATGATTCCTCTGGGCAACATGGATGGGGAGGAACAGGGCTTCTTAAAACAGGACCGAGAGTCCTTGAAACTTGAAATCAGGCCACATTTTTACACATACAGGAGATTCATGCTGCTGAAGCAACTGAGGCTTTGAAGACTGAAACGAGGATCTGTTGTTAAGTCTGGGCATCCAATGTCAGTCTGGAGCAACAGAGAGCAAATGAAGCTAAGCTTCAGACCAGCCGTCACCGAGTTAATAGTTTAACACATCTCTTGGTTCTCCTGTTGCAGCTCCTGCTCTCGAGATCTTTGTATTCCAGAAGCAGAGACTTTGAACTTCTCCCCGGAACTGGAATACCCACAAGCAGGTGGTCTCAGGCCAACACGATCCAAGCTGCGATCCATGCAGCCCAATATATCTGCAACAAAGGTGACTGCCATCCACTCAAACTGAAGAAGTAAAGGCAGAGATTGCTGGCGAAACTCAGCAAGTCCGGCACCATCAATGTGCCAACGTTCCTAAGCAGTTAACGTTTAGGAAAAAAATGCTCTTCATGTTGAAGGTGGAGATGGAATTCAGAGAGAGAAGAGAGAGCCAAATGAAAGGAACATCGAACATTACAGCATAGTACAGGCCCTTTGGCCCTCGATGTTGCTCCAATCTGAAGCCCATCTGTTCCATTTTCATCCATGTTTGTCCAATTACCATTTAAATGCCCTTAAAGTTGGTGAGTCTACTGCTCTTGCAGGCAGGGCGTTCCATGCCCTTACTACTCTCTGAGTAAAGAAACTACCTCTGACATCCGTCCTATGTCTATAACCCCTAAATTTAAAGCGATGCCCCCTCGTGTGAGCCATCAACATCCCGAAGAAAAAAAGTTACACTGTCCACCCGATCTAACCCTCTGATTATCTTATATGTCTCAATTAAGTCATCTCTCAACCTTCTCTCTAATGAAAACAGCCTCAAGTCCCTCAGCCTTTCCTCATACGACCTTCCCTCCATACCAGGCAACATCCTAGTAAATCTCCTTTGCACCCTTTCCAAAGAATCCACATCCTTCTTATAATGCAGTGACCAGAATTGTATGCAACACTCCAAGTGTGGCAGCACCAGAGTTTTGTACAGCTGCAGCATGACCTCATGGCTCTGAAACTCAATCCCTCTACCAATAAAAGCTAACACACCGTATGCCTTCTTAACAACCCTATTGACCTGGGTGGCAACTTTCAGGGATCTATGTACTCGGACACTGAGATCTCTCTGCTCATCTACACTATCAAGAATCTTACCATTAGCCCAGTACTTTTTATTCCTGTTGCTCCTCTCAAAGTGAATCATCTCACACTTTTCCACATTAAATTCCATTTGCCACCTCTCAGCCCAGCTCTGCAGCTTATCTATGTCCCTCAGTAACCTGCAACATCCTTCAGCACTGTCCACAATTCCACCTATCTTAGTGTCATCTGCAAATTTACTAACCCATCCTTCTATGACCTCACCCAAGTCATTTATAAAAATGACAAACGAAAGTGGCCCCAAAACACATCTATGCAGTACACCATTGCTAACTGAACTTCAGAATGAACGTTTCCCACCACTCTGTGCCTTCTTTTAGCTAGCCAATTTCTGATCCAAACTGTTAAATCACCCTCAGTCCTATGCCTCCGTAGATTGTGCAATAGCCTACTGTGGGGAACCTTATCAAACACCTTACTGAAATCCAAACACACCACACCAACCGCTTTACCCTCATCCACCAGTTTGGTCACTGTCTCAAAAAACTCAATAAGGTTTATGAGACCTGACCCATCCTTCACAAAGCCGTGTTGACTATGCCTAATCAATTTATTCCTTTCTAGATGAATATCAATTATATCTCTTAGAACCTTTTCCAACACTTTACCCACAACTGAAGTAAGGCTATAATTGCCAGGGTTATCTCTATTCCCCTTCTTGAACAAATGGTCAACATTTGCCATCCTCCAGTCTTCTGGCACTATTCCTGTCGACAGCAATGACATAAAAATCAAAGCTAAAGACTCTGCAATCTCCTGTCTGGCTTCCTAGAGAATCCTAGGGTAAATCCCTCTGGCTCAGGGGACTTATCTATTTTCACACTTTCCAGAATTGCTAACACCTCCTCCTTGTGAACCTCAATCCCATCAAGTCTAGTAGGCAGTATCTCAGTGTTCTCGACAGCACTGTCTTTTTCCAGTGTGAATACTGACGAAAAATATTCATTTAGCATTTCCTAGCTCCTCAGACTCCAGGCACAACTTCCCACTACTATCCTTGACTGGCCCTAATCTTTCCCTCAACATTCTTTTATTCCTTACATACCTATAGAAAACCTTAGGGTTTTCCTTGATCCTATCTGCCAACGATTTCTCTTGTTCTCTCCTGGCTCTTCTTAGCTCTCTCTTTTGGTCTTTTCTAGCGAACTTGTAATTCTCAAGTGCCCGAACTGAGCCTTCACATCATATCCTATCATAAGCCTTCTTCCTCCTGACATGGACATACTTATCAAGGACACACAGTAGCTGTTCCTTGAATAGGATCCACATTTCAATTGTGCCCACCCCCTGCAGTTTCCTTCCCCATCCTATGCATCCTAAATCTTGCCTAATCACATCATAAATGCCTTCCCTCAGTTATGACTCTTGCCCTGCAGTATATGCCTCTCCCTTTCCATCGCTGAAGTAAACATAACCAAATTGTGGTCACTATCATCAAAGTGCTCACATACCTCCAAATCTAACACTTGGCCGGGTTCATTACTCAGTACCAAATCCAATGTGGCCTCCCCTCTTGTTGGCCTTTCTACATACTGTGTCAGAAAACACTTCTGGAGACATTGGACAAAAACTGACCCATCTAAAGTACTTGAACTATAGTATTTCCAGTCAATATTTGGAAAGTTAAGCCCCCATAACAACTTCCTGTCAACCTCGCTTCTAGCCAGAATCATCTTTGCAATTCTTTCCTCTAGATCTCTGGAATTAATCGGAGGCCTGTAAAAACTCACAAAGGGTAACCTCTCCTTTCCTGTTTCTAACTTCAACCTATACTATCTCAGTAGACAAGTCCTCAAATGCCCTTTCTGCCATTGTAATACTCTCCTTGACTAAAAAAATGCCACATCTCCCCCTCTTTCACCATCTTCTTTGTGTTCTGACTGAAACATCTAAAGCCTGTCCCTGGGTCTATCCATGTCTCCGAAATGGCCACAACATCGAAATCCCAGGTACCAACCCATGCTGCAAGTTCACTCACCTTGTTCCAGATGCTCCTGGCGTTGAAGTAAACACACTTCAAATCTCCTTCCTGCTTGCCGGTGAACTCTTGTGACTGTGAAACCTCATTTCTAACCTTACTGCTCTCAACCTCCTGGACACTGGAACTACAATTTTGCTTCCCATCCCCCTCCTGCATTGGTTTAACCCCACCTGAAGAGCTTTAGCAAATTCCCCCCTCCCCCCCACTCCCAGGATATTGGTACCCCACTGGTTCAGGTGTAGACTATCCTGTTTGTAGAGGTCCTACCTACCCCAGAATGTGCCCCAATTGTCCAGGTATCCAAAACTCTCCTCCTATGCCATCCCAGTAGCCACGTGTTCAACTCCTCTCTCTCCCTATTCCTCGCATTGCAAGCACGTGGCACAGGCAACAAACCAGAGATAACAACTCTGTTTGTTCTAACACTAAGGTTGCACCCTAGCTCCATGAATGTCTGCCTTAAATCCCTATCCCTTTTCCTACCTGTGTCATTTGTGCCTATGTGGACCATGAGTTGAAGCTGCTCCCCCTCAAGGATCCCAAAAACACGATCCAAGACATTACGAACCCTGGCACTTGAGAGGCAACACAACAACCTTTAGTCTCTCTCGTTCCCATAGAACCTCCTATCTGTATGGGCACCCCAGTGACTAATGCTCTGCTCATCTCACCCATTCCATTATGAGCAACAGGTACAGACTCTGTGCCAGAAATCTGTACCCCATGGCTTAGCCCTGATATGTCGTCCCCACCAACAATATCTAAAACTATATACTTGTTATTGAGGGCAATGGCCACAGGGGATCCCTGGACTGTTTGCTGGTTCCCTTCTGATGCCTGACGGTAACCCATCTGCCTTTTTCTTATACCTGAGGTATGACTACTTCCCGTAACTCTCCACAATAACCCTCTCTGCCTCCTGAATGATCTGGAGTTCATCCAGCTTCAATTCCAGTTCCCTAACACAGTTTTTGAGGAGCTGGAGTTGGGTGCACTTCCTACAGAGGGTGTCAGTAGCGACACTAGCAGTCTCCCTTACCTCCCATGTTCTGCAGAAGGAACATTCAACTGTCCTAACTGCCATTGCCACTATTCTAAATTCCCAAAGAGACTGTAGAAAAATAAAGAATAAAAAAAAACCTAAGTTACCTTACCAGTTCTGGTGATCAGAACATTTTTTTTGGTTAGAGGAGGAGGATGGTTACCTAAGTAGTCTTTCGGGTAAAGCAACCCTCCAAATATATTATTTCACTTACTCAGCTGTCCCACGTCTGCTCCTGCTCAGCATGTACTCAGTAATCAGTAATTCACTTTCCCGTCAACCCCCTGGTTGACATTCCCACTCTTCCTGCTTGTGAAATAAAAATGGAGGGCCCCTTCACTCAAGGTAAGGATTTAAATAGTGATTTACCTTCCCGTCAGTCCCCAGGTCCACACAGCAAGTCTTCCTGCTGCTGAAACAAAAAGGAGAAGGTAAACACGGGGATCATGGATAGCAGGCCAAGAGAGAAGAACTAAAAGTGTGGTGCTGGAAAAGCACAGCCGGTCAGGCAGAAACTGAGAAGCAGGAGAGTCGACATTTCAAGCTTAAGCTCTTCATCAGGAAGTACCTCAGGCTCCTCATTCATTCCAGATGAAGGGCCCTGAATGAAGAACTTATGCTCGAAATGTTGACTCTCCTGCTCCTTGGATGCTGCCTGACCGGCTATGCTTTTTCAGCACCACACGTTTTGACTCTGATCTCCAGCATCTGCAGTCCTCACTTTTTCCAAGATAGAAGAACACTTAATAAGTGATATTAAGAGTTGAGGGTAGCAGAGACTGAAAGCATCCCATATCCTGTAATGTGATAACAGGCCTAGGAATGGGTGAGAATGGGTGACTGTGACAAAGGTAATCTATCTCATAACAGGACCAGGATATGGGATTTTTTAAAGCATCTGAAAGGATTAAATCAGGCTGCAAATTTATTGAACTCGATATTGAGTCCTAGAGGTTGCATGGTCCCCAAGTGAAAAATGAAATGTTGTTATGTGAGTTTGTGCTGAGGCTCAGTGGAACACTGCAGCAGGCCTGTGACAGAAATGTTGGTAACACAGTGGACTGCTGAAGTGGCAGGCAGCTGGAAGCTCAGACTCATGTTTACGGATAGAATGTCAGTATTTTACAGAGTAGTCACCTAGTCGATGTTCCTCTCCTCAGTTTAAAGGAGACCACATTTTTAAAAGTGAATACAATAGACTAGATTGACTGAAGTGCAGGTAAATCGCTGCTTCACCTGGAAGGTGGGTGTGGGGCATTGGATGTTGATGAGGGAGGAAATAAATAGGCAAGTGTTACATCTTATGCGATTGCAGGCAAAGATGCTGCTGAGATCATTATTATAGAATCCCTACAATGTAGAAACAGGCTACTTGGCCCGAAAGTCCACACTGATCCTCCAAAGAGTATCCCACCCAGACCCATTCCTTTACTGCTCTATATTTCCCCTGACTAATGCACCAAGCCTCCACATCCCTGGACACTATGGGCAATTTAGCTTGGCCAATCCATGTAATCTACACATTTTTGGATTGTGGGAGGAAACCAAAGCACCCAGAGGAAACCCACACCGACACGGGGAGGATGTGCACACGACAGATAGTTGCCTGAGGCTGGAATCAAACCCAGGTCCCTGGCTTTGTGAGGCAGCAGTGCTAGACAGATGTGGGGAGATGTTGGGAATGGAGGAGGACTGGACCAGGGATTCCAGATGCAAACTGTCTCTGTGGAAGGCTGACAAGGGGTAGGAGGGGAATAGGTGTCTGGTGGTGGCATCCCACTGGAAGTGGAAGAAATTATGGCTTTTAATACTTTGAATGTGGATACTGGTAGGCTGGTAAGTGAGGACAAGGGGGCTCTATCATTGTTGCGGGAGAGAGGGAAAAGGTAAGGACTGAAGTGTAAGAGGTGTGTTGGCCATGTCCAAGTGCTCTTTCAACCACGGTAGTGAAGAATCCCCAGTTGAGGAAAAAGATGGAGATTTCGTAGGCCCCTTGTTAAAGTTGGCATCACTGGAACAGATGTGCCAGAGAGGGAGAAACTGGGAGAATGGGATGGAGTCCTTACAGGAAGCAAGATTTGACAATATAAAGTAGGGAGAGCGAATGGGTTTGTCATGGCCAGCCCATCCCCAGAAATGGAAACAGAGACATCCAGGAAAGGATGGGAGGAGTCAGAGATGTACCAGCCTGCTCCGCTATTCACTAAGATCATGGCTGATCTTTTCCTGGACTCGGATCCACTTACCTGCATTCTCACTGTATCCCTTAATTCCTTTATTGTTCAAAAGTATCTATCTTAGCTTTAAAACGTAGCATCAACTACTTCACTGGGCAAGGAATTCTATAGCTTTACAACCCTCTGGGTAAGGAATTTCCTTCTCAATTCAGTCCTTCTAGTCTTGAGGCTGTAACCTATTGTTTCACCTCCGTGGAAACATCCTCTCTACTTCTATCTTATCTATTCCCTTCATAATTTTATATGTTTCTATAAGATCCCCCCTCATTTTTCAATGAATATAATTCCAATGAATATAATTCCAGTCTCTCCTCATAAACCAACCCCCTCAACTCATGAATCAGTCTAGTGAACCTCTTCTGCACCCCCTCCAGTGCCAGTACATCCTTTCTCAAGTAAGGAGACCAAAACTGCATGCAGTACTCCAGCTGTGGCCTCATCAGCACGCTGTAGAGCTGCAACATAACCTCCCTGCTTTTAAACGCAATCCCTTTAACAATGAAGGACAAAATTCAATTTGCCTTCCTAATTACTTCTTGTACCCACAGACCAAAATTCTGTGATTCATACACAAGGATACCCACTAGCAGCATGCTACAACTTTTTAACCAGCTTGGTCTGCACCATCAGCTGTCTGTGCACTGGCAGCTACAATGTCCAGATCACCCACAGAACAGCAAGCCTACTCCTCCCAGCGATTCAGCCCCAATAGCGTTGGCCGGTGAGGAATCACTGAGTTAAAACAAACTCTGAAAGAGACTGTGACTGGCAGAATGAGCCAGGCCCCCGTACAGCAAGGGAGCAATATCCAATAGAAACAGTAGATACAATTCATCAACACAACCATTGCTAGAACTGGTTACTGAGTTCATCTCATTGCTGCCAACTTCCCCATATGACAGGAATAAATTTTGAAAGTAAACCCTGTGGGCAATTGAATTTTGAAACAGAAAAAAAGATCATTCAGCCATTACTCTTTGATCTATTGTCTGGAAACCAACAGATTATTAATTCAGGAAAAAAAATGCTTTTCCTGAAGTTGGAGTTTTCGAGGTTTAAACTTTCTCTCATCAATGCGTGTTCTCTCAACGTTAAACCTCAACTGACAAGGAGCCAGATTTCAAACGGAGAACTAGTTTCATTGGACCTATTTGTTTGGGATCCGCTAGATTACCTGCATACGAACATTTATTCTATAATATTCTGTTATGAGGTATTTCACATGCGATATATTTTACTTTCAGAGGCAAAAATACTTATTTGAACATTTTTGCTGCAAGTTCCTCGAATTGTACTGCTGTGACAAACATGGTCAGACATCTTTTAAACCCCAAACGTGTTTTCTAAAGGTGGAGAGCATCGCCGTCACGCCCCATGTTTACATCGAGAGCAGTGAGGGACAGACAGCACCCAAAAGTATTCTCCAGTACGAACCTGCCCCCTCTGGTTCTCGCTTGTTGATGACACTTGGATAATATTTGGACACGGATTTCACGGCAAATCTACCGCAAACGAAGCCCCCCTGCAGCTCCATTTTAATTCCTTTTATTTCAATAAGTTTCAAACTCCATTCCATTTTCCAAGTTTCCCGACTGCCTCCAATTTAGAGTTGTCTGGATTGGGTCACAATCCTGGTTTGTAAACTTGGAGGTGAGAAGCCCCAGGACGGAGTAAACCCTTTCCCCACTTCCTATCAAGTCCTGGCGTCACTGAGAGGGAAGCAGGCCGCTGCTGACAGCTCAGTGTCCTCGTTACCATCAGAAAACAGGGCGATATCCTCCAGCTGCCGAATGAAGTCACAAGAGGACGACAGCAAAAATGTTGCTCAAGAGGTTTTGTTTAACACCAGTCATAGGAACTGGACTTGATATTGTTTTGACCAAGTCATGACTGGCACCGGAGAGAGGGCTGGGGGAGATCTTGGTGAAAACATACCTACCTGCCTGCTTCTAGTTAAAGCAGCCCACATCACTATAGTTACTGCTCTTTGAGTAAGGAATTAGATATAAACACACACCTCATGTTAGTTTCTGGCCTGGACTATGGAGCATAATGAAATTTCTGGCATTTTAACATAAGAATGAAGAGGAAGGATGGACTTGTTGAGTGCCTGCCACGGCCTTGCTGCTGGAGTCAGAGGGCTGTAGCTTTAAGTCCCACTGCATGCTGGTGAAGGTGATCCAGCCTGGTTCTCAGAGGGAGTGGGTTGCACTGTGTGAGGTGTTGTCCTTCACATATATTGCTGATGCTCCTAGAGATCAAACCTACAAACCACTGGTTATAGTCATATAGTCACACAGTGATACAGCACAGAAACAGACTGTACAAACAGAGAAATTCTTCCAACAATTATCTGTCAACTACACTGGGAAATAGCAATTTACTGTTTAACTTAACTCAACGTGATTTGTGGGTTCTTGCTGTGTATGAATTATCTGCCAAATTTGCCTGAAGACATTGATGATAGTGATGGATTTTCCAATGGTCAACAATGAAGATTCATCATTTTGGTTAGTGCCTTCTGACATCTGGTGTTAGAGAGTCATAGAGCCATAGAGCTGTATGGCACGGAAACAGACCCTTTGGTCCAACTTGTCCATGCTGACCAGATATCCTAAACTAATCTAGTCCCATTTTCCAACACTTGGCCCATATCCCTCTCAGAGAAAGTGAGGACTGCAGATGCTGGAGATCAGAGCTGAAAAATGTGTTGCTGGAAAAGCGCAGCAGGTCAGGCAGCATCCAAGGACTGGAGAATCGACGTTTCAGGCATTAGCCCTTCTTCAGGAATGAGGAAGCTGTCCCAAGCAGGCTAAGGTAAAAGGTAGGGAGGAGGGACTTGGGGGAGGGGTGTTGGGAATGCGATATGTGGAAGGAGGTTAAGGTGAGGGTGCTAGGCCAGAGAGGGAGTGGGGGCGGAGAGGTCGGGAAGAAGATTGCCGGTCAAGAAGGCCATGAAGTGTTGCCATGGTGTGGTGATGGAGGAGGCCAAGGACCTGCATGTCCTTGGCGGAGTGGGAGGGGGAGTTAAAGTGTTCCACCATGGGGCGGTTGGGTTGGTTGGTGCGGGTGTCCCAGAGGTGTTCTCTGAAACGTTCCGCAAGTAGGCGGCCTGTCTCCCAATGTAGAGGAGGCCACATCGGGTGCAGCGGATGCAGTAA
>NC_057737.1:47800507-47816489 GCF_004010195.1 Chiloscyllium plagiosum | reverse complement strand
TGGGATGGCGTTTTTACAGGGGGCAGGGTGGGAGGAGGTGTAATCTAGGTAGCTGTGGGAGTCGGTTGGTTTATAGTAAATGTCTGTGTTGAGTCGGTCGCCTAAGATAGAAATGGAGAGGTCTAGGAAGGGGAGGGAGGAGTCTGAGACGGTTCAGGTAAATTTGAGGTCGGGGTGGAAGGTGTTAGTAAAGTGGATGAACTGTTCAACCTCCTTGTGGGAGCACGAGGTAGCGCCGGTACAGTCATCGATGTAGCGGAGGAAAAGGTGGGGGTTGGTGCCATTGTAGCGGCGGAAGATGGACTGTTCCACATATCCGATGAAGAGGCAGGCATAGCTGGGGCCCATGCGCTTCCTCCAAAACAACTTCTCTTTCCAATTCTCCCACTTCCTCCAAACCAAAGGCGTAGCCATAGGCACCCGCATGGGCCCCAGCTATGCCTGCCTGGACTCTCTCACCCCATGGAAAAGACTTTGTCTATTTATCCTATCCATGCCCTTCATGATCTTATAAACCTTTATGAGGTCACCCCTTAGCCTCCGACGCTCCAGGGAAAACAGTCCCAACCTATTCAGTCTCTCTCTATAGCTCAAACTCTGCAACCCTGGCAACATCCTTGTCAATCTTTTCTGAACCCTTTCAACTTTCACAACATCTTTCCGATAGGAAGGAGACCAGAATTGCATGCAATATTCCAAAAGTGGCGTAACCAATGTCCTGTACAGCCGCAACATGACCTCCCAACTCCTATACTCAATGCTCTGAAGGAAAGCATACCAAACGCCTTCTTCACTATCCTTTCTACCTGCGACTCTGCTTTCAAGGAGCTATGAACCTGCTTGAGGATCTGAGGAGAGAATCTGGGGAGGCGGCTCCCATTCTCTCTCTGCGCTTGCACACACACTTTCCCCCCGCTGACTGTATGTGTTTGTGTGTGTGTGTGTGTGTGTGCATGCGCTAACCTTTCCTCACAAGGGTGATGCTCTGTCTGTCTTCAGGTGTCTCGCTTTTGGGTCAGACGAGAAGTTACCTGTGAAAGAGTTGAACCCGGTGTCAGGATGACCTCCGCGGGGAGGCTTAGGCACAAGTTTGCTAGCAAAGGTTCTGAGTTCAGTGGCAACAGCATCTTTGCTTGCCAGCCCCTCCACACCAGTTGCACAGACTCCCTGCCCTTCTGCCTTGCCAGAGTAGGGTTGGTGTGTAGTCCTTCTGTATTCCCGTGGTTCTTGATGAAAGTGAGTGATCGGTCCTGTATGCGGCGGTGGTTTCGGAACAGTCCCTTACATGGTGTGCAAGACCAGTGTGTGCTGTGTGCCTCCCAGCCTCCGTAGACCCCCACCGAGGTCATTGACAGCATTCCCAGCCACCGTTCTGGTTTCCCACTCCATTGCTGGCTTGCCGTTTGTCAGTTCGGTTACCTAGGTAATCTTGTCAGTAGCATATGCTTGTCTCAAAGATTAAGCCATGCATGTCTAAGTACACACAGCCGGTACAGTGACCCTGCGAATGGCTCATTAACTCAGTTGTGGTTCCTTTGATCGCTCCAAACGTTACTTGGATAACTGTGGTAATTCTAGAGCTAATACATGCAAACGAGTGCTGACCCATGCGGGGATGCGTACATTTATCAGACCAAAACCAATCCAGGCTCGCCCAGCAACTTTGGTGATCCTAGATAACCTCAGGTAGATCGCAAGTCCACGTGACGGTGATGACTCATTTGAATGTCTCTGTGTCTACCATGGGTAACGGGGAATCAGGGTTCGATTCCGGAGAGGGAGCCTGAGAAACAGCTAACACATCCAAGGAAGGCAGCAAGTTACCCACTTCCAACTCGGGGAGGTAATGACGAAAAATAACAATACAGGACTCTTTCGAGGCCCTGTAATTGGAATGAGTACACTTTAAATCCTTTAAAGAGGATCTATTGGAGGGCAAGTCTGCTGCCAGCAGCCGCGGTAATTCCAGCTCCAGTAGCGTATATTAAAGCTGCTGCAGTTAAAAAGCGAGTAGTTGGATCTTGGGATGGGGCTGGTGTTTGGCCGCGAGGTGAGCTATCACGTGTCCTAGCCCTTGCCTCTCAGCGCTCCCTTGATGCTCTTAGCTGAGTGTCCTGAGGATCTGAAGCGTTTACTTTGTTTTTTTGAGTTAGAAAAAGTTAAATTGCAAATGAAACAATTGGAGTTAGAAGATGAGGGAGTAGCGAGGAGAGAGGAAGAGAGGAACAGGGGCTGCCGGGAGGTAAGCTTTCCACTTAAAAAGGACTGACCTTGCGATTCAGGCCTTTTTAGTTAACAGCAGGAAGAGCGGGAGTGACAACCAGGGGGCTTCTGGGAAGGTAAATGATTGCTTTAAAAACTTACTTCATGAATAGGCAGTGCCCACGCTGAGCAGGAGCAGACACAGGATTGCTGAGAAAGTGAAGTATTATATTTGGGGGTTTGCGTTACCTGAAACACTACTTAGATAGTGCCACCCACACATCCTCCTCCTCGAACCAGATTGTTGAGCTAACCATTTTTAAAATTTCTTTATTTTTCAATAGTCTCTTTGGGAATTTAGAATAGTGGGAATGGAGGTTAGCGCAGTTGAATGTTCCTCCTGCAGAATGTGGGAAGTAAGGATCACCACTAGTGTCCCTGTTGACTGCATCAATGGGAAGTGCAACCAACTCCAGCTCCTCGAAAACCGCGTGAGGAAACTGGAGCTGGAGCTGGATGAACTTTGGATCATTTGGGAGGTGGAGGGGGTTATTGAAGAGAGTTACAGGGAGGTAGTCACACCTCAGATACAAGAAAAAGGCGGATATTTACCGTCAGGGGACGGAAGGGGAATTGGCAGACAGTGCAGAGATCCCCTGTGGCTGTTTCCACAATAACAATGATACCATTTTAGATACTGTTGGGGGGGAAGACTTACCGGGGGAAGTGATGGGGTACAGGTCTCTGGCACAGAGTCTGTCCCTGTTGCTCAGAAGGGAAGGGGGAGATGAGCAGAACGTTAGTCATTGGGGACTCCATAGTTAGGGGGACAGATAGGAGGTTCTGTGGGAATGAGAGAGACTCACGGTTGGTGTGTTGCCTCCCAGGTGCCAGGGTTCGTGATGTCTCTGATCATGTTTTCAGGATCCTTGAGGGGGGGAAGGAGCAGCCCCAAGTCGTGGTCCACATAGGCAGCAGTGACATAGATAGAAAAAGGGATGGGGATTTAAGGTATAAATTCAAGGGGCTAGAGCAAACAGAGTTGTTATTCTGGTTTGTTGCCTGTGCCACGTGCTAGTGAGGTGAAGAATAGGGAGAGAGCAGAGTTGAATACATGGCTACAGGGATGGTGCAGGAGGAGGATTTCACATACCTGGATAACTGGGGCTCATTCTGGGGGAGGGGGACCTCTACAAAACAGGATGGGTCTACACCTGACCCAGAGGGGTACCAAGGTCCTGGGGGGAAATTTGCTAATGCTCTTCAGGTGAGATTAAACTAATTCTTCAGAGGGATGGGAACCTAAATTGTAGTTCCAGTGTCCTGGAGGTTGAGAATAGTGAGGTCGCAAGAGTTCACCGGCAAGCAGGAAGGTGGTTTGAAATGTGTCTACTTCAACACCAGGAGCATCCGGAATAAGGTGGATGTACTTGCAGCATGGGTTGGTACCTGGGACTTTGATGTTGCGGCCATTTCGGAGACATGGATAGAGCAGGGTCAGGAACCTTCAGTGTTGAAGGTTCCAGGTTTTAATTCCTTCAGTAAGAACACAGAGAAGATGGTAAAAGAGGGGGAGGTGTGGCATTGTTAGTCAAGGACAGTATTACGGTGGCAGACAGGAATTTTGAGGACTCATCTACTGAGGTAGTATGGTCTGAGGTTAGAAACAGGAAAGGAGAGGTCACCCTTTTGGAGTTTTCTACAGGCCTCCAAATAGTTCCAGAGATGTAGAGGAAAGAATTGCAAAGATGATTCTGGATAGAAGTGAGGGTGACAGCGTAGTTGTTATGGGGGACTTTAACTTTCCAAATATTGACTGGAAGTTGGGTCAGTATTTTGTCCAGTGTGTGCAGGAGGGTTTTCTGACACAGTATGTAGACAGGCCAACAAGGGTGAAGCAATATTGGATTTGGTACTGGGGAATGAACCCAAACAGGTGTTAGATTTGGAGGTAGGTGATAGTGACCACAATTCAATCATGTTCACTTTAGCAATAAAAAGGGATAGGGCAGAGCAAGAGCAAGAGTTATAGCTGGGGAAAAGGCAATTATGATGCAATTAGGCAAGATTTCAGATGCATAGGATGGGGAAGGAAACTGCATGTCCTCGATAAGTATGTATCTGTCAGACAGGGAGGAAGTGGTTGAGCATGGGAGCTGTGGATTACTAAAGAAGTTGAATCTGTCAAGAGGAAGAGGAAGGCTTATGTTAGGATGAGATGTGAAGGCTCAGTTAGAATGCTTGGGAGTTACAGGTTAGTTAGGAGAGAGCTAAGAAAAGCCTGGATGGGACATGAGAAGTCATTGGCAGATAGGATCAAGGAAGACCCTAAAGCCTTCTACTGTGTTATCAGGAATAAAAGAATGTCTAGAGTAATATCAGGTCCAATCAAGGACAGTAGTGGGAAATTGTCTGTGGAGTCCAAGGAGATAGGGGAAGCGCTAAATGAATATTTTTCATCAGTATTCATTCTGGAAAAAGACATGTTATCGAGGAAAATATTGAGAAACAGGCGACTAGATGAGATGGGATTGAGGTTCACAAGTAGGAGGTGTTAGCAATTCTGGAAAGTATGAAATTTATCCTCGGATTCTCTGGGAAGCCAAGGAGGAGATTGCTGAGCCTTTGGCTTTGATCTTTATGTCATCATTGTCTACAGGAATAGTGCCAGAAGACTAGAGGATAGCAAATGTTGTCCCCTTGTTCAAGAGGGGAGTAGAGACAACCCTGGTAATTATAGACCAGTGAGCCTTACTTCGCTTGTGGGTAAGGTGTTGGAAAAGAGATAGAATTTATAATCATCTAGAAAGGAATAACTTGATTAGGGATAGTCAACACGGTTTTGTGAAGGGTGGGTCATGCCTCACAAACATTATTGAGTTTTTTGAGAAGGTGACCAAACAGGTGGATGAGGGTAAAGTGGTTGATGTGATGTATATGGATTTCAGTAAGGAGTTTGATAAGTTTCCCCATGGTAGCCGATTCCACAAAATACGGAATTGAGCGTGATTTAGTAGTTTGGCTCAGAAGTTGGCTAGCTGAAAGAAGACAGAGGATGGGGGTTGATGGGAGATGTTCATTATGGAGTTCAGTTACTAGTGGTGTACTGCAAGGATCTGTTTTGAGTCCACTGTTGTTTGTATTTTATAAATAACAAAGGGCAACACGGTGGCTCAGTGGTTAGCACTGCTGCCTCACAGTGCCAGGGTCCCAGGTTCGATTCCAGCCTCGGGCAACTGTCTGTGTGGAGTTTGCTCATTCTCCCAGTGTCTGCATGGGTTTCCTCTGGGTGCTCCAGTTTCCTCCCACAATCCAAAGATGTGCAGGTCAGATGAATTGGCCATGCTAAATTGCCCATAGCGTTAGGTGCATTAGTCAAAGGGAAATGGGTCTGGGTGGGTTACTCTTTGGAGGGTCGGTGTGGACTGGTTGGGCCGAAGGAACTGTTTCCACACTGTAGGGAATCTAATCTAATCTTAAATGACCTAGATGAGGGCATAGAAAGATGGGTTAGTAAATTTGTGGATGACACTAAGGTCGGTGGAAATGTGCTGAAGAATGCTGAAATGATGAAGGATGTTGCAGGTTACAGAGCAGAGCTGGGCTGAGAGGTGGCAAATGGAGTTTAAGGTGGAAAAGTGTGAGGTGATTCACTTTGGAAGGAGCAACAGGAATACAAAGTACTGGGCTAATGGTAAGATTCTTGGCATTGTAGATGAGCAGAGAGATCTCTGTATCCACATACATAGATCCCTGAAAGTTGCCACCCAGGCTGAAAGGGTTGTTGGGAAGGCATATGATGTGTTAACTTTTATTGGTGGAGGAATTGAGTTTTGGAGCCATGAGGTCATGCTGCAGGTGTATAAAACTCTGTTGCGGCTGCACTTGGAGTATTGCTTACAGTTTTGGAATAATTATAGGAAGGATCTGGAAGCTTTGGAAAGGGTTCAGAGGAGGTTTACCAGGATGTTGCCTGGTATGGAGGGAATGTCTTATGAGAAAAGGCTGAGGGACGTGAAGCTATTTTCGTTAGAGAGAAGAAGGTTGAGAGGCAACTTAATTGAGACAAATAAGATAATCAGAGAGTTAGACAGGGTGGACAGTGTGAGCTTTTTTCCTCAGATGGTGATGGCTAGCATGAGGGGACATAGCTTTAAATTGAGAGGTGATAGATATAGGACAGATATCAGAGGTAGTTTCTTTACTCCGAGAGTAGTAGGGGCGTGGAACGCATTGTCTGCAACAGTAGTAGACTCACCAACTTTAAGGGCATTTTAATGGTCATTGGATAACCACATGGATGAAAATGGAATAGTGCAGGATTGATAGGCTTCAGATTGACTCCACAGGTCCATGCGACATTGAGGGACGAAGGGCCTGTACTGCGCTGTAATGTTCTATCTATCTATGAAGAAGGGGAAAAAATATTTAAAGGGCTGCAATTGGAAGAAAAAGAAAATGAAGAAAAGTCCCTAGCAGAAGAAAGGGAAGAAGAGAGAGAGTTTCAACTTCAGAAGTTGGCAATTAGACAGGAAAGTTGGCTCAAAGGGATGGAGATGATAGTAGAAGGTAGATTTAATGAGGAGGATAGTGACAATGAGCAAACCCATTGTAGCCAAAGACCTTGTGGGGATCTGTTTAAAAATATAAAAACATTTCCTAAATTTGATGAGAAAGATTTTGAAGCCTTTTTCATTTTATTTGAGAAAGTGGCTGAACAAATGAAGGGCCAGTGACCAAATAATGTCCGTAGGTATGGATAGTGAAGTGTTTGCAGTACTGTCAGAGGAGTATCAGGAGAGTATGAAGAAGTGAAAAAGGCTAATTTGAGTGCCTGCAAATTGGTACCAGAAGCACACAGACAAGGTTCAGAAATGTAAGAAAGGAACCAGGTCAGACTTATATCGCATTTGAATGAATTAAACAGAGCAACTTCGATATATGCATGAGAGCATTAAAGATAGAAAAGATATATAAGTCTCTTAGAGATATTATTCTGCTGAAGGAGTTTAAAAATTCACTTTCAGAAGTGATAAGAACTCATGATGAGTAACAAGAAGTTAAAACAGTTAGAAAAGCTGCAGAGATAGTGGATGAATACGCATTAGTGCATAAATTCACACTAAGCTTCTGACAGCAATTTCATTCCATGAGGGATAAAAATTGGGAAAGAGGGAGATCCTTCAATGAAAAACAAGAAAATAGACAACACTGGGAACAGCTTGCCACAGGTGAAAAAAGAAACCCAAGAGGGTGGAAAAGAGGTGAAAGGCCTCAGGTGTTTTCATGACAATAAGATGGGACACACAAAGTCACAGTGCTGGTGGTGTGCAAAGAACAAAGAACAAAGAAAATTACAGCACAGGAACAGGCCGTTCGGCCCTCCAAGCCTGCGCTGAGCCAGATCCTCTGTCTAAACCTGGAGCCTATTTCCTAAGGGTCTGTATCTCCCTACTCCCTGCGCATTCATGCATCTGGCTAGATACATCTTAAATGATGCTATCATGCCCGCCGCTACCACCTCTGCTGTCAACGCATTCCAGGCACCCACCACCCTCTGCGAAAAGAACTTTCCATACATATCTCCCTTAAACTTTTCTCCTCTCATCTTGAATTCGTGACCCTAAGTAATTGAGTCCCCCACACTGGGAAAAAGCCTCTTGCTATCCACCCTGTCTATATCTCTCATGATTTTGTCGAGCTCAATCAAGTCCCCCCCTCAACCTTCATCTTTCTGATGAAAATAATCCTAATCTACTCAACCTCTCTTCATACCTAGCACCCTCCATACCAGGCTTTCCTGGTGAACCTCCTCTGCACCCTCCCCAAAGCATCCACATCCTTTGGGTAATGTGGTGCAGTATTCCAAATGTGGCCGAACCAAAGTCTTATACAACTGAAACATTACCTACCAACTCTTGTTCTCAATACCCCACCCAATGGCCTTCTTGACCACTGTATTGACCTATGTTGCCACCTTCAGTGAACAATGGACCTGAATACCCAGATCTCTCTGTACATGAATTTTCCCCAGGAAAATTGAGAACCTCTGTTTGTGCTGGGGACCATGGGATTGCTGCCTCTGTTTGTGGTGGGGACCATGGGATTGCTGTCTCTGTTTGTGCCGGGGACCATGGGATTGCTACCTCTGTTTGTGGCGGGGACCATGGGATTGCTGCCTCTGTTTGTGGCGGGGACCATGGGCCTACTGCCTCTGTTTGTGCCGGGGACCATGGGCCTACTGCCTCTGTTTGTGCTGGGGACCATGGGATTGCTGCCTCTGTTTGTGCCGGGGACCATGGGATTGCTGCCTCTGTTTGTGCCGGGGACCATGGGATTGCTGCCTCTGTTTGTGGCGGGGACCATGGGATTGCTGCCTCTGTTTGTGCCGGGGACCATGGGGTTGCTGTCTCTGTTTGTGCCGGGGACCATGGGATTGCTACCTCTGTTTGTGGCGGGGACCATGGGATTGCTGCCTCTGTTTGTGGCGGGGACCATGGGCCTACTGCCTCTGTTTGTGCCGGGGACCATGGGATTGCTACCTCTGTTTGTGCCGGGGACCATGGATTGCTACCTCTGTTTGTGCCAGGGACAATGGGATTGCTGTCTCTGTTTGTGCCGGGAACCATGAGTCTGCTACCTCTGTTTGTGCCGGGAACCATGAGTCTGCAACCTCTGTTTGTGACGGGGACCACGGGATTGCTACCTCTGTTTGTGACGGGGACCATGGGATTGCTGTCTCTGTTTGTGCCGGGGACCACGGGATTGCTGTCTCTGTTTGTGCCGGGGACCACGGGATTGCTGCCTGTTCTCGTGCCAGGGACTGCGTGGCTACCACTTCTGTTTGCGCCAAAGACCACCTGACTGCCAACAGTGTTGATGAACGGGTTACGTCTGCTTCCACCCATGTGACTGCTCCAGAGCACACACTCGCTCCTGATGAAGACTCCACCCCCACGTCTGGACTGCGCTCTCCCTTCAGCTCCAGCCCCAAACCCTGCCATATATTCACCATGCCTCCCTGACCCCGCCCCCCCGCCCCCTCACTGAGGCTGAACGGTCAGTCCTCAGTAAAGGGCTCACCTTCATTCCCTTTTGCCCACAAAGCAAGAAATTTCACACCCGCCATGATGTTGAGTTCTTTTTCTGCTGCCCCTGCCTCAGCCTCTGCCTTTGCCTCCACCTCCATGCCTATTTCTATGAACAGGAATCCAACCCACCCTCTAATGGCCTCTTCCCCTGTCTCCAGCACATTCCATCCTCCTGGACACACCCCTCAGCCCTCCTACCCTCCCTCGAACTTTTAATCTTGAACTGTCGCCATGACATCAATTGCTTGGATCTTTCCACCCCTCTCACTCAGTCCAACCTCTCCGCATTAGAACACACAACCCTCTGCTCCTTTCGCTCCAACCCTTACCCACTATTAACCCCGCTGAAAAGGTGGAGTGCTGTAGTAGTATGGCAAACTGACCTCTACATCGCTGAGGACAGACGTCAACTCTCTGCCTTCTCCTACCATCCGCTTGACTATGATCCCATCTCTGATCACCAAGCCATCATCTCCCAGACCATCACCAACCTCATCATTTTGGGAGATCTCCCATCTACAGCCTGCAACCTGATAGTTCCACCCGTTCCTATTTCCTATCCAAGATCCATAAACCTGACTGCCCCCGTCAACCCATTCTCTCTGCCTGCTCCTGCCCCACCGCGCTCCTCCTACCTCAACTCTGTTCTTTCACTTTGGTACAGAACCTCCCTAGCTACAATTGAGACACAACCCATGCACTCCACCTCTTACAAAGCTTTCAATTCCCTGGCCCCCAGTACCTCATCTTCACCATGGATGTACAGACCCTTTACACCTGTATCTCCCACACAAAGGGCCTAAAGCCCTCAGCGTCTTCCTCTTCCATACACCAAACCACACCCCTTCCACTGACACCCTCATTTGCCTGGCAGAACTGGTCCTGACCCTCAACAATTTTTCATTTGATTCCTCCCAACCAAAGGGGTAGCAATGGACAGCCATATCGGCCCGAGCTATGCTGGCCTCTTTGTGGGAATCGAGGAACAGTCCCTCCTGCACAATTACACTGGCACCATCCCTCACCTCTTCCTCAGCTGTATTGATGACTGCATCAGTGCTGCCTTGTACTCCATGAGGTGCTCGAATGGTTCATCAACTTCACCAAAATCTTCCACCCTGCCCTCAAATTCACCTGAACCGTTTCTGAAACCTCCCTCCCCTGGCTGGACCTCTCCATCTCCTCCGGAAACGGACTTACCACTGATATCCATTTCGAACCCACTGACTCCCACAACTGCCTCGACTACACCTCCTCTCACCCCACTCCTGCAAAAATGCTATTCCATAATGCTATTCCGCTACATCTGTTCCCAGGATGAGGTATTTCATTCCAGGACATCCCAGATATCCTCCTACTTTAGGGTCCATAGTTTTTTCTCCTCAACCTCCCTTCCCCAACAACAATAAGGATAGAGGCCCCTTAGTCCTCACATACCACCCTACCAACCTCCGAATCCAACACATCATCCTCCAACATTTGACACCTACAATCAGACTCCCACCACCAAAAAGGTATTTCTTTCCCCACCCCTATCTGCTTTCTGCAAGGACTGTTGACACCATGACCCCCTCATCAATTCTACACCCCCCATCAACTTCACCACACCCAGTACCTTTCCCTGCCATCGCAAGAGGTGTAACACCTGCCCCCACACCTCCCCTCTCATCTCCTTCCAAGGCCCTAAACAATCCTTCCAGATCCAACAGAGATTCACCTGCATGTCAGCTAACCTCATTTATTGGCTCCTGATGTGCTCTCTTCTATATGAGAGAGACCAAACTCAGACTTGGGGAGCAGTTTGCAGAGCATTTATGCTGGGCACACACTAACCAACCTCACCTTCCAGTTACCATCCACTTTAATTCCCCCTCCCACTCCCCTGGTGATGTGTCCATCCTTGGCCTCCTCCACTATCAGAGTGAGGCCAAACGAAAGTGGAGGAACAACACCTGATATTTCACCTGGGGAACTTCCAGTCCGATGGCCTCAAAATTGACCCCCCAACCCCACCTTTCCACCCTCTATTTACTTCTGGGGTCCCCTCCCAAGTCCTGATGAAGGGTTTCTGCCTGAAACGTTGCCTTTCCTGCTCCTCGGACGCTGCCTGACCTGCTGTGCTCTTCCAGCTTCACATCTGTTGATTCTGAGTTCCAGGATCTGCAGTCCTTACTATCTCCTAGGGAAAAAAATTATTGGGTATATCATGTGAACATGTTACTATGGTACTATATCAGGGAATTGGAACCGGAGAAACAGGTATTAGTTACAGCCACTCAGAGTGAGGAATCAAATCCAGATGATTTAGATTTTGATGTGCCTCAGAATAAATTGAATAATGAGGAAGTCCTCAAGGAATGGGATAGGGTAGTGAGCTACCTGCCCCAGGACAGAGAGACTTGTTACAGTGCTATGAGGACCTATGTAGAAATAGAATGGGGAGGACTAATGCCATAGTACATGAGATTGATGTAGGGAATGCAGTGCCGATTCCAACCCCCTCCCCCAGGCCTAATCCTGTCAAACCAGTGCAGGTTCAAAAGGAAGTGCAAGGGGTGTTCCAAGTAGACGTCATAGAGACAAGTCGAAGCGAGTCAATTGTGTTGGTTCCCAAACTTGATGGTACTCAACATAGATTATCAGAACGTCAATGCTGTGACTAAATCTGATTTATGCCCCAATCCAAGGCTGGGAGGATTGTGTGGAAAAAGTAGACAAGCCACTTACATCACAAAGTTGGACTTACTTCATGGTTACTGGCAAGTACCTTTGTCAGAGAGAGGAAAAGGAGTTTCTGCTTTTTTAACCCCAAATGAACTATATCAGTTTAAAGTAATGCCCTACGGAATGAAAAATACAGCAGTCACTTTTCAAAGGCTAATTAACAGAGTTGCAGTATTGACTAATTGTGCTGTCTACATAAATAACTTAGTGATCTTTAACCATTCGTGGAAAGATCACATGGAACACTTGGCAGAGCTGTTTGAGAGATGACAGAAGGCAAAGTTGGTCATAAATTTGCTAAAAACAGAATTTACAAAGGCAGAAGTGACATTCTTAGGGCACAACGTTAGATACGGATGGATGACCCCAAAGGCCATCGAGGAATTCCAAAGCCCATCTTCAAAGAAGGAAGTGCGACACTTTTTAGGACTGAGTGGATTGTATAGGAAATTTATACCAAACTTTCGTAGATCAGTGGCACCATTGATGGATTTGTTATAAAATAACATGAAATTTTGATGAACAGAACAATTCCAGGAGGCATTTGAGAATTTAAAAACTGTGTTAACCACAGCACCCATTTTAGCCACACCAAAGTGCTTGAAAACCTTCAAAGTTGCCATTGACTTAAGCGATGTAAGTGTTGGAGCCGTGTTGTTACAGGAGAATGATTATGGAATTGAAAGGCAAGTTGGTTATTTTTCAAAACTACTCAATATGCACTAGAGGAAATATTCATACATTGAAAATGAGTTATTGAATTTGGTAATGGCCTTACAGCATTTTAATATTTATGTAGCAAACAATGCATCAGAGACAATTGTGCATACCAACCACAAACCTTTGACATTTCTGGTGAGACTGAGCTGAAAATGTGTTGCTGGAAAAGTGCAGCAGGTCAGGCAGCATCCAGGGAACAGGAGAATCGATGTTTCGGGCATAAGCCCTTCTTCAGGAATCATTTCTGGTGAGACTTAAGGACAAGAACACCAGCTTACTTTGTTGGAGACTCACATTATAAATATTTAATTTGTGGATTGTACATGTTGTGGGTCATGAAAATATTATCATGGATGCTTTATTGCGAGTTTAAAAGGAATATGTTTATGGAAGATAGAAATGGAAGGGTTCAATGTTAAATCTATGGAATTAGTATAAAATGTGTAATTGTAGATTAATGAGATATGGATCTAGTAATATAATGGAGTTAATGTTTTGAAATAAAGAATGAAGCCATCTTTTCATAATGGCGGTTCATTTTTTTAAAGGGGAGATGTTGTGATGTTGGGTAGAGTAATTGTAGATTGGGCGACAGGAAGTTAGAATTTGGTGTGTATAAAAAAAAGTACTGGGAGGGAGGTGAAGCATTATGTGGTCCCTTTAAAAGATGGTGTTTTTTTTCCTGTGCTTAGAGGTTAAAATGTATGCCTATGAGCAGCAGTTTAGGGGCTTGCAGGTGCACAGAGAGCCCAAACTGAAACATTTGTATCAGTTAGCAGGTCAAGCAGCAGTTTTTTAAATCAAAACAGCAGGTTTTGAACGTAGCCATTTAATTTTAACCAGGCACTCCGATCCCAAAACCTATTAAATTTAAATCTGATGATTTTAACAACATAGGACCGTCCTATGCAATAAATATCATGTCATCACAGGAATAAAAGAAGGCAGTTGGACTGAACCCCAGAGCTACCTGCCATCCGCCAAGCTAACAGCCCTCACCTCTCAAGAGAGAATCTCTGGCTCTCACAGTCACTTATGTATTAGAGAGAATACCATCTAATTAGTAACAGTACTAATGGCAGAGAAGACATTCCTGACAGAAGAAACAACGGAAGAAGGCACAGAACATTCTGAAAGACACATAACCTGGCTGTAATTTCAAGAGACTAAATTCAATTTTTGTTATATGAGTGGGACTTGTACTTTTTGCAACAGTATACCATTAGAATCTTATTTTATTTGGGAATAGTTAGTAGTTAGAAGGGATTTATTCATTTTGTTAATAGTTTAGTTAATTTGTTTGCTGTTAAGAGTTAGATAAATAAATTGTTACTTGTTGATTTTGAAGGGAGTGTCAGGGATTTATCTTGTTTAGCCACTAGAAGTTTCTGAAAAGCAGGTGACACCACTTTTCACACACTTTTTACAGATTATAGGGCGAGATGCCCATCTTTGAGTGTTTCAGTTTTAGTTCTTGAAGGAGGGTCAACCTCCGCTTCATAACAGATTCAACAGGATCGTGACTGATTTGATTTTACCATCAGCTCCATATTTCTGCACATCCTCAATAATCTTTCATCCCCATGGTAATCAAATATCTATCTACCTCTGCCTTTAAAGATTCTTCCTCCACTGTTTTTAGAGAAAGGAAAATGTCTTAGAACTTTTAGATAGTTCATGAATAAAGTATAACAAAATAAAGTGCAACCAAAAAAAAAGCTGAAGTGCTTGATGCCATTGGGACTCCAAAATGTAAAGAGTTTGATTCATCAGTATTAAAGTTCCTCACTTTGATCAGCACAAAACTGATATCAAAAATTCAGAAATAAAATATCAGACAGTAGCTACTTAAAACTAGATGATATTCTTTAAAATCTGGACTCTAATATCTCTTTATGTGGCTGTGTTGAAGTTTTGCCTGATTACATTCTTGTGAAACACTGAGATTAACACCAATTTATTCAGCACAATATTAAACTCATCTTGTTTCTTGTTTACCATGGGATGTTCCTCTGTTACAAGCACCATATATATGTAGGCAGTTATGGTAATGTGCTTCTTTGTTTGATGTGTATTTGAATTGTGCAATTATCTACTTGCCGAGACTGGACAGAGCTTGCTGTTGTTTTACAGAAGTTTTCCTCAGCTTTTATAATGAACAAACTGAGTGGTCATGGCATTGTTGCAAGGACGAATGAATTGAAACAAATCTCAATGTTTGCACTCGATTGTACCACCCATACTAAAATCTTGTTTCTTAATTTAGTCATAGAGCTGAACAGATGCTTCAGTCCAACTCGTCCATGCTGACCAGAGGGGTCCTAAATTAATCTAGTCCCATTTGCCAGCATTTGGCCCAAATCTCTCAAACCTTCCTATCTATATTCTCATCTAGATTTCCCTTTTAAATGTTGTAATTGTACCAGCCTCCAACACTTCCTCTGGCAGCTCATTCCATACATGCACTACCCTCTGTGTGAAAACATCACTTCTAAATTTTTCCCCTCTCACCTTAAACCTACACCTTCTAGTTTTGAACTCCCCCACCCCAGGGAAAAGATCTTGACTATTTACCCTATCCATGCCCCTCATGATTTTACAAACCTCTATAAGATCACCCCTCATTAGTAGAAGTGTTAACCATTCAAACAAATGGTTTGACTGTTCCACTGCAAAGAGAGGAGTTTGTGGGAAAGGGTTTGGTTTTGTGCAGTTAACATCACTCAGTCACTTCTGCCACGTTATCACTTCTGATGTAGCTTATTTTGTCATTCAGCATCATATTCAGTTGTGGCATTGTTGCCAGACCAATATAGTCACTGCTTGTTTCTTTACACCATATGATTACAGTTACTTACATAAAATATGCATGAGCAGGCTAATATTGTACTGGCAGCCAATACTGGGACTGTTGTGTGGGCAGGAGTCTCAGTTTGTGCTAGCAGATGGCGATTTATTTTGTTGTGTTGCTGTCTAACATTACTCACTTTAGATTATTGCTTTCTGGAAGTGATTAGCAGTTAACAATGAAAATTAATTTTAATAAGTAAATGCTTTACACTTCAAAATTTAATTAGTTTGTTTTTTAAATTAAGTTATTTTTGTAAATTTTCCCACTTTTATCCTTCAATGCTTTCTCCACAGCTCTCAACCTGACTTCTCCTGTTCAGATAGTAGATGCAGAAGGAGCACTGGCGTGTTTACAGCAGGGTGTGATCCCGAGGGGGATTCCTTTTCCCTCTTAT
>NC_057737.1:47797250-47800007 GCF_004010195.1 Chiloscyllium plagiosum | reverse complement strand
TTGCGTTGTATGGGGTTTGATGGCGAGGGGGGGCAGGGACTCGCGCGTGGTGTGCTGCTGCTGCCTCGTCTCCTGGATGGAGAGCGGATTTAACAGAAAACTCCGAGCCCCAGAAGAAAGGCATTGAACCAATTAATCGAATAATCAATTACCCGAATTAAATACTGCCCTCGTTTGGATAATCGAGGTTTCTCTGTACACCACATCCACTGCTCGACATTTATCAACTTGTCTCATCACATCCTCAAAGAACTCAATAAGGTTTGTGAGGCATGCTCTGCCCCTCACAAAGCCATTCTGACTATCTTTAATCAAACTGTTATTCCAAATAGACATAAATCCTATCTCTCAGAATCTTTTCCAGTACCTTGCTTACCATAGATGTCAGACTGATTGATTTGTCTGTAATTCCCATGGATTTCCCTATTCCCTTTCTTGAATAAAGGAACAACATTTGCCTCCCTCAAATCATCCGGTACTACACCCGGGGAGAGTGAGGATGCAAGGATCATCACCAGATGTGCAGCAATCTCATTCCTCATTTCCCATAGTAACCGTGGCTGTATCTGGCCCGACCCTGGGGATTTGTCTGTTTTGATGCTTCCCAGAATTTCCAGCACATCCACTTCATTAATGTCAATCTGTTCAATCTGTTAATAGTAACCTGGTCCACTCTGTTCTCACTATCAACAAGGTCTCTCTCTCTCTCTCTCTCGTGAATACTGAATCAAAAACACATTTAGGACCGCCCCTACTTCTTCAGACTCCAGTCACAAGTTCCCTCCACAATGTCTGATTGGCCTTACCCTCTCTCTGATCATTCGCTTATTCCTCATGTAAGTGTAGAACACCTTTTCATTTTCCCTAATCCTTCCCACCAAGGCTTATTCAATGCCGCCTCCTGGCTCTCCTCAGTCCATTTTTGAGTTCTTTCCTAGCTACCCTGCAATCCTCTCAAGCTGTGCCAGATCCTTGCTTCCTCAACTTTAAGTAAGCTTCCTTTTTCCTTAGTGGGTGGCACAGTGATTAGCACTGCTACCTCACAGCACCAAGAGCCCAGGTTCAATCGCTACCTCGGGCAACTGTCTATGTAGAGTTTGCACATTCTCCCTGTGCCTGCGTGGGTTTCCTCTGCATGCTCTGGTTTCCTCCCACAATCCAAAGATTGTGCAGGTTAGGTGAATTGGTCATGCCAAATTGCCCATAGTGTTAGGTGCATTAGTCAGGGGTAAATATAGAGGAGGGGAAAGGCTCTCGGTGGGTTAATCTTTGGAGGGTCGGTATGGACTTGTTGGGTCAAATGGCTTGTTTCCATACTGTAGGGAATCTATAATCTAATCTAATCCTCTTGAGGAGAAGCTTCTCTTTTGTCATCCAAAGCTCCTTCACCTTTCAATTCCTTGCTTGTCTCAATGGTACAAAGTTATCCAACACTCCCAACAAGTGCTACTTAAACAGCCTCCACATTTCTGTTGTGCTTAACCTGTACAACAGTTGTTCCCAATTTATCCTCCCTTCCCACTTCCTGTCTAATTGCATTATAATTTTCTCTCCCCCAATTAAATATCTTCTCATACTGTCTGCCCCTATCCCTCTCCATGGCTATGGTAAAGGTGAGGCACTTGTGGTCACTGTCACTGAAATGCTCTCCCAATGAGAGACCTGACACCTGGCCTGGCTCATTGCCAAGCACCAAATCCAACTAATCCAGAAACCCAGGCTAATGTTCTGAATGCTAATGTGTTTGAATCCCACTGTGGCAGATGATGAAATCTGAATTCAATGAAAATATCTGGAATTAAAAGCTAGCCTAAAGGTAACCATATAACTACTGTCAATTCTTGTAAAAACCCATCTGGTTCAATAATGTTCTTTAAGGAAGGTTGTGCCAAACTGCATGCAAGCAGTCCTTACTGACATCATCCCCGGCCTCCACAATGATGCCAATAGTATTCTTAATGTTAAAGTTCTTCCAAAATTGAAGAACACTGTCCTCATTATCCCCCTTGGTAGCCGCAATCAGCTTCCTGAACGTGTGCCTTAAATAATAAGCTTTAAAAGCTGCTATTGTACCCTGGTCGAATGAGAGATGTTGTGTTTGGAGATAGAATTAGCACTTCAATGTTTTCAGAAAGCTCACCAATGGTGGGAGAATGACTTGGCACATAATCCAGAATGAGGAGAATCGAAAAATCCAAATCTTTTCGCCTGCAATAATTTCTTAAAACAGTCTCAAAAACATCAACAATAAGGTGGGGCAGGACAGTGGCTCAGTGGTTAGCACTACTGCTTCTTGGCTCCAGGGTCTTGGGTTCGATTCCAGCCTCGGGCTTACCATTAAGTGTATAACTCCTGCTAAGATTTTGCTTTCCCAAAATAAAGGAAGTAGGAGTATACTTGAAAGGGAAATCAGGAGGGCAAAACGGGGACATGAGATAGCATTGGCAAATAGAATTAAGGAGAATCAAAAGGGTTTTTACAAATACATTAAGGACAAAAGGGCAACTAGGGAGACAACAGGGCCCCACAAGATCAGCAAGGTGGCCTTTGGATGGAGCCACAGAAAATGGGGGAGACACTAAATGAATATTTGCATCAGTATTTACTGTGGAAAAGGATATGGAAGATACAGACTGTAGGGAAATAGATGGTGACATCTTGCAAAATGTCCATATTACAGAAGAGGAAGTGCTGGATGTCTTGAAACGATTAAAGGTGGATAAATCCCCAGGACCTGATCAGGTGTACCCGAGAACT
>NC_057737.1:47787735-47795204 GCF_004010195.1 Chiloscyllium plagiosum | reverse complement strand
GTCGGGGAGTCCAGAACTAGAGGGCATAGGTTTAGGGTGAGAGGGGAAAGATATAAAAGAGACCTAAGGGGCAACTTTTTCACGCAGAGAGTGGTAAGTGTATGGAATGAGCTGCCAGAGGATGTGGTGGAGGCTGGTACAATTGCAACATTTAAGAGGTATTTGGATGGGTATATGAATAGGAAGGGTTTGGAGGGATATGGGCCAAGTGCTGGCAGGTGGGGCTAGGTTGGGTTGGGATATCTGGTCAGCATGGACAGGTTGGACCGAAGGGTCTGTTTCCATGCTGTACATCTCTATGACTCTATAACCTGCCCACCACTGACATCAGGCTCACTGGTCTATAGTTTACCTCAGATTACAACATGATCTTGATCAGATGGGCCAATGGGCTGAGAAGTGGCAAATGGAGCTTAATTTCGATAAATGCGAGGTGCTGCATTTTGGGAAAGCAAATCTTAGCATGAATTATACACCTAATGGTAAATTTCTAGGGAATGTTGCTGAACAAAGAGACCTTGGGAGTGCAGGTTCATAGCTCCTTGAAAGTGGAGTCGCAGGTAGATAGGATAGTGAAGAAGGCATTTGGTATGCTTTCCTTTTTTGGTCAGGGCATTGAGTACAGGAGTTGGGAGGTTATGTTCTACTGTAGAGGCTAGGCCACTTTTGAAATATTGCGTGCATTCTGGTCTCCATCCTATCGGAAAGATGTTGTGAAACTTGAAAGCGTTCAGAAAAGATTTTTAAGGATGTTGCCAGGATTGTAGGGTTTGAGCTATTGGGAGAGGCTGAATAGGCTGGGGCTGTTTTCCCTTGGGCGTCAGAGGCTGAGGGGTGATCCTATAGAGGTTTATAAAATCATGAGGGGCATGGACAGGATAAATAGACAAAGTCTTTTCCCTGGGGTGGGGGAGTCCAGAACTAGAGGGCACAGGTTTAGGGTGAGATATTAGAGATCTAAGGGCAACGTTTTCATGCAGAGTGTGGTGCGTCTGTGGATTGAGCTGCCAGAGGAAATGGTGGAGGCTGGTACAATTGCAACATTTAAAATGCATCTGGATGGGTATATGAATAGGAAGGGTTTGGAGGGATATGAGTCGGGTGCTGGCAGGTGGGATTATATTGGGTTGGGGTATCTGGGCGGCATGGACGGGTTGGACCGAAGCATCTGTTTCCGTGCTGTACATCTCTATGACAATGACTAAGTCAAGGACAGTTTCTGATGCCAGCCCAGGTGATTGGACATGATCAGTCAGCTGTTTGGGGCTGAATATCTCCTCATTTGAATGACACGGTGGCTCAGTGTTTTGACTGCTGCCTCACAGCACTAGGGATCTGAGCTCGATTCCACCCTCGGGGTGACTCTCTATGTGGAGTTTGCATATTCTCCTTGTGTCTGTGTGAGTTTCCTCTGGGTGCTTCAGTTTCTTCCCATAGTCCAAAGATGTGCAGGTTGAGTGGATTGGCCCTGCTAAATTGTCCAAAGTGTCAGAGATGTGCAGACTCAGTGAATTAACTGTGGGAAATGCAGCGTTACAAGAATAGGGTAAGGGTGTGGGTTTGGATGAGGTGTTCTTCAGAGGGTTGGTATGGACTTGTTGAGTTAATTGACCTGCTTCCACACTGTTGGGATTCAATGATTCTGTGAATGTCAGGCTGTCCATCTGGACTCTCTCTGCCCTATTAGGCTGTTTTCTCCCTGGAATGAGGGACAGGCAGGTCCCATGGGAGATGAAAGTAGGCAGTATAGCTATTGCTGTTGGTGCAGGTGGGGTGTGTCCTAAGTGAGTGGGCAGTGCGGAGGCAATGTAAGGTTCGTGGTTCGATTGGTGACAGTGAGTAAGGGAAAATGTTGCAGCAAGAGTGAGAGTGGGTGAGCATGAGCCTTGGTGGGAGGTGGAGGCAGTAGATGAGATAGAGTGAGGGTGAGGTATCAGAGTGAAGATGGTGGCATCTATGCTAGTGGAGTGGGGAGGGTCAGTGACCCTCTTCCTACAGAGCTGCACATTCCCTCACATGGCTGAGACTGCACTAATCCAGGGTCAACCAGGACCAGAATGGCATGGTCTGGTGGAATGGCCTCTACTGCTGGGCCTTGGGGTAAAGGCACGTCCTCACCCAGCAGGGCCTTCAGGATCGTGTCCACAAAGCAGGGCACCAATTTCCATTTGATATGTCTTGTGAATTGTCAGGAAGCGAACTGGGCATCTGTGGACTGACAGTGCTTGTCCAGGTACAAAACAGACTTTGAATAATGGCATTGGTACAAGGAATTCCAATGTTTTCATGGATATCTAGTGAGTGGCGAGTTGCTTCAAGACGGTGTGTAGTAGATAGGGATCGAATTGGATGTGAGGGATGCCATAGGTTAGGGGAAGTAATGAGGCAAGTTTCATAAAAAACAGTAAGAAATCACACTTGGTCTCTCAGCAAGAAAGCCTCCAAAAAACACCAACCAATTTGCACTTAGAGAAAAAGGGCTAGATCCAGCCCAACACCATTTGAGGACACTTCATTGTACAGTGAGGTGCTCCCATGGTGAAATTTGAGACCGAGTTAGTCCTGACTCAAGATTTGTCATCCATGAGGACACTTACTTTAATTCTCTCCATTTAATATTCTTTGTTCTTAAGACCCAACATGTCCTTAATTTTTCCATTCCATCAAGCCTTGAGTCTTGCCCTGGTTTTGTGTGCAGTGCAGAACTGTGTGTGAATCTAGTGAAGCTATCAGACAGAGGTACATGCAGGCGAAACATCAAAAGCAGCAGGTGATAGACTCAGCTACAAGACAAAAAATCTGCCTAAAGCTACCATATCCAGTGCAGTACGTTGGTGGGCAACTAGTATTAGCCAATTGTACATGTGTCTCCAAGTTTAATACAGAATTAGCCTTGTCAAATCAGGTACAATAGCACTGCAAATGACTGCGGGCAATTCTCCTTTCAAGATCTGGCAGCCTGGCCAGCAAATGTCTCTTAACCTAGTTCAAAGCTTCCACGGGATCCCTTCACTTCAGATGCTTCCTGATCACAGTTTTGTGACAGCATCGACCACACTCCCTCATTGTTTACCAACCTTAACATGAACTTTACTGCACTTGTCTGAACACATGGTACCATTTTACTGCATTAACACTCTGGTGTCGAATTATTCAACCTTGGGAATCTGCTGTCATTCCCAGGTCTTCAGACCCTTCTAAACCTACCTCTCAGCACAAGGTCATTTATCCAATATCGTGTCTAATGTCACAGATTGCACCGTTTTATTCACTCCCCATCTATTCCAGACATACACAATAGTTAAACATTGATTAGCTATTTCAAAGTATTGTGGCTTAAAATAATATCATCTTTGTCAGCTGAGAAGTACCATTTCCCACAGCTTCATTATGCTCAGTATTATTATTGTCTCAAGGAAGGCAAAGCACAGTTTAATAATCAGCAGAGTGCATCACCACAATGGGTTTCTACCGTTGATCTGATTAATCCTTTCCATGCTACTTGACTACATTATCCATAGTTATAAATCTATGACATGCACATGTCTTAACTACACCCTCTAAAGCTGGATTCACATAAAGCAGGAACATTAAGGACAGGGCTTCCCAAAGTGTGGGAAGGAGTGGGGTGGTGAACTAAAATTTGTAGATTGTGAAATCTGAGGCATTAATGGACAGTGAGGAGCTATGATCAAGTTATCATAGAATCCCTACAGTGTTGAAACAGGCCCTTCGGCCCAACAGGTCCACACTGACCTTCCGAAGAGTAACCCACCCAGACGTGTTCCCCTACCACTCTACCTCTGCCCCTGACTAATGCACCTAACCTACATATCCCTGAACACTGCGGGCAATTTAGCATGGCAAATTCACCTAACCTGCACATCTCTGGGCTGTAGGAGGAAACCGGAGCATCCGGAGGAAACCCATGCAAACTCCACACAGACCGAGAGTGGGATCAAACCTGGGTCCCTGGCGCTGTGAGGCGAAAGTGCTAACCACTGAGCTACTGTGCCTTCCCAAGTGACAGCCAAGTTCCTGATTGTAACGTGATTGTTATGAGTCCAGGTGGACTTTATAGAATATGAGTTCCCTGGTTGAGGCTGTTAATCTGGTTCAATCAGGGAGCCCTAGCTGACAGATATGAACAACAGTGTCAGTTTTTTTTCACTCTGAGGGAACTGGCCCAGTGTCAAGGTCTCTCCATGTGTAAATAAAAGGTGACTTGGAGGATGGGATAATGGCCTCTGTGGAGTAATTTCATTGATCTGATGGACTCCTGCTTTCACAGATCTCAGTGAGGAGGTCATAATAATTTTCAGGTTAGAAATGTCATCATCATGGGAAGAAGTTTGGAAACAGCACCTTAGGATTTCAGCAAGCAACACCATTTTGCAAACCAGAATGACCATAGATTTGATAGAAGTAGAATGAGAGATCAGGGTTTGAGGGTGGTTTTTCCAATGCTTGGAAACAAATAAAAAATGGTAACTCAATCACTGACTGCTCCCTGTGCCATGCACAATTTAGTGCAGAAATAAATGGATGGTGTAGATGAATGTCTGGCTGAGTAGATAATACTGGGTGGAGGATTTTAGATTCCAGTGACACCTCCCTCCCCTTCCTGGACCTCTCCATCTCTATCTCCGGCGGCCGGCTCCATTTCAAACCCAGTGACCCCCACAGCTACTGTGACTACACCTCCTCCCACACCCCCCCTCCATAAAAATGCGATCCCTTGCTCCCAATTCCTCCACCTCTGCCATATCTGCTCCCAGAAAGAATAATTCCATTCCAGTACCTCCCAGATGGCCTCCGATTTCAAGGAAACAATTTCCTCTTCCACATGATCAACCACACCCTCCAGCACATCTCCTCCACTTCCTGCACCTCCATCCTTGAACCCCACCCTCTAATCGTAACAAAGTTAGAACCTCCCAGTCCTCACCTTCCACTCCACTAACCTTCGGATACAACATATTATCCTCCACCATTTCTGTCACCAAATATCAGACCCCACAACCAAAGATATATATCCCTCTCCAGCCCTATCTGAATTCCACAGAGACCATTTTCTCTGTGGCTCCCTTGTTAGATCCATGTCCCCCAGAAACCCACCCTCCCCTCCCGGCACCTTCCTCTGCCACCGCAAGAAGTGCAAAACCTGTGCCCACAATTCCCCCCCCTCACCCCCATCCCATGTCCCAAAGAGTCTTTTCACATCCAGCAGAGATTTTTCCTGCACATCCACCCACCTGATCTACTGTGTCCGTTGCGCTCAATATGGTCTCCTCTATATTGGGGAGACAGGATGCCAACTCATGGAACATTTCAGGGAACATCTCTGGGACACGCACACTCAACAACCACTTCAACTTCCCTTCCCACACCCCCAAGGACATTCAAGTCCTGGGCCTCCTTCACCTCTATATCCAAGCTACCTGACGACTGGAGGAAAAACAACTCATCTTCCGCCTTGGGATCCTTCAACAACATGGCATCAACAGCGACTTTACCAGTCTCCAAAACTCCCCATCCCCCACCTTATCCCAGATCCAACCCTTCAACTCGGCACCGCCCTCTTGATCTTTTCTTCCTTTCCCCCTGCGCCCCCCCAAACCACATTCCTGATAAAGGGCTTTTGCCTGAACTGTTGGCCCTCCTGCTCCTCGGATGCTGCCTAACCTGCTGTACTTTTCTAGTGCCACACCTTTCGACTCTGATTCTCCAGCATCTGCAGTCCTCACTTTCTCCAACATCTTGGGGACAGCCCATATCACAGTGGAGGAGGAGGTGGAAGTTTTCAAATTTATGAAAGTGGATAAATCTCCTGGTCCTCACCAGATATATCCAAGAACCCTGCAAGAGGCTAGAGAAGAAATTACGCGGGCCCTGGCTGATATTCTTGCACCACCATCAGCCACAGGTGAGGTCCCAGAAGACTCAAGGGTAGCAAATGTTGTGCCCTTATTCAAGAAGGCCTGCAAAAGAGAAACCTGAGAACTATAGACCAGTAAGCTTAACATCTGTGGTGGGTAAGTTACTTGAGAAGATTCTGAGAGATAAGATATACATGCATTTGGAAAGACAGGGTTTGATTAGGAATAGTCAGCATGGCTTTGTGCATGGGAGCTTTTGACACACTGGCCTTCATCAGTCAAGGCATTAAGCTCGGAAGTTGGAAAGTTATGTTGCAGTTATACAGGACATTGGTGAGGCCGCACTTGGAGTATTATATTCAGTTTTGGAAACCTTGCTATAGGAAGGATGTTATTAAACTGGAAAGAGTGCAGGAGAAATTTACAAGGATGTTGGGAGGACTCAAAGGCCTGAGTTTTAGGGAGAGGTTGGACAAGCTAGGGCTTTTTTTCTTTAGAGCATAGGAGACTGAGGGAGGGTCTTATAAAAGTGTATAAGATCATGAGAGGCATGGATAGGGTGAATGCACTCAGTCTTATTCCCAGGGTTGAGTAATCGAGGATTAGAGGGCATCTGTTTAAAGTTAGAGGGGAAAGAATAAAAGGGAACCTGAGGGGCAATGTTTTTACACAGAGGATAGTATGCATATGGAATAAGCTGCCAGTGGAAGTGGTTGAAGCAGGTACATTAACAACATTTGAAAAGCATTTGGAGAAATAGACAGATAGGAAAGGTTGAGAAGGATATTGACCAAGGATATTGCCATTACAAAAGAGAAAGTGCTAGAAAAGCTAAAAGGTCTTAAAATTGATAAATCTCCTGGCCCTGATGGGTTACATCGTAGAGTTCTGAGGGAGGTGGCTGAGGAAATAGCGGAGGCGTTGGTTGAGATCTTTCAACTTGTTCAAGAAAGGATCAAGGCAAAAGATGGAATATTATAGGCCAATTAGCCTAACCTCGGTTGTTGGTAAAATTCTAGAATCCATCATTAAGGATGAGGTTTCTAAATTCTTGGAAGAGCAGGGTCGGATTAGAACAAAGTCAACATGGATTTAGAAAGGGGAGGTCGTGCCTGACAAAGCTGTTGGAATTCTTTGAAGAGGAGACAAGTAGGTTAGACCGGGGAAACCCAGTGGATGTGGTCTACCTAGACTTCCAAAAGGCAATTGATAAGGTGCCACATGGGAGGCTGCTGAGCAAGGTGAGGGCCCATGGTATTCGAGGTGAGCTACTGGTATGGATAGAGGATTGGCTGTCTGACAGGAGGCAGAGAGTTGGGATAAAGGTTCTTTTTCGGAATGGCAGCCGGTGACAAGCGGTATCCGACAGGGCTCAGTGTTGGGGCCGCAGCTGTTCACATTATATATTAATAATCTGGATGAAGGGACTGGGGACATTCTAACGAAGTTCGTCGACGATACAAAGTTAGGTGGACAGGCAGGTAGTACTGAGGAAGTGGGGAGGCTGCAGAAGGATCTAGACAGTTTGGAGTAGTGGTCCAGGAAATGGATGATGGAATTCAATGTGAGCAAATGCGAGGTCTTGCACTT
>NC_057737.1:47760908-47787485 GCF_004010195.1 Chiloscyllium plagiosum | reverse complement strand
ACAAGATAATATATGGCTTGGAGAGGGTGGACGCTAGGAAATTGTTTCCGTTAGGCGAGGAGACTAGGACCCGTGGACACAGCCTTAGAATTAGAGGGGGTAAATTCAGAACAGAAATGCGGAGACATTTCTTCAGAAAGAGAGTAGTGGGCCTATGGAATTCATTGCCACAGAGTGCAGTGGAGGATGGAACGCTAAATGTCTTCAAGGCAGAAATTGATAAATTTTTGATGTCACAAGGAATTAAGGGCTACGGGGAGAATGCGGGTAAGTGGAGTTGAAATGCCCATCAGTCATGATTGAATGGCAGAGTGGACTCGATGGGCCGAATGGCCTTACTTCCGCTCCTATGTCTTATGGTCCAAGTGCAGGGAAATGGGGTTACATGGATGGACACTTTGGTCAGCACAGATCAGTTTGGGCCAAAGGGCCTGTCTGTGCTGTAGGACTCTGATTCTATGGCTCTAAGTTTGGTTGAATAGGTTGAGTGCGAATCCAAAGGTGTGTAGAAGATTGGGAAGTGATCTTACTGAAACATATAGGATCCTGAGGGGGCTTGATAGGTTGAACTCTGACAGGATGGATTAGAACCAGGGTTTAAGAAGTTTAAGAGTTATGATGTCTTACTTTTAAGATGGAAATGTCAATATATTAAACATAAATATACAAACATGACTAATTCCTGGTAACTAGGTTTTCAGCTAGCATAGCTAGCTATTAGGTTAAAGAGGCTATCACAGATGTGAGGAAAGATGATATGCCAGAGCAAACATCACATTTCATTTGACTCAGATCCCATGGGCAAGAAAACCTCCTGCTGATTACCACGTGTCCTCCTTCAGCTGATGAATTCACACTCCTCCATGTTGAACAACCCTTGGAGGAAGCCCTGAGGGTTGCAAGGCTGCAAAATGTATTCTGGGTGGTGGATTTTAATGTCCACTACCAAGGGTGGCTCAGCAGCAGTGCTGCTGATTGAGCTGGTCGGGTCCTCAAGGACATAGCTGCTAGAATGGATCTGTGGCAGGTGGTGTGGGAATCGAGGGATCAACATACTTGACCTCATCCTTATCAAATTGCCCATGATAGTATTGGGAAGAGTGATCAATGCACAATCCTTGTGGAGACAAAATCCTACCTTCACATTGAGAATACCTTTCATCTTGTTATGTGACACTATCACTCTGCTAAATGGCACAGACTACAAACAGATCTAGCAACTCAAGGCATGAGGCACTGTGGGCCATGTTAAGATGTAGAATTACAATCAAACACAATCTGCAACCTTACGGTCTGGTATATCCCCCACTCAAACATTACCATAAACTCAGAGGATCAACTGTGGTTCAAGGAAGTGGCAGGTCAACATGACAGGAGATGTTGACCAGTCATACTTAAAAATGAGGCGTCAACCTGGTGAAGTCACAAAACAGGACTACTTGCATGCCAAACAGCATAAGCAATAAATGATTCTACAACTGACAGATCAGATCTTGGTTCTGCAAGCCTACCACATCCAGTCATGAATGGTGGTGGACAATTAAACAACTCACTGGAGGAGGAGTCTTCACAAATAACTCCATCTTCAATGATGGAAGAGCCCAACACATCAATGCAAAAGATTGAAGAATTTGCAACAATCTTCAGTCAGAAGTGTCGAATGGATGGTCCACTTCAGCCTCCTCCAGTGGTCCCCAGCATCACAGATATCAGTCTTCAACCAATTCAATTCACTCACGTGATATCAAGAAACAGTTGGAGGCACTGGATACCACAAAGACTGTGGACCTTGACAACATTCCAACAATAGGACTGAAGGCTTGTGCTCCAGAACTTGTTACTGCCCTCGACAAGCTCTTCCAGTACAGTTACGTACCTGACATCTACCTCACAACATGGAAAATTTCTCAGGTAAGTCCTGTATACAAAAAGCTGGAGAAATCCAACCGAGCCAATTCCCACCCCACCAGTCTATACTTGATCATCAGTAAAGTGATGGAAGGGATCATCAACAGTGCTAACAAGCCGCAGCTGTGCAACAATAACCTGCTCAGTGATGTCCAGTTTGGGTTCACCAGGGCCACTCAGCTCCTGATCTCATTTCAGCCTTGGTACAAACATGGACAAAAGAGCTGAATTCCAGAGGTGAGGTGAGAACGAAAGCCCTCCACATCAAGGCTGCATTCAATTGAATGTGGCATCAAGGAGTCCTAGTAAAACTGAAATCAATAGGTATCAGAAGCAAACTGTCCATTGGTTGGTGTCACACCTGGCACAAAGGAAAATGGTTATGGTTGTTGGACATCAGTCATCTCAGCTCCTGGACATCTCTGCAGGAGTTCCTCAGGGTAGTGATCTCGGCCCAACCATCTTCAGGCTCCTTCATCATTGACCCTCCTCCATCATAAGGTCAGGAGTGAAGATGTTCACCGATGATTGCACAGTGTTTACACCGCCTTTTGTCACTCTTCAGATCCATGTTCAAATGCAACAAGATATGGACATTACACAGGCTTGGGCTGACATGTGGCAAATAACATTCATGCCACACAAATGCCAGGCAATGACCACATCCAATAAGAGATAATCTAACCTCTGTCCCTTGACATTCAATGGTGTTACCATCATTACGTCCCCACCATTAACATCCTGACCATTACCATTGACCAGAAACACAACTTGATTAACTACGTAAACGCAGTGGCTACAAGAACGGGTCAGAGGCTAGGAAGACTGTGGCAAGTAACTCACCTCTTGACTCCTCAAAGCCTGTCCACCATCTACAAAGCACAAGTCAGGAATGTGAAGGAATACTCCCCACTTGCCTGAATGGGTGCAGTTCCAACTGTTAAGAAGCTTGACACCATCCAGGACATAGCAACCCGCTTGATTGGAATTATATCCACAAGAATCCACTCTCTCCACCACCGATGCTCAGTAGCAGCAGTGTCTACTGTCTACAAGATACACTACAGAAATCCAGAAAGATCCTCAGACTGTACTTTCCAAACACACACCCATTTCCATCTAGAAGGACATGGGCAGCAGACTCATGGGAATACCACCACCTGCAAGTTCCCCTCCAAATCACTCACCATCCAGACATGGAAATATATTGCCACTCCTTTACTGTCACTGGGTCAAAATCCTGGAATTCCCTCCCTCAGAGCATTATAGATCAACCTACAGCACATAGGCTGCAGTGGTTCAAGAAGGCAGCGCATCATCACCTTCTCAAGGGCGACTGGGAATGGGCAATAAATGCTGGCCAGCCAGTGACATCCATATTCCACGAGTGAATAAGGAAAAGAGACAATTTGTGTTGAACGGAACAACAAAGAAGGTATAAGCAGTGTTGGCAGGATACTTCCAAACAGTGAAAGGAATCTAAAAGAGGAAATGTGTGGACTAATTGCTGAGCAATGCAGAAAAAAATAGGACAAGGATTTCAATTACTTTTTCATCACATCAGTGTAAAAGATACAGAGAGCACAACATTCTTAAAATACTTTAGAGAGCAAAAACAATAAAGAAAAGCTCAATAAAGAAAAGCAAAGAAAAGGAAGCTGGGCAAATGGAAGGGGATTCAGCGGGGAAGCAGTAATGTTGTTTCAATTTCATTTAGAGTATTAACAGAAAGGACCAAAGATAGATAAGGAGTAAATGTTTTAAATTGAGAAAAGGTCAGGATTGCTAAGCCAGGGTGTGACTTGGTAAAAGTGGAGTTCAAACATTAGTTGAAGCTAAATAAAAGAGCTGTGGGAAAAACTCAAAGACGAGATAGACACGGGTCAAAACAAATATATTCCAACAAAGATTTACAAATCTAAACTCTCCTGGATGTCAAAAACACACAATAAAAAGAAGATTATGTCTTATAGACATCAGGAGCTCAATTTTGCAGAGAGGCTAGAAGTTAAAAAATGCCAAAATGAAATTAAAAATGAAAGTGGGAAAGATCTGGATTACAGTGGGATCTTGATCAGATGGCCCAATAGGCTGAGGAGTGGCAGATGGAGTTTAAGGTCGGCATAGAAGGGCAGCTCAGTGGTTAGCACTTTTGCCTCACAGCGCCAGGGACCCGGGTTCAATTCCAGCCTTGAGCGACTGTCTCTGTAGAGTTTGCACATTCTCCCCTTGTCTGCGTGGGTTTCCTTTGGGTTTTCCTCCCACAGTCCAAAGACATACAGGTCAGATGAATTGGCCATGCTAAATTGCCCATAGTGTTAGGTGCATTAGTTAGAGGGAGATGGGTCTGGTTGGGTTACTCTTCGGAGGGTCAGTGTAAACTGGTTGGGCCGAAGGGCCTGTTTCCACACTGTAGGGAATCTAATCTAATCTAATTCAGAAAAATGTGAGGTACTGCATTTTTGGAAAACAAATCTTAGCAGGACTTATATACATAATGGTAAGGTCCTAGGGAGTGTTGCTGAACAAAGAGACCTTGAAGTGCAGGTTCACCTGCTGAAAGTAGAAAAGCAGGTAGATAGGATAGTCAAGAAGGCATTTGGTATGCTTTCCTTTATTGGTCAGAGCACTGAGTATAGGAATTGGGAGGTCATGTTGCGGCTGTACAGGACATTGATTAGGACACTTTTGGAATAGTGTGTGAATGCTGGTCTCCTTCCTTTTGGAAGGATGTTGTGAAACTTGAAAGGGTTCAGAAAAGATTTACAAGAATGTTGCCGGGGTTGGAGGATCTGAGCTACAGGGAGAGGCTGAACAGGCTGGGGCTGTTTTCCCTGGAGCGTTGGAGGCTGAGGGGTGACCTTATAGAGGTTTACAAAATCATGAGGGGCATGGATAGGATAAATAGATAATGTCTTTTCCCTGAGGTGAGGGAGTCCAGAACTAGAGGGCACAGGTTTAGGATGAGAGGGGAAAGATATAAAAGAGACCTAAGGGGCAACTTTTTCACGCAGAGGGTCTTTTTATGTTTATGGAATGAGCTGCCAGAGGAAGTGGTGGAGTCTGGTACAATTATAACATTTAAAAAGCATCTAGATGGATATATGAATAAAAAGGGTTTGGAGGCATATGGGCCAAGTGCTGGTAGGTGGGACTAGATTGGGTTGGGATATCTGGTCAGCATGGATAAGTTGGACTGAAGGGTCTGTTTTTGTGCTGTACATCTCTATGACTCTGACTCTATGGGGTATTGTGTGCTCTTCTGAGATCCACATTGCAGGAGGGATGTGACTCTGCTGGTGAGGGTGCAGAGAAGATTTGCCAGGATGTCCCCTTGTCTGGAGAGTGAGATTGGACAGACTGAGGTTGCTTTCCTTTGAGCAGTGGGGATATTGAAAGACAGAAGCAACTGGGCTTGTATACCCTTGAGTTTCAAAGATTGAGAGGGGATCTGATTGAGACGTATAAGATTATGAAAGGATTGGACACTCTGGCAGTAGGAAACATATTTCCACTGATGGGTGAGTGCTGCACCAGAGGACACAGCTTAAAAATACGGGGTAGACCATTTAGGACAGAGCTCAGGAGAAACTTCTTCACTCAGAGAGTGGTGGCTGTGTGGAATGCTCTGCCCCAGGGGGCAGTGGAGGCCCAGTCTCTGGATTCATTTAAGAAAGAGTTGGATAGAGCTCTCAAAGTTAGTGGAATCAAGGGTTATGGAGATAAGGCAGGAACAGGATACTGATTAGGAATGATCAGCCATGATTATATTGAATGGCGGTGCAGGTTCGAAGGGCTGAATGGCCTACTCCTGCACCTATTGTCTATTGTCTATTGAGAGGGCTCATGATTGAGATGAGGGGCATAGACAGGATAGACAAGAAGAAAATTTTCCCTTTGATGGAGGGAACAAAGGTTTCAGATAAGGGGCAGAAGTTTTAAAGGAGATATGAAGAAGAAGAGGGTGGTGGGAATCAGCAACTCACTGCCTGTAAAAGTGGTCAAGGCAGAGACCCTCACCACATTTAAGAAGGATTTAGATGTGCACTTATGATGCCAAAGTAAACAAGGACTATGGGTTGAGTGCAGGAGACTGTGATTAGAATAGTTAGGTGATTACTTTTGACCAGCATGGGCACAATGGGCTGAAGGTCCTTTTTCTGAGCTGTAGTTTTCTAGGACTCTATGACTCTAGTTATCCTTTTACTCCTTAAATTATTTAAAGTAAGAGGATGGCCTGACAGAGAACTAATGCTGGGAGTGTAAGTGAAAGGTACGGGCATGTTTTGTAATTAATACTTGGTGTCCACTTTACAAAAATAGGGGAACCAATGCAGAAACTCTTGTTAAAGGGGAGCAGTGTGAGACTTTGGTTGGATTAGAGATAGTGAGAGAGAAAATATCAAAGCGTTTAGATCCTTTGAAATGGAAAAGTCTCCTGGTCCAGATTAAGTGTACCCCAAGCTACTAAGAGAGCAAGGATGAAATAACTTTGGTCATTGTTAGCCAATCTCTTCTCTTGTTACAGCTGTTGTAAGAGGAAGGCTGCTTAGAGAAGGAGGAAGAGATAATTTGAGTAATTGCAGGCCAACCAGCTGCACAGGTTGGTTGCAACAACTCACAAAGACTCCTTTCACAGTCTTCCAAACTCATGACCTCTACCACTTGTAGAATGAGGGGGGAAAGGTTTTAGTGCAAGCACATGGAATCGCTTTCACTGACAAGCTCCTCTCTATGTCACACAATATCCTGACACAAGATCAAAATCCTGGAACTCCTTCCCTAATGGAATTTTAGGTGCATTTACAATGGTAACAGCAATGGTCTCACTTTGTGAATGAATTTTAGAAAACACAGTAGTGGATGAATGGAAAAACAGTCTGAGGAAAAGAATAAAACTTCGTTTAAAAAATCATCAATTAATAATCTACATCATGCATTTGTTAAGGCATTTTCATGCTTTTCCAGCACCACACTTTTTGACTCTGTCTAAAATGGTTGATTATTTTGATGAAGAGATTAATGTAATTTACATGGATTTTAACAAGACTTTAGACCAGGCCTTAGATAACAGGCTGGTCATGAAAGTAAAAGCTCATGGATTCAAGCCCAAATATTAATTCAGATCCAGAATTGTCTCAGGGCTGGGAAACAAAGGATACTTGAATAAAAGGCTATTTCCAATTAAATTCCCTAAAGTATGGAAACAGGCTCTTCGGCCCAACAGGTCCACACCAATCCTCTGAACAGTAACCCATCCAGACCCATTCCCTTAACTATAGCACCTTACACGATAGGCAATTTAGTCTGGCCAATTCACCTGACCTGCACATCTTTGGATTGTGGAAGGAAACCCATGCAGACACGGGGAGAATGTGCAAACTCCACACAGTCACCTGAGGCTGGACTCAAACCCAGGTCCCTGGCACTGTGAGGCAGCAGGGCTAACCACTGAACCACTGTGCCGTTCAGTACTGGGTCTCTTGCTAAATGTGAATTATGTTGATGACTTGATGTTAACTGTAAGGTGTATATTGAGGAACTTTGCAGGTGAAACCAAAATTGGAAGTGTGATTAATAGTGAGGAAGAAAATTATTGATATAGATAAATAACAAAAGATGAGTCAGGTCAGCAGAAATGTGGCAAATGGAATTCATCCAGATCAGGAGGCAATAATGTATTTGGGAGATCAAACAAGCAAAAGGACAAATAATAAATGGCAGTGCACCGAGAAGTGTAGAGGAACAGAAAGTGTAGAGGAACAGAAAGTGTAGAGGAACAGAAAGTGTAGAGGAACAAAGTGTAGAGGAACAGAAAGTGTAGAGGAACAGAAAGTGTAGAGGAACAGAAAGTGTAAAGGAACAGAAAGTGTAGAGGAACAGAAAGACATTGAAGTGCTTGTCCTCAAATCCCTGAAGGTATGTGGGACAGGTAGTTAAGGTGGTTGAGAAATGATCTGAATTAAGTTACATTTATTGACACATGAGTATGGTGAAAAGTTTACAAGTCACCACTTATGATGCCATCTTCGGTACAAAGATACCTAAGGTACAGAAGCCTAGTTACAAAGCAGAAAAATGATGAAAACAAAAGTTTAAAAGTTCAACATTACAGTCTTTCTTACTAAAAAGTAGAAAAACAATGAAACACAATTTCACATGGATATTTTCCCCCATTTGCAGGGGCATAGGTTATAATAGTGAAGGGGATTGTTATTTACACCTGGGGATTGGGAGAGTTAACACACAATATGTGGACAGGATTTAATTACAAATTAAACTTTTAAAATGACAGCAGCACCCACATATTCCAGCTCTGTTTTCAGTTTCTCTTCCTCTGTAATCGTACCCACAGGCTTGATGAACAGCACACAGCAGAAAGAACAGTCAGCAGATACACATAGACAAACGTTGAACAATTGAACACAACATGGAGGTTATTACCAGAGCTGTAAGAACTATTAGTTAGCTCACAAACTACTTTGTGCAGTTCTGGTCATCTCATTGCAGGAAATATGTGATTGCATTAGAGACATTGACAAAGAGATTTGTGAGAATCTTGCCAGGAATGGAGAATTTCGTATCGGCTACACTGGGCTTGTTTTCCTTGCAACAGAGGAAACAAATACGATTTAATTAAGGAGTATAAACTTATGAGGCTGCTAGATAGAGTGAATAAGGAGAACCTAATCTTTTAGTAGGATGGTCAATACTCAGAGACATGGATGTGTAGTAAAGGTGGAAGGATTGGAGGGGATTGAGTCACAGGGTCTTACAGCATGGACACTGGCCCTTTAGCCCAAACTGGTCCATGCGACCAAAATGTCCGTCAATACTAATCCCATTTTCCAGCACTTGGCCCATATCCTTCTAAACCTTTCCTATCCATGTATTTGTCCAAATGCCTTTTAAATGTTGTTAATGTATCCATCTCAACCACTTCCACTGGCAGCTCATTGCATATGTGTACCACCCTCTGTGTAAAAAAGATGTCCCTCAGGTTCCCTTTTATTCTTTCCTCTCCAACCTTAAACTGATGCTCTCTATCCCTCGATTTCCCAACCCTGGGAAAAAGACTTAGTGCACTCAACCTATCCATGTCTCTCATTATCTTATACACTTTGTCCTGGACCAGGTCAGACCCCCTAAAAACATCTCAAGAAGGCAGGCAACTAACTTTGCTGGCTGTTTTAAGTAGGTGTTAGCTGGATATTCCAGGGGGGATGCAGTTGGCCCATCCACTCAGTTTATGAAAAACAATTTATTTACACAGTACCGAATGAAACACAAACAAAAGAAAGCAGAATACAGAATAAATTGGAGAAAGTGAGGACTGCAGGTGCTGGAGATCAGAGTTGGGAGTCTGGTGCTGAGTGTGGTCAGGCAGCATCTGAAGAACAGGAGAATCGATGTTTCGGACAAGAACCCTTCATTAGGAATGAGGCTTGTGGGCCAGGGAGCCTGAGAGATACATGAGAGGGAGGTGGGGCTGGGGGGAAGGAAGCTGAGAGTGCAATAAGTAGATGGCGGTGGGGGGTAATGGTGATAGGGCGGAGAGGATGGTGGAGCGGATAGGTGGGAAGGAAGATGGACAGGTAGGACAGGTCATGAGGATGGTGCTTAGCTGGAAGGTTGGATCTGGGATAAAGTGGGGGTAGGGGAAATGAGCAAACTGGTGAAATCCACATTGATGCTGTGTTGTTGAGGGTTCCAAGGCAGAAGATGAGCGTTCTTCCTCCTGGCATCAGGTGGTTCGGGTGTGGCGATGGAGGAGGCCCAGGACCTGCATGTCCTTGGCGGAGTGGGAGGGGGAGTTGAAGTATTCAGCCACAGGGCGGTTGGGATGATTGGTGCAGGTATTCTGGAGACGTTCTCTGAAGCGTTCTGCAAGTAGGCGTCCTGTCTCCCCAATATAGAGGAGACCGCATTGGGAGCAATGGATACAGTAAATGACATGTGTGGAAGTGCAGGTAAAACTCCTTTGGGGCCTGGGATGGAGGTAAGGGGGGTGGTGTGGGCGTAGGTTTTGCAATTCCTGAGGTGGCGGGAGAAGATGTTGGGAAGGGAGGTTGGGTTGGTGTGGGGTGTGGACCTGACAAGAGAGTCGTGGAATGAATGATCTTTACGGAAAGCAGATAGGGGTGGGGAGGGAAATATGTCTCTGGTGGTGGAGTCTGTTTGTAGGTAATGGAAATGGCAGAGGATGATGTGATGTATCCGGAGGTTGGTGGGGTGGAAGGTGAGGATCATGGGACTTCTGTCCTTGTTGCGGTTGGAGGGGTGGGGTTCAAGGACAGAAATGTGGAAAGTGGATGAGATGCTCTGGAGGGCTCATCGATCACGTGGGAGGGGAAATTGTGGTCCTTAAAGAAGGAGGCCATCTGGAAGTTGTATCCAAGTAAAAGTGCTCATTGACAATTCTTCTTGGAATCAAGTAACTAATTTAAAACATAATTATTTATTCTGTGGCTAGGTGATAGCCTATCACTAGACTATTAATCCAGAGTACCAAGTAATGTTCTTGGGACCTGGGTTCAAATCCTGCCATGGCAGATGCTGGAATTTGAACTCAATAATAATCTGGAAATAAGAGTTTAAAGATGACCATGAAACCATTGTCGATTGTCAGGGGAAAAACCCATCTGGTTCACTAATATCCTTTAAGGAAGGAAATCTGACAACCTTACCTGCTCTGACCTTTGTGTAACTCCGCACTCACACGATGTTGGTTGACTCTTAAGTGGGCAATTAAGGATGGACAATAAGTGCTGGTCCAACCAGCAATGCCCACATCCTATTAATGAAAGGGGAAAAAAAATGAACATTCTCTACACTTGCCTGTCTATCCATTGTTAAAACAAGTCACATGCAGAACCAGGATTAGAAATCACATGCTCTGCACTGTGCCTGGCCCAACCAGAGCATCATGTTCCCTGTCACTGCCCCTGCCCCTGCCCCTGTCTGGAACATGTTGGCCATGCTCCTTGCCCTGTACCCAAGTTCAAAGAGCTCTCTGGTACCCCAGACACCCCAGTTGGGTTCTGATGTAATCTCATGTTCTGAGCCTGGGTCACATGACCCACTTTCAATTTAATCTAAATTAAAGACACAGTATAGGAATGGAGCAATCCATAAACCTCACATTTGTAGCAGTGTGATATGTGGTCAGATCTAGCTTAAGCTACATTTCATTCTGCTTCTACCTCTTCACCTAAAATCACTTCCTTACTTATTCAGGATATCACATCGAGGACTCAATCTCATGGTGGAGTGAACACATCAAACATGGTGAGAGAGCACATTGTCTTTCACTTGCTGGGGTACCATTGCTTAGCTGTTCATCTGCACATTCCCTCAGACCTCCGTCCCATTGCCTCTCCATGTTCAAGATCCATTCAGAAACCAGATTCAGAAACCAACATCCCTGAGTCATGTGGTGACAAAATAAAGAAAAAACAACAGGTAAAAATGTTAAAATAGAAACAACTGAAAATAAGGGCATGGCCCTGGGGATTAGCTGATTTGTGAGGCAAGAGTTTTTTTTAAAATAGAGAACTCATGATCTGCCAGCAGAGCTGTGTTACTGTCTTTCCCAGGAGAGGGAGACATGGGATGAGATCTGACAATAATAAAGTGAGGCTCTTCGAGAGGACCTGAAAATGTTTCTTGTCCTAGGTACACGATGTGTAACCTTTGTAATGTTACATACAAACATTACAATAGCAGAACACTCTGAGCACAGCAATCATGCAGAATAATTACCAACACAGTGTAACAACTGGAGATGACACAAAGAGATGTAATATAGCCCTGATTTATCTAGGCAGCTGCAGCTCCATTTGACATGTCATTTTAAACAACTTGTTTACAGGATGGGAGCATCTCTGGCTGGACTCCACCCTGATGTGACCCCACACCCGAACGTGAACAATGACTCCACCCCCACTGAGAACAGTGACCCCAACCCGTACTCAGAACAGTGACTCCACCCCGAACTGAGAATAGTATCTCAGGACCTGCTCCTGACTTAAAACATTGGCCCCACTCCCGACCAAGAACAGAGGGCCCACCATTGTTGAGATTGTTGAATGTTTGTACCCTGATTTGCTCTCCAATCAATGGTTTAACAGTCTAGTCAAATTGAAATTCGGCTTTCTGCTATTTCAGCTTAATTTTTTTGTTATTCATGCCTATTCTACTTCTGACTTCAGTAGATTTTTAGCTATTGGGAGAGAATTGCTGTTCTTATTCATGCTTAGAGATGCAATAGCACTCTGAGAGGATGCAGAGGAGATTTACTAAGATGTTGCCTGGGCTGAAGAGTTTCAGTTATAAAGACAGATTGAACAGACTGGGGTTATTTCCCTTAGAGCAAAAGAGACTGTGGGAAAACATAATTGAGATAAAATAATCTGGAACATAATAGGCAGGAAGAAAGTTTTCCCCTTGATGAAGGGATTCATGATCAGGAGAAGCAGATTCTTAAGGTAAGGAGCAAGAGGGAATGTGAGGATAAACCTTTTCACCCAGAGAGTGGTAGGAATCTAGAACTCACTGTCTGTGAGGGTGGTGGAGGAAGAAACCCTCATCACATTTAAGAAACATTTAAATGTGCACTTGCAATGCCAAGGCATGTAAGGTTATTGGCCAAGTGCTGGAGATGGGAATTAGAATAGATGGCTGTTTTTCACTGACACAAACTCAATGGGCTTGAAGGTCCTTTTCTGTGTTGGAGACTTCTATGACTTTGCAGCAAAGCTGGAATACCATAACAGCTGAAGTGTGCTTTTAAACAAGCAACAACCTCAGCAGTAGTCCTTGAAGTCTTCTACTTCATGTTCCAGGAATCAGAATAGTCATCTACTGTGACAAGATAATCAGTTCATGTAAATATGAGGAGATCCAGCCCTGTCTAATCACCAGTGACTCTATAGCTTGTGTAGCTCAGTACACATTACAAACACTGCACGTGCCCCTTAATTTTGTTGCTCATGTTTAGCCCGTGCAGCACACCTCTTACCTTTCTTAGACCTGATTCAACTACTTAATGATTTGCATTGATGTATCTTAGCATCACTGCTCCCAATCCCAAAGGGATAGTGACTCTATGTTCCTTGTACAATAGGCCACCTAGGACTGTCAGTTCATCTCTACATGCTCTACAGCAATAGGTTTCTTCTTGATGCTCTTTGGTCATCCTTTCATTATTATTTCTTGCAACAGTTGGAGATTTCCATCTTGTTGGACAGTTTGCTTGATTTGAGCAAGGTGTCTGTTATATTCAGTGTCTTTGCTGGACTTGATGACTTTCAGAGCATGAAGGGTTGCTGCATCACATTAAGTCTGAAAGTTTTCACACTCTGTTATAGCGTCTTCCACGTTCTTCACCAGGAACGCTGCTCTCAACAGTATATGTGCAAAAGCATCTGCTATCCTTGGTAAACAAAAAAAACGAAACAACTGCAAATGCTGGACATCAGTGACAAAAACAGAAATTGCTGGAAAATCTCAGCAAGTCTGGCAGCATCTGTAGAGACAAATTGGAGTTAATGTTTCAAGTTCAGTGACCCTTCTTCGGAACTTCTGTGGAACTGAAACGTTAACTCTGCTTTCTCTCCACAGATGCTGCCAGGCCTGCTGAGATTTTCCAGCAATTTCTGTTCTTGCTTCCCTTGCTTGTATGTCACATCCAGATGATCTGTAAAGCAGTGGAGATTAACCTAGAGAAAGGAATAGTGCGAGGGGAAAGAGGACTATCAGAGGTCAAGTAAAGAACATAAGAACATGGAACTAGGAGAAGGAGTAGGCAATTCAGCCTCTCGAGTCCGTTCTGCTATTTGATACAATCAGGTCTGACGTCATTGTGACCTCAACTCCACTTTCCTGTCTGCTCCCCACAACTCTTCAACCCATTACTCATTAAAAGTCTGTCTATCTCCTCCTTAAATTTACTCAGTGTTGCAGCATCCACAGTATTCTGACTGAGAGAAAGAGAAGATGTGTTCACAGGAGGTGGAATTGGCCATGGCAGCATCAGCAGCAGCTGCTATCTGAAAAGGTGGGGATTCTGCTCACAGACTGGTGAACTTATTTGGAAGGCTGTGAGATGTCTGAGCTTTCTAAAGACAAACTGGAATTGGTGGTTCTGGCCGAGTCACATGCAGCAACTTTGACAAAGACTTGTTCTGTGCTGCCCCCTTGTGCTTTCATGCTGCCATCCCTGTCACTGAGTAAGTGGAGACAGCAACTCTCCCTGGGAAAAATTGAGGACTGCAGATGCTGGAAACCAGAGTTTAGATTAGAATGGTGCTGGAAAAGCACAGCAGGTCAGGCAGCATCCATGGAGTAGGAAAATCGACATTTTGGGCAAAAGCCCTTCATCAGGAATAGAGGCAGGGTGACTGCAGAGTGGAGAGATAAATGAGAGGGGGTTGGGGATGGGGAGAAAGTAGCACAGAGTACAATAGGTGAATGGGGGTGGGGATGGAGGTGATTAATAGAGCTACTTTCTCCCCACCCCCAACCCCTCTCATTTATCTCTCCACTCTGCAGGCACCCTGCTTCTATTCCCAATGAAGGGCTTTTGCCCGAAACGTCGATTTAGTAACTCTCCCTGACTTAACCCAGAGAAGCAGTCACCTACCTGTGCTGTGACTGGCAGAACAGAAACAATTAGCTTGCATTTCTCTAGTGGCTGTCAGGGCCATAGGATGTCCTGAATTGTGTTCGAGTATTTCTGAAGTGAAACTAATGGAGGAGACACAGTAGCCTATTTGTGAACAAAAAAAGTTTGTAAAAAACAGGAATAAGAGAAGTGACCAAATCATCAAGTGATGTTCATTGAAGGAAAAAAATTGGCTAAGACATTCAAAATTCCCCTGACCTCCTTTGAAAGAGAAGATACCAGAAGGTGGCTACAAGGGAATGACATTTCCATGTATTTGCTGGATAATTCTTCAAACATTCTGTTTAGGAAAAGCCTATACAAGTTTCTCTCAGACTTTTTGCTTCAAAAGGGACACATTCTCAGCCACTCCATGCACCAGTCCTTCAACCTCTCATTGCTTCTTGGCTGAAAGCCTGAGTTGGTGTCTGGGGAATGAGGGAACATGTGGCAAAGAGTGTGGATTTAGGTAGAGGATAGTAACAACATGCAGCTGACATGGTTCAGATACTCCAATCCATATCTTTCTCCTCCTGTAGTAATGGATTTTCAGGAGCAAAGGCTAAAAACCATGCTTGGATTATATGTAATATCTCATACAAAAGGATGAAAGACTTGGCGGAGATTTAAAGGATTCATTCCTGAACATGCGCATTGGAGTTCATGTCATCGATGGTGGTAATAAAATATTGCTACAAAAAAGTCTGGCGTATTGTAAAGTGACGCTCATTAAACAGCATCAAAAAACTCCAGCTGACAAATCGGGAAAAATGAAGAATTCCTGATGAAGGGTTTTTGCCCGAAACGTTGCTTTTCCTGCTCCTCAGATGCTGCCTGACCTGCTGTGCTTTTCCAGCACCACACTCTCAACTCTAATCTCCAGCATCTGCAGTGTTCATTTTCTCCTGATACCGGTATAGAGGGAAAGGAGAGGTTGGGTACGTTGGGCTTGTACACATTGAAATTTAGAAGAAGGAGGGGTGACCTATTTGGAACATACAAGATTCTGAGGGGACTTGACAGGGTAGATGTGGAAAGATTGTTTCCTCTTGTAGGATTGTAAAATGACAGAGTATAATTTCAGGGATTGAACAATTAAGGAATGAGAAGGAATTTAAGGAGGAATTAAGGAGGAATTTCTTCTCTCAGAGGAGAGTAAGTCTGTGGAATTACTTGCTGCAGAGTCTGGATCATTAAATATATTCAATATTGAGATAGACAGAGTTTTAATCAGTAAGGGAATTAAGTGTTGTGGGGAAATGCAGGAAAGTGGAGTTGAGGCATTATCAGATGAGCCATGTTGTCATGATATTGCAGAGCAGACTCAAAGGGCTGAATGATCTATTTCTGCTCCTGTTTCTTATAGTCTTATGGTCTTATTGTTTCAATTTCATGTCAGTTAGTTAATAGGACCCTGTTCCAGTTTTGCATTATGAGGTTTGCTTAAAATTATTTCATTGCTAGTCTGGTCTCATGTTACATGGCCTGAGGAGCGCCATTTTGGAATGACCTCTCATGTTCCTAATCCACTGTCTTGCTGATTTTTGCTCCCACCAACTCTCCTGCTTCCTGACACTCCTGCTTGATACTTCTCCTTTCTGAATCTTTGTTTTGAGTGTGGGAGCTGAAAATGAAATGTAAGCGAAGCAGCTTTAACTTATCCAAAGTAAACTCTCTTTAAGTGGGTTAGTGATCAGCATCAGTCTTTTCTGACAGAAATCTCCTGGTAATGGATCCCTTTTCTGCACCATGAAACAATTCACTCACTAATGCCTATCAGAAATTGTTTTACATGCTTCGACATAATTTGCTATCAACAATTTTCATTTGCACTCAAATATAATCATTCAGTTGTTATTGGCATCACTTGCCCTCATGAACAATCACGTAACTAGAAACTGATATCCCACATGGTAGACAAAGCACCAATGTCACCAAATGGCATCAAGTGGAATATTGCTGCACTAAAACCTTATTTAATCAGAAACCAGCCAAAACAATTATGACAATCTCATGATAACAGACAAAATGTGACTGCATTCCACACATTAGTTAACATCAACAATATTGTGCCACTGATTTTCTTAATCCCAGCTAAAATATGATGGACTCAGGTGACTATTTAACGGGCAGTATGCAGATATTGTAGCAGGAGTACAAACTTGTACACCTCCCTTTTGACTTTCCTGATTCCTGTGTATGGGTGCCTCATCAACCCATCCAGCTAATGGCTCTACTCTCTTTATCTGTCACCATTCCCTCCCACTCCTGGTCTCCTGATGTCCACCCTTCTTCAGGTTATTCCCAATCTTGCTCTCCCTCCCCTGCAAAGTTTTGTAGAACTTGTGGGCGGCACAGTGGCACAGTGGTTAGCACTGCTGCCTCACAGCGCCAGAGACCCGGGTTCAATTCCCAACTCAGGTGACTAACTGTGTGGAGTTTGCACATTCTCCCCGTGTCTGCATGGGTTTCCTCCGGGTGTTCCGGTTTCCTCCCACAGTCCAAAGATGTGCAGGGTCAGGTGAATTGGCCAAGCTAAATTGCCCAGAGTGTTAGGTAAGGGGTAAATGTAGGGGAATGGGTGGGTTGCGCTTTGGCGGGTCGGTGTGGACTTGTTGGGCCGAAGGGCCTGTTTCCACACTGTAAGTAATCTAATAGAACAATATAGAACAGTGCAGAACAGGCTCTTTGGCCCTCAATGTTGTGCCAAACTGTGAACTAACCTAAGCCATCCCCCTACACTATCCCATCATCATCCATATGCTTATCCAAGGACTGTTTAAATGCGTCCAAGTCATTTATAAAAATGACAAACAGCAGTGGTCCCAAAACGGATCCTTGTGGCACACCATATCTTCCATCAACCACCTGCTTCCCTTGATCCGATTCCATTTTTCCTTCTCACTTTCCCTGATATCGCCTCTTCCTGGATGTCACTGGATTCTCCCTCCAGTGCTTCCCTGGTTTTCTGCACTGAAGCCCTTGGAGTCTCACTTCCTGAGCTGCTTCAGCTCTGTCTGGGCAACGTGTTTCTGGGACTGGGTCTGGAACAGCAAGTGATGTCAAAAACTCAAGCAGTGAATGCTTAGCTTAATCTAAAGAAATGGTGTTTCCTCTGATTATGCAGGGAATCACTGCAGAAAAGATTCAGACACTATGGATGAATGTGTAAAACCTGAGAAAGCATCAGGGATAATTACTGTGTCAGGGCATTTGAACCTTGGAACAACTTTGCTGTGATGTCATATAGCTGCACATCAATAGGTGTAAATACCACAGTATAGATGGAGTTAGAATAATCTGTAAAGAACACTGGTAGAAGCACATTAGAACACATAATTCTCTAGATGGACATAAGCACTCAATGAAGATAGATTAGTCAGTGCTTAATGTAAATATGCATCTGAACCCAATATATAATTACCATGTACAATAGTATTTAGTATGAAGTTTCAAAAATGTTGTTAATTTAAAATACAAACCCAAAGATTGTCCTTAACTTGCTTTCTCCTCAAAATGTCTACCTCAAATCCAAAAGGTGGTGACAACACGGATATACTCCCTAGGACACTGTGCCAGTTATGAAGATCACTGAAGAGACTGAGATTGTCTGAAGACAAGAAAATTCAGGAGACCAACTTTTCAAACTATAGCTTTAGAAATAGCCAGCAGCTGCAAAAGACACAAGATGCTCTCAGTCTCTGTGAAGACAACAGCTGATAAGAGAAAATATTTTTAAAAACATTTAAACAGGAGAATTTACAATTAGATTACTTACAGTGTGGAAACAGGCCCTTCGGCCCACCAAGTCCACACCGACCCACAACCCACCCAGACCCATTCCTCTAACACTACGGACAATTTAGCTTGGCCAATTCACTTGACCTGCACATTTTTGGACTGTGGGAGGAAACCGGAGCACCCGCAGGAAACCCACGCAGACACGGGGAGAACGTGCAAACTCCACACAGTCAGTCGCCTGAGGTGGGAATTGAACCCAGGTCTCAGGCGCTGTGAGGCAGCAGTGCTAACCATTGTGCCACCGTGTGGCCCACAGAATCTTGTGGAATAAAATCATCACAAGTAACTCTAAGTCTAAACAAAGTCTTTGACAGCCATTTATATGAAAACAGCTTTAAAGAAGGTAGCAAGACCGGTAGAAATGTCCACTAGCAGCTAAGAGATTAGATCCAGATTGAGTACATGAAGAAAGAGGCAAAATACTGGATGTGGAGAGCAGATTTATTCCCTTGGAAGCAAGGGGAAGAGGAAAGTTAGGTTTACCTGAAAAGTTGGATTTCCCACTATCTGACATGCACAGCATGTTTTACAGAAATGCACAAATACCTTATGAAGTCTTGGTCAGCTTGAATGCTTTTTTATTGATGGTTGAGTTTTCCATATTCCACATTCCTGCCATAGGAATTTCATTTGTTACTTGCAATATATTCTTTTGATAGTTGGACAGTTTTACGTTCTGATGAACAATTGTTCACTCCTTGTCTTCAGGTTTATAAGGATGTCTCCACTTCCTCCTCAGAGCTTTATTTCTAGTATAATTACAGTCTAGAACTGTTTAACACAGCTTATGGTAGCTTGCTTAACTCCAGATCTGATTTCTGAGCCTCAATTAAAGAAGGGATATACCAAGCATACACCCACTCCCTCCACCACCAACACTCAGTAGCAGCAGTATGTACTATCTACTAGATGCACTGCAGAAATTCAACAAGGATCCTTAGACAACACCTTCCAAACTGATGACCACTTCCATGTAGAAAGACAAGGGCAGCAGATGTATGGGTACTCCGCCACCTACCATCCTGACTTGGAAATATATCACCCATTCCTTCACTATTGCTGGGTCAAAATCCTGGAGTGCCCTCCCTCAGGGCATTGTGGGTCTACCTACAGCACATGGACTGCAATGGTTCAAGAAAGCGCCTCACCACCACCTGCTCAAGGGCAACAATGAATGCTGGTCCAGCCAGTGATGACAATGTTCTCCGAGTGAATAAGTAAAATATCTTTGAATTATTGTCAACCTTGAAGAAAGTTTTGGCTACTCTTTACACTTGATTGCAGTATCATAGTGACCTCTGTTGATGGACTTTGTTTAGGCGTGATGTCTAAGTCTGGTCACCACACATGGTGGAAAAATATCCGGAAAATGTTCCTGTAATTGTTCCATCTCTTTAGCCTCACACGAACTTTCCAAAATTAGAGATGAAACAATAGCTTTCACTCTGGCCAAATCACTACCAAGGAGTAAATCAAATCAGTTTACAGTCAATTTCTCAACCATTTTCTCAACGAATCCCATGGTTCTGAACAATATGCCACATTTTAAGTGTACTTTGAACAAAGGAACTGGAACCTTCGCTCCATTCTCTCTACCTGTTTCTTAAAGCTTTGCCTTTCATGGCACGCTCTGGAGGTAAAACTGTGTTCTTCTCTGACAAAGTGTTTGAGTAGCTCCTTCATATAGCAATGTGTTTAGCTGTATCAGTTAAAGACAAGGAGCTACCTATCCTTTGAGCAAAAAAATTTTTATATTTCTCATCTGTCTTATTCATCTCTCAAGCACTCATGGAGCAGCAATTACACTGCACTCAACGACATTTACCCCTGGTCTCCTGGTTATAATTAAAGTTTGCTCCTTGGCTGTTTCCTTCTGAGTTCCTTTTACAGTTGTACTCTCAAATACCATTACATTTCAGGGTTTCCAGCGTTCCAGCAAAGTCCAGCACATTTAGGTCGAGGTCTCTTACTTCAGTTCTCAGCACCTTCTCTTCAGGTTTGAAAAATACTTTCTGAGACATTCCCAGCTTTTCTTTCTTTACCCTGACTCCCTCCCTCTCTTTCACTCTCCCACCTTCTATACTTCTTGGGTTTCTGGGACAAATGGGAAAAAGATCAGCTCATAATTGTCAGCCATTTGTGCTGTCTGTCTGGCAGTTGCTGGAAGTTCAATCTTTATTTCCTTTGCCTTAGCCTTAGCCCAGGGATATAAATCAATCAGCATCACCCCCTCCACCTGCAGGTTAGTTTGAGCTGTTTCCAATGCCATTTTATTTTACAGCATGAGAAACTGGTATCTTCTCTTTTATCCTTTACCAATTAATCTTACTCCATGTATAATTTCATGTTGGCTGCATTCAATGATTCTGCATCTCCCACACAATGCCCCTTAACTTTTGTCATGACCCTGATGGGAGGAGTAAGCTGGAAATCATAACCTAGTATTCTATGAGTCATCACAAATACTTAAATGATCAGCTGAATGCACAGGATTTGTTAACTATGACCATTATTGAGAATAAAAGAAACTCAGAACAGGTTTCACCAATACATAAAAACACAAAAATACATTTATTATAAACAAACTTATTCTTTAACAAATGGCAAAATGCGTTATTAACTACTACTATGCAAACTTAAACAATATTCATTTAAATCCAAACACACATATTCACTCATAAATAGAACAAACAGTTCTGCAGAAATATCATGGGAGGAAAACATTAGCAAAAAGAAATACATTTTGTGGATCGGGTGTTCAAATCACAAGAGGAGGAATGTGATGGCTTTCTTTCAGTGCTTTTAGATTGCAACAATATATCACGCTGGAAGATCCACAGTTTGATAGATGGTCAGTTGGGCCTGGGTGATATTTGTGTTTGAAGTTCTTCTTTTCAGAATCTTTGAGTGCTGGTTTTCTTCCACTAACAGACGGTGAGGGACAGAGGGACAGACCTGTTTTGGCTGGCAGACTTCCCAGATGTCTGATGCGACTGGCCTCCCCCTCACCTCTGTGTGCAACTCCAAAGTGAAAAGCTGTCGCTAGGCTGCTTTTTAAGCCAAATATATGTAGTGTGTGCTTCTATCTGAAAATGATCAAATCCAGTTTCTCCAATAGAACTTAGAACATGGAACAGTACAGCACAATTCAGGCCCTTTGGTCATCGATGTTGTGCCAACCTTTTATCCGACTCCAAGATAAAACTAACCTATATACTATACATTTAGCCAGTAGCAGTGGTGGACTCTCCCTCTTTATGGGCATTTAAACGGGCATTGGATAGGCATATGGAGGATAGTGGGCTAGTGTAGGTTAGGTGGGCTTGGATCGGCGCAACATTGAGGGCCAAAGGGCCTGTACTGCGCTGTATTTTTCTATGTTCTATTTCACTATCACCCAGTGCCTATTCAAGATTCGCTTCAAAGTCCCTAATGTGTCTGACTCTATTACCATCCATTCCACCCACCCATCACTCTCTGTGTAAAGAACCTACCTCTGACATTTCCCCTAAATCTTCCTCCGATCACCTTACAATTATGCCCCCTCATGATAGCAATTTCTGCCCTGGGAAAAAGTCTCTGGCTATCCACCCTGTCTGTGTCTCTCATCATCTTGTACACCTCTAACAAGTCATCCCTCATCCTTCTTTGCTCCAATGAGAAAAGCCCTAGCTCCCTCAACCTTTCTTCATAACTCCTGCTCTCTAGTCTGGGCAGCATCCTGGTAAATCTCCTCTGCACCCTTTCTAAAGCTTCCTATAATGAGGTGACCAGAACTGAACACAATATTCCAAGTGTGGTCTAACCAGGGCTTTATAGAGCTGCAGTATAATCTTACAGTTCTTAAACTCAATCCCTCTGCTAATGAAAACCAACACAACGTACATCTTCTGAACAACCCCATCAACTTGGTTGGAAACGTTGAGGGACCTATGGACATGAACTCCAAGATCCCCCTGTTCCTCCACATTGCCAAGAATCCTGTCTTTAACCTGTAATCGACATTCAAATTCCACCTTCCAAAATGAATCACTTCATACTTTTTGAGGTTGAACGTCATCTGTCAGTTCTCATCCCAGTTCTGCATCCTGTCAATGCCCTGTTGGAACCTACAACAGCCCTCCATACTATCCACAACTCCACCAAACTTTGTGTCATCAGCAAACTTACCAACTCACCCTTCCACTTTCTCATCCAAGTCATTTGTAAAAATCACAAAGAGCAGAGGTCCCATAACTGATCCCTGCGGAACACCACAGATCACCGAGCTTCAGTCTGAATATTTTCCATCTATTACCACCTTCTGTCTTCTATGGGCCAGCTAATTCTGTATCTAGACAAATTTCCCTGTATCCCATGCCTCCTTACTTTCTGAATGGGCCTATCATGGGGAACCTTATCAAACACCTTGCTAAAATCCATGTACACCACATCCACTGCTCAACGATCATCAATGTGTTTTGTCACACTGTCAAAGAATTCAGTAAGGTTTGTGAGGCATGACCTGTCCCTCACAAAGCCACACTGACTATCTCTAATCAAACTATGCTTTTCCAAATAATCATAAATCCCACCTCTCAGAATCCTCTTCAATAATTTGCCTACCACTGCCATAAGATTGACTGGTTGAAAATTCCCAGGATTATCCCTATTTCCTTTCTTGAACAGGGGAATAACATTTGCCACCCTTCAATCATCTGGTATTACTCCAGTGGACAATGAGGATGCAAAGATCATCACCAAAGGTGCTGAAATCTCTTCCATTACTTCCTGTAGTAACCTTGGGTATATTCTGTCTGGCCCAGGGGACTTATCTATCCTCATGTTTTTCAACATTTCCAGCACATCCTCCTTCTTAACATCAACCTGTTTGAGTATATCAGCCTGTTTCACGCTGTCCTCACAAACGACAAGGTCCCTCTCACTAGTGAATACTGAAGCAACGTATTCATTAAGGACCTCCCCTACCTCCTCCGACTCCAGGCACAAGTTCCATCTGCTATCCCTTATCAGCCCTGCCCTCAATCTGGCCATCCTCTTGTTCCTTACATAAGAGTAGAACACCTTGGGGTTTTCCTTAATCCTACCTGCCAAGGCTTTTTCTCACTCTCCTAAGTCCATTCTTCAGTTCCTTCGTGGCTACCTTGTAACCCTCTACAGCCCTGTCTGATCCTTGCTTCCTCAACCTTAAGTAAGCTTCCTTCTTCCTCTTGACTAGATGTTCCACATCCCTTGTCATCCAAGGTTCGTTCATCCTACCATCTCTTCCTTGCCTCAGTGGGACAAACCTATCCAGCACTCTCAGCAAGTGTTTCCCAACCAGGATAATATCACAGCTGCAGAGAGGGAGGTGGGCGAGGAGGGTTTCTCTATGGAGGAGCAGATTGGGAGGCAGATTTTGGAAAGGTGTGGCACGGTGGCACAGTGGTTAGCACTGCTGCCTCACAGCGCCAGAGATCCGAGTTCAATTCCCGCCTCAGGCGACTCTCTGTGTGGAGTTTGCACATTCTCCCCGTGTCTACGTGGTTTTCCTCCGGGTGCTCCGGTTTCCTCCCACAATCCAAAAATGTGCAGGTTAGGTTAATTGGCCATGCTAAATTGCCCGTAGTGTTAGGTGTAGGGGAATGGGTTTGGGTGGGTTGCGCTTCAGCGGGTCGGTGTGGACTTGTTGGGCCGAAGGGCCTGTTTCCACACTAAGTAATCTAAAAACCTCCACATTTCTGTCGTGCATTTCCCTGAGAACATCTGTTCCCAATTTAGGTGCCCCAGTTCCCGCCTAATAGCATTGCAATTCACCCTCCTTCAATTGAATAATTTCCCATACTATCTGCTCTTATTCCTCTCCATGACTATAGTAAAAGTCAGGGAGTTGTGACCACAATCACTGAAATGCTCTCCCACCGAGACATCTGACACCTGACCTGATTCATTGCCAAGCACAAAATTCAAATATGGCCTCTAGTCGGCCTATCTACATATTGAGTCAGGAATCCTTCCTGGACACATCTGACAAACTATTTGCAATCAGGAGGTTCCAATCAATGTTAAGGAAGTTGAAGTCACCCATGACAACAACCCTGTTGTTTCTGCACCTTTCCAAAATCTGACTCCCAATCTGCTCCACCGTGTCTCTGTTGCTATTGGGGGGGGGGGGGATATATAGAAAGCTCCCAAGACAGTGCTGCTCCTTTCCTGTTTCTGACTTCCACCCATACTGACTCTGTAGAGAAACCCTCCTCGTACCACCTCCCTCTCTGCAGCTGTGATACTATCTCTGATTAGCAATGCCACTCCCCCAACTCTTTTACCTCCACCCCATTCCTTTTGAAACATCTAAACTCCAAACATCCAACAACCATTCCTGCCACTGTGATATCCAAGTCTCCGTAATGGCCACAACATGACAGTTCCAAGTACTGATCCATGCTCCAAGTTTGTCACCCTTATTCCTGATACTTCTTGCGTTAAAATAGACAAACTTCAACTCATCACACTGACTGCAACATTGCCCTAGTAATTGTCTATCTTTCCTCACAGACTCTCTGCACTTTGTATCTGCCTGTTCACCAGTTACCCCATCCTCTGATCCATAGCTCTGATTCCCAAGGCCTTGTCAAATGGCTTTGAACCCTCCCAAAGAACTCTATCAAACTTCCCTCCCAGGATATTGGTGCCCCTCCAGTTCAGGTGCAACCCATCCTCCTTGTACAGGTCCCACCCTCCCCAGAAGGTAACCCTTTTATCCACGTATCTGAAGCCCTCTCTCCTACATCAGCCCAGCAGCCACGTGTTCAGCTGCACTCGCTCTCTATTCCTAGCCTCACTAGCTCATGGCACTGGTAGCAATCCTGAGATTACTACTCTGCTCGTCCTGTCTTTTAGCTTCCAACCTAATTCCCTATGTTCATTTTTCAGGTCCACATCCTTGTCCCTACCTGTATCATTGGTACTGATGTGTACCACGACTTCTAGCTGCTCACCCTCCCCCTTAAGAGTCCTGTGGACTCGATCTGAGGCATCTCTGACCTTGGCACCCAAGAGGCAAAATACCATCTGGGAGTCTCGTTGGCAACCACAGAATCTCCTGTCTGTTCCTTTAACCATGGAATCTCCTGTCACTATCGCTCTCTTATTCTAACCCCTTCACTTTTGAGCCACAGAGCCAGGCTCAGTGTCAGAAACCCGGCCACTGAGGTTTTCTCCTGGTAAGCTCCCCCTCCCCCCTCAACAGTATCCAAAACGGTATACTTATTTGAGGGGAATGGCCACAGGGGATCCCTGCATTGACTGCCCATTCCCTTTCCCTCTCCTGATGGTCACCCAGCTACCTTTATCCTGTAACTTGGGGGTGACTACCTCCTTATAATACCCCTCCATCACCCCCTCAGTCTTCTGAATGATCCGAAGTTCATCCAACTCCAGCTCCAGTTCCCTAACGGGGGCCAAAAGAGATTAAAATAAAACAACTTAACCTTACTAATCCTCCAGACAGAGGATTACATGACCTTGTATAATCAATGATTGAACAAGAGAGAATGGACTGGATTGAAGTAGGGCAGGAGAGAATGAACTGGGGTTGGGAGTTCTTCCGTTCTCCCCCCCACTGAACTATTGTCCCCCATCCCTTGGCCCAGTCCTTCTTCTACCCCTTCCCCTTTCATGGTCATGTGCATTAATGTGCATGTACAATTTCACAAGGAATAGAGCACAGGCTCTGTACGGTCAACATATGTAACCATTGGAAATCCTTCAGCCATCTTGGAAAAGGAAAACTTTCATTCACCTCTATGAAAAAGCCATATTGATTTGATTTGATTTGATTTATTATTGTCACATACTGGTACAGTGAAAAAATTTTGCGCATGCAGTACAAGCATATAAGAACATACAAAGATCATAGGGTGATTGAACAAAGTTATAGCAGCAGAGAACATAGAACTTGGAACATACAAAAATACAGCACAGTACAGGCCCTTCGGCCCTCGATGTTGCGCCAATCCAAGCCCACCTAACCTACACTAGCCCACTATCCTCCATATGCCTATCCAATGCCCGCTTAAATGCCCATAATGAGGGAGAGTCCACCACTGCTACTGGCAGGGCATTCCACGAACTCACGACTCGCTGAGTAAAGAACCTACCCCTAACATCTGCCCTATACCTACCACCCCTTAATTTAAAGCTATGCCCCCTCATAATAGCTG